>NC_064851.1:22917418-23258251 GCF_024139225.1 Suncus etruscus | reverse complement strand
GGCAGTAATCAACTACTACTGACAGCCATGTAATTTCTCCAGATTTAAAGACCTATAGGGCTGGAGCCTCATCTAAGAAAAATATAACAAAGGTCTTTTAAGTGACATGGATAATCAAGAGAGTTTTTAAAGAGTGTCTCTTAAATATATGCCCATATCCCCATTAAATCTGTCATGATAAAACATCTCATTTTTAGTTGATGTATGACAAGGAAGCAATCACTGTTAAATCAGAATGACACATTTCCATTCGCTTTGTAGAAGAGAAGTTATGAAGGTCATGAATAACAAAACAAAGCAGCTTGTGATTCGCAGTGTTTTGGGTTTCTTTTGAAATTCATTTCCTTAGGAAGTTCATAAATCTATCGTCTTCTCACAGCATCATTCATCCAAATTGCAAGAAGTACCTGTCAGTGAAGATGGAATATTGTGTCTTTTTTCCTGAGTCAAGAAATAGGTTAATGTGCTCCAGTTCTTTGACAAAGTTAGGCCTTAAAAAGTGGTGGGGGTCTCAAACTCGCGGCCCACAGGCCATCTGCGGCCCTCTGAACAACATTTTTGTGGCCCTCGCCGTAGAGGAATCTTTTTTTGTTTGTTTTGTTTTGTTTTAGTTGTTTGGGTCACACCCCCCAATGTTCAAGGCTTACTACTGACTTTGCACTCAAGGATCACCCCAACTTTGCCTTCCTGCGGCCCCCAGGTAAATCGAGTTTGAGACCCCTGACGTTGAATTGCATGCAGCCAACTCTGAGTTTGATCCCTGACATTGCAACACGCATCTCCATAGTTGGTACAAATTTTTACCCTCTGAATTTAGGGTTCACCTGCAAGGTCAACACTTCATATGGGACATTAGACCAGTCATATTTAGACTACACTCAGCAGTGCTCAGAAGCTGCACCCAGGAGTGCTCAAAAGGCTCTATCCTGCATAGTACCCTAGAGTTTTTCCTGGCAGTGCTACAGAAATATGTGGTTCCAAGGATTTTACCTGGGCCTCCCACATGCAAAACATGTGCTCCAGTGCTTTGATCTATCTTCTCTGCAGAGAAGAATATTTTTTAATTTGCCTCATTTTATCATAAACATTGTTATCATAACTATCACCATCATTATTTATGCTGAAGAAATCAAAGATTTAATTCTACTCGGAGAGCATGTATGGTTCTTATTTACACAAACTGACCCAGGGTTTGATTTTCTGGCATCCTCTATGGTCCCCTAAGCCACCAGGAGAGATTCTTGAGTGCAAAGCCAGGAATGACCCCCTTAACATTGCTGAGTGTGGACCAAAAAAAATTAAAATAGTCAAGCTTGGGAAATCTTACAAACTAGGCTTAAAAAGAACTATAAAGGACACCTGAAGACTAAGAAGAGTGTGCAGGGAAGGACAAACTTGGAAGGTTGTCTTAGCCTGAAGGTGGTTCAGCATTGGCCAGAGAAGATGCAAGTATAGCCAATTACATTCCTTGGGTTTCTTAAGGAAGAATTGGTCTATAGTCATCAAAATGTATGAAACAACCAGTCCTTATTATAGAACAAAAATTAAAATGGCATGTTGAAATGGCTTCATAGGAATAGATTGCTTGAGCATGCTCACTTTCTCAAAGCTCTTGTAAACATTTAACTGTAACAGACTTTTCTGGAATGAGTTTTGAGTCAAGTAAAAAGGCCCTAAGGAACATGTATAGGGGCTATTCAGGGTCCAGTAAAGCCAAACTTTAGCAAAATTGCATTTGGTGCCATTGACACTGGTGCTCACCAATGATGTCAGTTACTGTGAGTTTTTTGCACATGCTTTGGGTGTGATGAAACTCAATAACTTACAGTTACAATTTTCTATGTATTCTCTTCTCCTTGTGTTCTTTAGTTTTTTTTTTCCTAAATAATAAAAAGTAGCTAAATTTGAAAAGTTATCCAAAACTGCTGTTCTCATATTGTTTCCCAATATTAGGCCAAATTTCACAAGAATTTCTGCTAAAAATTTCATTAAGCTTCTTTGATGAAAAAACTTGACCATGAAATTCACCTCAAAAATAAATCTCTGGAATAGTTAAGAATGAATCTAAGGGAAAATTCATCAATTAACTCTGATGGAACAAAAAATTGAATGATTTTTTTTAAAGCAACTAATAGAACCAAAAGAAACAGTTCACTGGATTTGGTCAGACACTGAAAAAAAATATACAGGTTTCACATTTATTCATTTATTTGTTTGTTTGTTTTTTATAAAATATTGATCTAAGTTTCTGAATTTATAGCTTTTTTTCTAAACTCAAGTGACCAGTCTAAACTACACTAAAAGTTTATTGCTCTCTTAGACTTTGTGCAGTTTACTGGATTAGGCTTTTAGTGCCGTGTTCTAGCATGGTCATTTGTTTTACCCTAGACTCAATCAATCATTATAGATTAAGGTATTATTTGGTTAAAAACAAAGTGTCTGAGAACCTATATAGCATGCAAGATTTTCAATGTGCAGCATAAAGAATCCCCCCCAAAAGACAGACAACAAATATTGAAAAGATTCAAGTCTAATTAGAATATATGGATCCAGACTATAGGCACTGATTTTCTAAATCAAGTATAAGCTTTATTGTATTTTATCAAGACAGAATTTTAAAGCTGTTTTATACTTTTTGTAGAGGGATTTTTTATTTGTTTTGTTTGGGGGACTTATTGCAAGTTGACTATGTGCAAAGTAAAAAGCACCCTGCCAGCCACCTCTGGCCCTAGAAAAAAATTTTAAATTATTTTAGAGCAGCAAATAGGGATCTTGCACATAGTTGAGCTGGTTTTATCCTCTCCACTTCATATGGGCCTCTGAACCTCCCACGAGTGATACCTTAGTGCAGAGTCAGGTAGTAAGCCTTGAGTAAAATTAGACATGGCCCCCAAATTCAAAAATGTAATTTTAGGGACTGGAGCAATAGCACAGCAGGTAGGGCATTTAACTTGCACCCAGCCAACTTGGGTTCAATCCATCACATCCCATTTAGTTCCCTGAGCCTGCCAGGAGCAATTTCTGAGAGCAGATCCAAGAGTAACCCCTGAGCTGCTAGGTGTGGCCCAAAAGCAAAAAAAAAGAAGAAAAAAATTCTTAGTTACAACTATTTACAATACTATTAGTATAGAACATATACAACTAAACATACACTTTTCAACAATGTATGCTTCCCTTTAACATTATCTCAGTGTTTCCTATGAATCCTACTTCCTACTAACCCTTCACCATGATAAGCTCAGTTCAGCAGACCTTTCCTCAGACTTTTCTGTAGACTTTGGGCATTTGTTTTTGTTATTTTCTTACTGTATTTTTTATGTGTCACTTATTAGACATAAATCTGTATTCTGGACATATTTTCTTTTTAATATTCCAAGGGAAAGTGACTGTCAACATGAATGTCTGACAACCGCACAACTAAGTATTTGGTTGTGAAAGCATAATGATGTCTTACTTCAATACCCAGGATGTATAAGGACAGAATAAATAAAGACAAAAGAAGGAGGTTTGATTAAAGGTAAATGCCAGTCTAGTACAATGGAGAAGAAAGCAGACTAGAACAAAGAATGAGACTAGAGCTAAGCAAAGCTCTAAATTAATTATTTTGATGTCATTATCAGAAGCCTGAAGATAAAAAGTTACCTGTTTATTGGACTAACTGAATCATTTCAACATTACCAGAGGAAAGTATAGCTTTGCTTAATTTCTTTGAGGTTCTCTTTCTTGGCTAAGGAAAAAGAAGAACTTAACTAAATTAACATTTCCTAGTCAGAGTGCCTTATGTTGAACATATTAAATTTACTATCCACACTAGCTAAGAAAGAGGTTATCACAGGAGTGTTATAAAAATCTCAAATAAGTGAAGGAGTACATCCAGATACTAGGAAAATCAGGAAAAATGTTAACTATGAGTAAACTACTCCCTGCAGGGTTTCACTGGGAGATAAGGTCCACATTCAGTGATGTACCTATATTGGACTCAATTCTTATTTTATATATAACAAAGACTGTTGAAATCTAATTTTTTCCTATTTGGAAATAAATTTCGTAGCTAAATCACTTGTCCACACACTTAATTAAAAGTAAAGTTAATGTAATATCTTAATTGAAGTACAACAACAGAATATAGTGAGGATGATTTCTAGAAGGTAAATTTTAAATACATAAATGATCATAAAAAATAAATGATGAAGTAATTTATACATAGCACCTGTGTCTACAATTATGAATGTCAGAATTCAAAATAAACTAAGAAACTCTGATTATATTAGCAACTTAATTTCCCAAAAGGGCGAGTCTTCAATTATCTACTATGAAGCCAAATGGGCCCCAAATAATCATTTTATGTTGCCCATGATTCCTGAAGTGTCAGGAATCCAAAATGATGATAGTACAAAACAAATCCTTTGACTGCTCCATTATGTCTGGTTATGGAACAGCACCAATGGCTCGTCATAAAAAATCAAAAGGAGTCGATTCCGATTAACTCTACATTACTAATCTGTCTCCTTCTAGTGAAGTTGAAGATTGGACTGTCTACATGTGGAGATTCTGCATGATGATCTCAAGGTATCTAGAATTCCTAGGAATCAGTCAGGGCAACTGAAGACAACTGCCTCAGAAAAAGCTGCATAAGCTGTAAAAGTCTTTATCATTATTCTTCTACACTTCCTGTCCAAAAGCATACATGTGTAGTGGTGGTAGTAAGTGCAGAGAAACACCCTAGGAACACAAAAATACAGTACAAAATCCTTTCTCACACCTATCTTCATTGCAGTGCTATTTACAGTAGGCCAGACTCTGGAAACAACCAAGATGCCCTTCAACAGATAAATGGCTAAAGAAACTGGTTGGTACACTTACATAATGGATATTATGCAGCCATCAGAAGAGATGAAGTCATGAAATTTTCCTATACATAGATGTACATGGAATCTATTATGCTGAGTGAAATAAGTCAGAGGAAGAGAGATAGACACAGAATAGTATCATTCATCTATGCATTTTAAGAAAAATAAAATACATTTTTGCAATAATTCTCAGAGACAAAAGAGGGGAGGGCTGGAAGGTCCAGCACACGACATGAAGCTCACCACAAAGAGTGGTGAGTGCAGTTAGAGAAATAACTACACTGAGAACTATTATAATAATGCAAACGAATGGGGGAAGTATAAAGTCTGTCTAGAGTACAGGCAGGGGGTGGGTAGGGAGGAGGTAGATTTGGGACATTGGTGATGGGAATGTTGCACTGGTAAAGGAAGAGTGTTCTTTACATGACTGAAACCCAACTACAGTCATATTTGTAATCAAGGTGTTTAAATAAAGATATTAATAAAAAGAAAATGCAGAGAAGGGGTGCATATAGACCCATCTCTAAATGGAAGGAGTATCAAAGAATGCAGACATGTTTGAAATCACTCAGTGACTGAATCTTAGAAAGTTTCCAACAACAGAAAATTTGGTCATTATTTGAGATGCAAAGTGTTTTGTTCTCTACAAATTTGAATGTGTATTAAATTGAATGTGTATTCGAAGGGGTATTAAAAACCTTTTGTACAATGTGTTATCCTTGTATTAAAATGGAATTATAATATAGATTCTAAGTATGGTCTTTATATATGTGTGTATATATATTTACACATATATATAATTCAACAAGACTTTATTTATTTTTTGGTTTGGAGGCCATACCAGGAAATGCTCAGGGGTTACTCCTCACTGCACCCAGGGATCACTCCTGTGGTACTCAGTAGACTATATGGTGACAGGGATGGAACTCAGGTCATGCATCTACAAAGCTATACTATCATTCCAGTCCTTAATAAGACTTTCGAAATTACATAAGAAATGTAATGGATGCTTCTTGATTGCATATGTTATTCTTGCACGTTTCAGAAAAGTATGTGTCTTTGACCCACTCCTATTAAATGCAAGTACTACAATATGAATTTTTATCTCTTGCTGACTAACTGTTCTTACTCAGTGTATTGCATTTAGTCCAAAATAACATGCTCAACCATGAATCTTCCTTTTATCTTCTCTGTCCCACTTGGTTGGATAATAATGGTAATCGGGTGATGATAAAAATAGTGATGACTGCAATAATAGCGATAATGAAAGTGATGGGACAGTGATGATGATGGCCATGACAGAAGCAGCTATCAGGACCATGTACTTCCTTTTTCTAGGGACCACATCTTATGCAATACGTCACTATTCACCTATAAAAACCCAAAGACAACTATTATCTTTGTTTTTGAGATGAAGAAACTAGAATTTAGAAAGATTAATAACCTATGCAAGATCACAAACTTAGAAACTGAAAGACATTCATTTTTCCTCCCAAATAGTTTCAGATAATTCCATCGAATCAGCTTTGACTGAAGTGAAATATATGATATCCTGCCTATATATAATGAGAACATTTCCTTCCAAAGTGGACTAAGGGCAAGCAGATGCATAGAATACAACAGATACAATAAGCAAAAGAAAACTGAATTTCAAAATGGATGCAGAGGGACTGGAGTAATAGCACAGCGTCAGGGCGTTTGTCTTGAATGCAGCCAACACTGGATGGACCCTGGTTTCATTCCCGGCATCCCATATGTATGGTCTTCCGAGCCTTCCAGGAGTGATTTCTGAGCACAGAGCCAGCAGTAATCCCTGAGCATCGCCTCAGAGTGTGACCCCAAAACAAAACCAAAAATAAATGGATGCAGAAATTCAAAGTAGATGGTGAGCTTTTTCTTTTGAGACAGATAAAGTACCTCCTAGACTTTAAGGAAAGATTGAAGAATCATTTCCTATGATTTTTGGAAATTCTGGAGGAAAACAACACAGTCCTAATACTAAACAAAAGAAAGAAGGCACAAGTCTTTAAACCTTACTTAGCCTGTTATAAAACTTTAGATTCCTTTATGAGAAAGACGTGCTCACCTAGTCTTTGTCTCTTGGGCTTAGAGATATTTGTATTGTTTTTCTCCATATTTCCATATTTCTAGCTCAAATAAGAATCCTTGCCTTTTCAACTCTCTTTGTCTCTGCTGGCCCACATTTGCAAAACGACTATGCATTTTGTCTCTGCAATAAGGATATTTATTATGAGATACATAGAACCACACAGTTTCTTGTCAGTGGGAGAGTCTTGAAGATGTGTTATTTTACTGAAGAAAATCGAAAGCTTTAGACAAGTTTTATTTGCCTGCATGTCTGCTAATGAGTTGCCTTCATTTAGTAAGAGAAGAGTTTATAAGCTCAATCACTATGATCTTTAAAAAAATGGAAAAAATAAAATTGTACCATGAACTGTGAAAAGACAGAAAGAAAAATAACCCACTGTGCTTTAATTCAATTTCAGCCAAGTAGATTTCTCTCTTTTTAGCTTTTAAAAAATAAAACAAAACACATTTGTAATATAAATGCTTTTTGGGCACATAACATATCCAACTTTAACATTGCATATATGTTTTATAAAAATGGGTTTATGAGAGCTTCTGAATGCTTGAAAATACAATATTTTTTAAAATAAGTGTTACTGAGGTGTTCTTTGAATTAAAAATAACCTGAATATAATGTTTTATATCCATATAACATTTTATATAAAAATATGCTCAGGGCCCAAGAGATAGCACAGGAGCATTTGCCTTGCAAGCAGCCGACCCATGACCTAAGGTAGTTGATTCGTATCCCGGCATCCCATATGGTCCCCCTTGCCTGCCAGGAGCTATTTCTGAGCAGATAGCTAGGAGTAACCCGTGAGCGCCAGCAGGTGTGACCCCAAAACAAAAAACAAAAATATGCTCATATGGATGAGGACATACAAAGAGATAAACATAAAAATTTATGCTCTTGTTTGGTTTTATATCATTCATTCTATGATACACAATGTCTCTAATGTTTTGTTTTCCTTTAATGGTATGTCTGACAGCATATATGAATGAATACCTTATATTAAAACCCTCTAAAAGTATCTTTGAATATATCTCAGTAGACTTACAGGCCAACCAAAACCTATATAAGAAATCTGAGATTTATATATATATATATATATATATATATATATATATATATGTGTGTGTGTGTGTGTGTGTGTGTGTGTGTGTATGTATGTATCTCTCACAACTTCTTTATCCACTCATATATCAATGAATTTTCAATGTTCCTATATTTTGGCTCTTATATTTACTGAAATGAATATGGTAGCATATATACATATATACGAAAATTAATGGAATTTTGGTGTATTTGGGAGTAGACTTAAGAAGCTGAATCATCCGGCGCGGTGGCGCTAGAGGTAAAGTGTCTGCCTTGCCTGCGCTACCCTAGCACGGACCGCGGTTCAATCCCCCGATGTCCCATATGGTCCCCCCAAGCCAGGAGCAACTTCTGAGCGCATAGCCAGGAGTAACCCCTGAGTGTCACCGGGTGTGGCCCAAAAACCGAAAAAAAAAAAAAAAAAGAAGTTGAATCATGGGTCCTATAATTCTATTCTTTCCTTTTATGGGAAGTTTTCCATATTGTTTTATATAAAGGCTGAATCAACAAACATCCCTACTAATAGACACATCTCCACTAACACTGGTTGTTTCGGATGTTTTTTGATATGTGCCAGTCTTACTGTTGTAAGATGATCTTTGGATCCTTGTTAATTTTTATTTGCGTCTCCCTCATAATAAGTAACTATGAACACTTTCTCATATGCCTACTGGCCAGCTGTATGTCTTCTTCGCAGTAAATGTCTATTTACTCTCCTCATATTTTTGATGGGGGGAATTCATTTTGTTGTTGAGTTTCTGAGTGCTTTATATGTCTTTGTTATTAGCCATTTATCTGATATATAGTGTGCAAATATTTTCTCTTATTCAGTAGGGTGTCTTTTCATTTTGGTCTGAGCTTCTCTTGTCAAGCAAAAATGTTTTAGTTTTATATAGACTCACTTGTTTATTTTTCTGTTGTTATTGTTTTGCCAGTGGAATTGAATCATTAAAGAGACTTCTGAAGCCCATATTCTAAAAAGTTCCAGTTATGTTTGCCTCTGAATTTATTGGATTCTGCTTTAATGTCAAAGTCTTTGAACCATAGTGTATAGCATGAAATATAGATCTAGTTTTACATTTTTGCATGAGGCTATCCAGTCTTCCTAGGTTGAAAAAGGCTTCTCTTTTCTTTCTTTCTTTCTTTCTTTTCTTTCTTTCTTTCTTTCTTTCTTTCTTTCTTTTTTTCTTCTTTCTTTCTTTCTTTCTTTCTTTCTTTCTTTCTTTCTTTCTTCTTTCTTTCTTTCTTCTTTCTTTCTTCTTTCTTTCTTTCTTCTTTCTTTCTTTCTTTCTTTCTTTCTTTCTTTCTTTCTTTCTTCTTTCTTTCTTTCTTTCTTTCTCGTTTTTGGGCCATATTGAGCAGTGTTCAGGTTTTACTCCTGGCTTTACACTCAAGAATCACTCCTGGCAGGTTCAGAGTACCATATGGGATAATCAGGGATTGAACCAGGGTTGGCTGCATGCAAGCCAAACGCCCTATCCACTGTGCTATTGCCCCAGTCCCACTTTGAGCACTTCTAAGTGGTTCCAGTATACAGTCAGGTGTGGTCCCTAAGAATCACCAAGTATTTCTTCAAAATAAAAATAAAATCTATATAACAAGAAACTAATACTATATGCAAACATAATGGACATTTATAGAGTAAAAACAACAAAAAATATAAAAGAATAAGACTTTTTCTATACTTGGAATACTTGCCATTTCTCTATCATTTTAGCTGCATTGCTAGAACCTGAAGGGCCCATATGTATTTAATAGGCAGCATAAAATAGTAAACTAAGATTCAGGATTGTGCACATGCCTGAATTCTTCAAGAACTGCTTCCTGTGTATATACTTGAGTTCTGCAAGATGTTCTGCTTCTCTGATGGCAGTATTTTCACATACAAAAATGATAAGAAAAAATGTGGGGCCGAAGAGATAGCATGGAGGTAGTGCATTTGCCTTTCATGCAGAAGGATGGTGGTTCGAATTTCGGCATCCCATATGGTCCCCCGAGCTAGCCAGGAGTGATTTCTGAGTGTAGAGCCAGGAATAACCCCTGATCGCTGCTCGGTGTGACCCAAACCCACCCCCAAAAAAGGCATATTAAAAAAGAAAAAGAAAAAATGTGGTTGCTAAATTATGTCTTAGCTGGTGTTTCTTTTCTACTTTTAAGATTAAATTATGTAAGTTAAACATACCAAAATATTCTGTTGTCATAGCTTATTCCAGAATTGCTCCCTTTCCCTTTTTATATGAGTTGGAATTGAAAATCAAAATAGAATAATTATCTAATTTATCAGTTCCCAATGGAATTTTTATAACTTCTAAAGGAAAATGCAGAGACAGGGGCCTCAGTTCTTCTGAGCAGTATTTTCAATAATAAACTATGTGGTGATGTTTGCCCAAATTTAAACTACTTTCTGAATTGGAAAACTTTCCTGGGTGTCTTTTGTATGCAAAGTTCTTCTTTTCTTGCTTTGTCAAATAAAAAGTAAATTGAAGACATGTACCTGACCTTAAGGAATTTCAAAAGCACATGAGATGGAGAGCATTGGAGAAATTTCTCAGGTAATTTACAAATTGCAGTGAATATCTGAGGAGAAATAGGTAGTATGTGTGAAGTTATCTGTGATTGGTACACTAAGAACTAAGTAAAACAGGTCCAGGAAACCTTTCCTAGACCAAATAAGATTTCTGTCAGATTTGGAAAATAATAGATCTGAATTTAATAAAATTAAAGGAAAACTTTAGAAAGATGGTTTATGCTACCTTTTAGCAAAACTAGGCAGTATGTAATTAAGAAGTTGCATACAGTTAGACTATATATCCTATGCAAGGATATATTTATTTATATTGGATAAAGTTCCATTTATATTATTATATTATATTATATCTTTATTTAAGCACCATAATTACAAACATGTTTGTAGTTAGGTTTCAGTCATAAAAAGAACATCCCCTTCACCAGTGCAACATTCCCACCACCAATGCTCCTTTATCCCCATCCCCATACATGCCTGTATTCTACAGGCATTCTAATTCTCTCACTCATTATCATTATAGTTGTTAGTGTGGTTATTTCTCTAACTGTATTTACCACTCTTTGTGGTGAGCTTTATATTGTGAGCCAGTTCTTATGGCCCTCATCTCTATTGTCTCTGGGCACTATTACAATAATGTCTCTTATTTTCCTTAAGACCCTAGATGAGTAAGACTATTCTGTGTCTTTCTCTCCCTCTGACTTATTTACAGCATAATAGTACCAATATCCATTCATGTATAGGAAAATTTCATGACTTCATCTCTCCTGATGGATGTATAATATTCCATTTTGTATATGTACGACAGTTTCTTTAGCCATTCATCTGTTGAAGGGCATCTTGGTTGTTTCCATATTCTGTCTATTGTAAATAGTGCTCCAATGAATATAGGTGTGAGGAAAGCATTTTTGTATTGCGATTTTGTGTTCCTAGGGTATATCCCTAGGAGTGGTACAGCTGGATCACATGGGAGCTCAATTTCCAGGTTTTTGTTTGTTTGTTTTTAAGAATCTCCATATTGTTTTCCATAAAGGCTGGACTAGATGGCATTCCCACCAGCGGTAAATGAGAGTTCCTATCTCCCCACATCCCAGCCTGCACAGATTGTTCTTTTTCTTTATGATGTGAGCCAATCTCTGTGATATGAGATGATACCACATTGTTGTTTTGATTTGCATCTCCCTGATAAATAGTGTTATGGAGCTTTTTCATGTGCCTTTTAGCCATTTATATTTCTTCTTTGAGGAAGTGTCTCTTCATTTCTTCTCCCCATTTTTTGATGAGGTAAGAATTTTTTCTTGGAGCCGGTGAGGTGGCACTAGAGGTAAGGTGTCTGCCTTGCAAGCACTAGCCAAGGAAGGACTGCAGTTCAACCCCCCCTGGCGTCCCATATGCACCCCCCCAAGCCAGGGGTAATTTCTGAGTGCTTATCCAGGAGTAACCCCTGAGCATCAAACTGGTGTGGCCCGAAAAAAAATTATTTTTTCTTGTTAAGTTCTGTCAGTACCTTGTATATCTTAGATATTAGCCCCTTAACTGATGGGAATTGGGCGAATAGTTTCTCCATTCTGTAGATGGCCTTTGTATCCTAGTCACTATTTCCTTTGAAGTGCAGAATCTTCTCAGCTTAATACAATCTCATCTGTTTATCTCTGTTTCCACTTGTTTGGAGAATGATGTTTCCTCTTTGAAGATGCCTTTAGTCTTAATGTCATATAGTATCTTACCTACTTGTTCTATATACCTTATGGTTTCAGGTTTGATATCAAGGTCTTTAATCCATTCGGATTTGACCTTTTACATGCTGTTAGCTGGGATTCTGATTTCGCTTTTTTTTTTGCATGTGGCTGACCAGTTGTCCCAAAACCACTTGTTGAAGATGCTTTCCTTGCTCCATTTTTGAATTTCCTGCCCCTTTATCAAAGATTAATTGATTCTATGTCTGGGGAACTGTTGGGTATGTAAACATTTTATGGGATTATTATGTTACTGACCCTACCCTGATTGGTGATTGTTCCCTACCCTAGGGTGTGAGCTGGCATTCTGCCCCCACTCTAGGATGGTACCTGATTCTGCTTCCACCATTGGGTGGTATCTCATCCCACCATTGGGTGGTACCTGATTCTGGGAGATAAAAACAAGGGTCTGTGAATGGTGAAGGGCTTTTTGGCTGGAACTGAGACTGAGACTTTGGACTTCAGTCTTGTCCACCGAATAAAGCTAATATTTCCACAAGCCTGACTGTCTGCGAGCTGTTTACCCGCCGTTTCACCTCAGAACCGTCGGCTGAATAGGGTAGCAGATGCGTGCTCGGAGCTGGAGGAGAAAGACCTCATCCTCCATCTCTCCATCAGTCAACCTTTTCAGGGGCTGACTTGCAATAGGGAACATTCTCTGAATACTCAAGACTATTCCATTGATCTGAGGGTCTGTCTTTATTCCAATACAATGCTGTTTTAATGACTATTGCTTTGTAATACAATTAAAAGTTGGGGAAAGTGATGCCTCACACGTTCTTTTTCCTAAGGGTTGCTCTAGCTATCCATGGGTGTTTATTATCCCAAATGAATTTCAGGAGTATTTGATCCACTTCTTCGAAGAATATCATGGGTATACTTAGAGGTATTGCATTAAATCTGTGCAATGCTTTGGGGAGTATTGCTATTTTAATGATGGTACTCCTCCCAATCTATGAGCAGAGTATGTGTCTCCATTTCTTGTGTCTTCTTTTATTTCTTGAAGCAGTGTTTTGTAGTTTTCTTTGTATAAGTCTTTCACCTCTTTAGTTAAGTTGACTTTAAGATATCTGAGTTTGTGTGACAATATTGTGAATGGTATATATTTAATGTTCATTTTTTCTTTATCATTATTGATGTGTAAGAGGCCATTGATTTTTTCATGTTAATTTTGTAACCTGCCACTTTTCTATATGATTCTATTGTTTCTAGAACTTTTTAGTAGAGTCTTTAGGATTTTCTAAATATAGTATCATGTGATTTGTGAACAGTGAAATCTTGACTTCTTCCTTTCTTTTCTGGATGCCCTTGATATCTTTTTCTTAATTTCTTAATTGCTATGTCAAGAACTTCCAGCACTTTTTGAGAATAATATTTGCAATTGGCTTGTGGTAGGTGGCCTTGACTATATTGAGAAAAATTCCTTCAATTCCCATCTTGACGAGAGTTGTTTTTTTTTTTTTATCAAGAATGGGTGTTGGACCTTATCAAATGGAAAGCTTCATTTTTAGTAAAATCATAATATGGTACAACCTCTTTCGAAAACAATTTAGCATTTGAGAGTTCTTCCAAATTTTGAATTCCTGTAAGTATATATTCTAGCTATTCGACTCATGAATACATCCAACATAATTAAAAACCTGTAACCACATCAAGACTTGTATACAGGTATCTATAGCAGCAGTGTTTATAAAAGTCAAAAAGCAGAAACATATAAGTTGTTTTTTTTTATCAGTTAATGGGGTAACTATGAGTGCTATAATTATGCAGTGGAATATTATTTTATTACAGGAAGGAATGAAATACTATAACATGGTTGAATCTTGCAAATACTGTACTATATAGTGAAAAGACACATGCCATCAATGCATTCATATGAAATGTCTAAGGTAGGTCAATTTGTAGAAGACAGAAAATAAATTAGTAGTTATTAGGGGATGTAAGAGGCAGATATGGGGAGTTACTGTTAATGAGTAAAAAGGTCTATTAGATACTGATAAAACAGTTCTAAAGTTTTTAAAAGGTGATGGTTAACAACTCTGGGAATATACTCAAATTCTCAAAATTGTCTTTAAAGATGAACTTTATGGCATGTGAATTATATCTTCATAAAACTGTTATAAAAATAGAAGTTTTATGCACAAAGACCAAAGAGTGACTGTTTTTAATAGTGAAAAATAATAAAAATGATCTAAACATTAACCACAAGTGAACTAAAAAAATAATCTAGCAAGGGACTGCACTCTTCAACATCCATTTAAACAATTTTTAGTCAAAAGACAAGAGTCCCTATGGCTCTAATGCTGAAAACAGCTTATTTCTTACCGACCCTATTTCTTTCTGAGCTTGGCTCAACTGTTTCTAATTCTGTACCATGTGAACTAGAAACAATGTCCCATGGGTGTGTGTTTGTGTTGTTTGTTTTGGGGTCCTACCCAGAGGTGCTCAGGGCTTACTTCTGCCTTTGCTCTCAGGAATCACTCCTGGAAGAGCATAGGTGAACTATATGGGGTGCCAGGAATCAAAACTGGAGTTTGTATGTCTTGTTCTGCTTTCATCATCATGTTGCTTTTTAGATTGTCTCTTCAAAGGGCAAAGATCTATGGTTATCACCATTCTGTCCTTGTAAGAAAACATATCTATGTAACCGTTGCCCTAAAAAATAACACAGAGCAATGTCCACAAACCAGCAATGTCCCACATCTTGCTTCCTATCCTTCCCCTAGCCTTCTCCCGAATGCCTCTATGCAGAAATTTATTCTCTCTCGCTCTCTCTTTCTCTCTCTCTTTTTCTCTTTCTTTCTCTCTCTCTCCCCCTCTCTCTCTCTCTCTCACTCTCACTCTGGCTCTCCCCTTCATTCTTTTTAAACACTAGTTTACAGTATGGTTATGGATGGGTAATCATGCAGATCATGCATATCACTTTACCTCCTTTCAGCATAGAATGTTAACTTGCAAGCAAGTACTGTCTCACTGTGCTAGACATTGGAAGACTGGAATGAGGCTGAACACATGATTGGTTTCCTTAGAAGCCTCTTTCTTTGATTTATCAAGATGGCAAACTTCTCCATGTACCTTCACATATTTTTTCTTTGTATATGTCTATGTCTTCTTAGATAAGATTAGGGTTCAACCTAATGATGACACTTAACTTTAATTAGCTCTTTAAAACCTTATTTTGAGTTAGAGAAAAAGTTTAGTGGGCTTTGCATGCATGAATTCTGGGTATGATCTCTGGATAGAAATGTGCATGGCAGGAAGAAACCCCAAAGTGTAGTCTCTGAGTACCACAAATTAAGGCATCTAAACAAAAACAATTCAATAAATAGTGACGTCAATTTACTAATGCAGTTACATTTTAAGGTACTAGGAACAAGGATTTCAAGACATGAATTTTAGGAGCACATAATTCACAATTGGAACAAAAATTCCTACTCTTTAAAGATAATTTCTTGCTGGAGCAATAGTACAGTGGACGAGGTACTTGCCTTGTAGTCAACTAACCTGGGTTTAATTCCTGGAATCACATATTACCACCCGAATGATTCCTAAGTATACAACCAGGAGTAACCCATGAACATTGCTGACTGTGACCTCCAAACAAACAAACAAAAAAACAAATAAATATAATTTCTTAAGTTTTAGGAGAAATAGAAAGTACTCTATATGTGGCAACTTATTCCTCCTGATCTAGTCAGCTAATTCTTGGTTTTTTTTTTACATGTTAAAGCTTTAGTTCCTGCATTTGTGTGGAAGGTGCCCAGAATATTCTGAAAAGCCCTAGGTCTTTTGTTACTGAACATACTCTATTGACTTCCATACCCAAAGAGATTAACGAAGGGCCCTGCTATATGTGCATATACACATTCATACACATATTCACATGCACACTGCTTTCATATTTTATGAGCATTTAACTCTCCTGAAGGTAACTCAATTGCTTCTCTTCAACCCCAAGAGTAAGCATACCCCCAACACATTTTCTAAAATAATAGGTTATTTGGTACATAACATAGACTCACTTAGGCAAGTGCTTTGTTTAATTTCATCCAGCCCTTTCTGGTACTTTTCATAAATAGTTCAACAATCTGGGGCCAGAGTTGGAGTGATAGCACAGAGGCAGGGCATTTGCCTTGCACAAGGCTGACCCAGGACAGACACTGGTTTGATCCCTGGCATCCCATATGGTCTCCCGAGCCAGGAGTGATTTCTGAGTGCCGAGCCAGAAGTAACACCTGAGTGCCGCTAGGTGCCACCCCCCAAAAAAATCTGGGACCAATCTTCCAAATGATTATAATGAATCTGTACTAACCCAAAGTATGAGTGAAATCATGTGAAAGAAACAATATAAGCAATTGTATGCTACCAGCAAATCAGATGAAAATATAAAGGGAACTGTTTAATTTTAAAAGACCAAAGGTTCTAGAAAGTATCTTTTTGTGTTGCCCTAT
This sequence comes from Suncus etruscus, assembly GCF_024139225.1. Taxonomy (NCBI): domain Eukaryota; kingdom Metazoa; phylum Chordata; class Mammalia; order Eulipotyphla; family Soricidae; genus Suncus; species Suncus etruscus. The sequence goes on along the minus strand of NC_064851.1, from coordinate 23,241,506 downwards.
TTCTCCTTTGGCCAAACAAAAGTGGAACATGCATGAAGGTTTATTTTAAGGAGAGAGGAAGAGTAGATTGTGTGAACCTGTTTGAAAGCAGCAGGGGCAACCTTGAAACATCTCACTCACTGATCTCAGGAAGAATCTTATTCCAAGAGTGAAATCTGACTTCAGTATGGAAGAAACACAGTGAGGGAGAATATTAATGAATCTCTGGACTATTCTGGATTGAAGGGCAGTGTATTTTTCCCATTAACATGATCTTTAATAGCTGATAGTGAGATAGGCTCAGAGAGCCCCTGAGTACCAATTGCTTAGGAAACTAATTGCAAAGAGCTCTGACCTTTTGCTTTAAATCATTTTGGAATCCCAGGAAATCATTTCCAACATTCATTGGTCTTTGGCTTCTTTCATTTCTAACCCCATTTGGAGATCTCCATTCCAGAAAGTTTTCTCTGAACATCCTTATTTTAGTGATGCCCTCTTGCTGATAATGAAAGAGCATACAATTAGATAATGTAATAGAAATCAACCCCAAAGTGCCAAAGCAATGACTATAGAATGGACTGAGGTAATTAATAGAGTAATCCAACTTGATGATCCATTAAAAATGTATAAGAATAGTTGAGTGGAAATAAAAAAGTGGTCAAATACCCAAACTAAAGTCAACAACAATAGAATCAAGAGACCTAAAATATAACAAGCTATACACAAAAGGGACCTGTTACACTAGCAGTTCATGGGGCTAAGAGGGTGGAGGTATGATGCATACTAGGACAAGTGGTGAAGGGAGGTCAATACTGGTGGTGGGAATGGCTTTAACTCACTGTTACTATGTGTTTGAAATACAACTATGACTTGTAATTCACATTGGTTTCAATAAAAAAATTTTTTAAAAAGAAACCTACTGTGTGTGGAGCTGTGTCAATATGAATGTGAGCATTAAAGTCCTGGGGTCCTACAGTTCTTATGGTTGATTGATTGAGCATGAATAATGAAAGTGAGAACTATATATGGAATTGTAGAAGCATCTACGTATGATTAGGCCAGAAAACTCTGCTTGTAAAACTGGCTATGCCCATAAATTGTAATAAATTCAACCACAACCAACTCCTTTTCCAAATAATGAAGTCAGATACCGAGTTAATTCTAATTCAAGTTAAAGTTGTTTCTTTTCTAATATATAAAGTTAGACTATATATTTCTCTAACAGTATTCAGTTGTACTTTAATAATATTTTAGCAGTATTAAAGAAATATAATTCACATAACATGTAACATAATATATAATGCACCTATTTAAATCCAAAAGTTCAGTGGTATTAAGAAAATATGTTCAGGGCCCAGAGAGATAGCACAGTGGTGTTTGCCTTGCAAGCAGCCGATCATGGACCTAAGGTGGTTGGTTTGAATCCCGGAGTCTCATATGGTCCCCCGTGCCTGCCAGGAGCTATTTCTGAGCAGACAGCCAGGAGTAACCCCTGAGCAACACCGGGTGTGGCCCAAAAACAAAAACAAAAACAAAAATATGTTCAGGATTGTGAAGCCATCACCACAATCAAAATGGAACCTACCACTGAGAGTCATTTTAAAGATTAAATGAAATACTTATGTAAAGTATTAGACACCATGTAAAACAATTCATAGATCTATGAATGACTATATTTCTCACTGCTGAAGTTGGTATAGCACCATTACTTTAGAACTTTAAAACTGTTCTTGGAGGAGTGAGGTAATAAAGCCAAATGCAAGGAGAAAGAAGCACAGAGTGTACATGTTCTTACCAGATGGAGTGACAGACTGTCCTTTTCCACAGATAGTGGATGATTTTCCAGCTGCACTATCAAGCCAACTAACATGACTTGACAGGAGCCATTTGGGACTTAATTGGGTGGGCTAAATTCAAAACTGTTTATCATTAGGCCTGATGGTCCCACACCAACATATTACCATATAAACAAACAACACATTTCTGAGATCACATATAGTGTCATAAAGTTAGCTCTTCTAAGCCCCCAAACTAGATCCCAGGAGAGAACAGACATTCCTCAGAACACTTGTCAAGTGGACTCTTGGAAGATTGTGGCAAGCACAGTGGTGATATTTTATACCAAATAGATTTCTCTGTGGTGGTGTTGTATCCCTGATGGAGGAAATATAGAGGGTCTGGCCTCTTCCAATTTCAGCAGAAACATGACATTGTTTGTAGAATGTATGTGTCTGAATTACTAAAACAAATAGTATGCTTATATCTGTTAGCCCTGGCTGAAAAACACAAACATCATCAAATGTGAACTTTGTTCTTCTGATGGGGAAAAACAAAATCTTGAAGCCATGACTTCTACAGGTGATACCAGGGTAGCTAAGAATATAGGGTGATTTTGGAGTTATTTTATGTTTCATAAGTGTACTTTTATATTTTTGTGCTTTAATGTATCAATTGATCATGTACTTTAGTAGTGTTAAACAGTGATGATAGCTTAATACTAAACTTCAACAAAAAAGATTTTGGGGGGGCTGGAGAGATAACACAGCTGTAGGGCATTTGCCTTGCATACAGCTGATCCAGGACGGATGGTGTTTGAATCCTGGCATCCCGTATGGTTCCCTGTAATGCCAGGAGCGATTTCTGAGTGCAGACCCAGGAGTAACCCCTGAACACCGCTGGGTGTGACCTCAAAACAAAAAAAACAAAAAATAGAATTCTGGGCAGGGGGCAGTATAGTATCAGTACTAAGCACTTAATCTAGGCTCTGCACTCAGGGATCACTTTTATGGACTCAGGAAACTTCATGGGGCAGCAGGGATTGAACCCAGGTAGGTTATGTGCAAAGCAAGCATCTTATCAACTGCAGTAACTTTCCAGCCCTCCAAATAGCAATTTAAACTAGTGTCTAGAATCATATACTACAGTATATCCAGGCCTCAAAACAACATGACGTCGAGGCTATATAAGATCTGGGTGCACTGCTCAGGAAGAGGAATGTGCAAAGTCCCCTGCTCTCAACCCGAGTGTCTTGGCATCTGTCTATCCACAAACCAATCTAATCCACTGCCTTACAAATGGCCCAACTACAGGTAGCTCTACAGTTGATTCTATACAGAAGATGCGCTAACTGATCAAAGCTTCAGGTATGCTGGTAGTCTGGGTTGAGAAGCACTGAGACTCTTCCTGATGTGAGTATATATAGCACTTTTAAGTAGGTCCAGAAGACTATGGTGGTGTCATACCACCCCCCCTCCCCACAGCTTCTACGGCATATTAGGCCACAAGAGCTTAGGGATTCATGAACATCTTCAAAATTTCAATACTGTCATGCCAGTAGGAACCCAGTAAGAAATGTGATGTCAAAGTCGCAATAACAGAAAGATCAAACTGACAACAATAACTTGGTAAACCTTCAGAGCAATGACTTACTGACTTCGTTGAGAGAATATAATAATTTTTGCAATTTTTCTTTTGCTGTAGTTTTTTAGTTTACAGGTTATTCCATTACCATTATCTGGTAAACAAGAAAATATAAATTATATTATTTTTGCCTCCAACTGAAGCAGACTTGGAGGTGAGTGGGAATCCAGGGACCTTGGTAAAGGGGATTTTTGACACTGATGAAGATCTTGATGTTGAACATGGGATGGAGGAACCAAATGTATTATGATCAACTATGAAACTAATGGTGTTTAAATAAAATAAAAATTTTAAAATCATGTTTATTTTTCTCTAAAGTCATCTAGGAAGCTGGTTCATTTGGTATCAGTTCCTGTGTATAATTGAAGTATGGAACTTGAAATTTAAAAAATTATTCTAAGTTTGGGGCCAGAGTAGTGGCATAAGCGGTAGGGCATCTGCCTTGTACCCACTAACCTAGACTGACCTGCAGTTCGATCCCTCAGCATCCCCATATGATCCCCATGCCAGAAGCTCATTCTAAGCACATAGCCAGGAATAACTCCTGAGCATAACTGGGTGTGGCCCCAAAAACAAAGAACAATCTAAATTAGAATTTTCTCTCCCACCTCTCTCCTATAACTCCCAGTTGTTCTTCCTCTTTCTCTCATCTCCCACTTCATTTACCCCCTCTCTTTAATGACAACTGAAGTTGGAGTTTTTTTAGACCAATTGAAGATGATTTTGTATCAAGGTTTACATTTTCCTGGAGGCATTTTGAGGTTGTCAAAAACAACCAAATAGGTTCAAGTATGGTTTTTAGCTTAGCTGTTGGTAGGTGGAGGACAGAGATGTTGCTAAGCATAATACAGTGTAACAGACAGCAGTCGAACCATCTGAAACAGTGTGTTCTTTGACCCACTTATGTTAACATTGTCTAGGGTCTGATTGAATTGTTTATAATAATTTGTAATAATTCTAATGGAGAGTTGGGCAGTGAACACTACTGTCTTGTAGATAAGCAATATAATCCAGTAAACATGGACATATATTTTGAACTGAGAAAGCCTGAATCTGGGTTCATGGAAAACAGGATTGATAAAACATGATGTTAGTCATGTATGTGCACAAATAAATCAGTAGCAAAAAGGAAATTAGGTTTGGGAAGATAGGTTGGGAAGAAACTGTGCAAGGACAGCTTCCCTTACACTTGGTACTCTATGCCCTTGAGGCTCCTCTGTGTGGTTAAACAAGGTTGACTATACTATCCTGTTTATTTGTTTTTCATGAATAATCCCTATTTATTCTGAAGCTTGATAAATCTACTTTGCCCTGGTGGTTAATAGTGGCTGCCATGGATAAGTTTGAAAAATGGTGCTATAAGGCAACTTGGGCTGGAAACATAGTAGACTAACTCTACCATGGGCTATTAACTGTCACAATAGTGACAGCCGAGCTCCCAACATCCTGTGGTGCTTTTTGTTCTTAGCTCAGTTTTAGCAAGACCTTGGTCCAACTCAAACAGCAAAGCCTAAGGAAGGGTCAAATTTCTCTTATTCCCATGTACAGAATCCTATAATATCTCTTTATAACTCTTTGGTAAAAAAAAGTGGGATAGAAAAATAGTTTGTTTCTTTCTAAAGGGGACAATGAGAGGGGATCCTGGGTCTGTTCATCATGGCTTTATTAGAGTTGCCCTGGCATTACTAAGGGACCCTCTATGAGGAGGAAAGTGGATCCTCTATGAGCTCTGGTGGGACCCCTCATTCTACCTGAAGCATATCAACTCTTTATATAGGCTGAGGAGGCCCTATTCCAGGCTCCAAACGTTTCTTGCTGCTGGACTCCCCTTACCCCAGGATCCCCACATCCTCTGGGAGAGAAGGAACCTACTAGGTTATTGAAAAGGACCATAGGGCTCCCTCAGCACCCAAGATGACTGACAAGATGACACAGCCTGTTGGCAGTGTGGTGGGACAGGCAGGGGAGCACAGGGAGGCATACCTGAAAAAGGCTATTAACCGTGACTGCTAGTTGTTCGGACTCTCAGGTATAGACATGTACATCTTGGAACTTAAGATTCATAAAAGGTCATTAACCTTTAGAACCTGAAGGGGCAGCGTTGCTCCCCATTTCCTCTCACTGACTCACCACATAAGCTGTATATTTTTTTCCCCTTCTCCTGTTCTCGGTAGGACTCAGACAAATGGGACCAAAAGACTGTCACCATCCACCAACCAAGTACAGACTCCAGGAGTGCACAAGATGGAGGAGAGTCAACAGCACAATTTCAAGATCACCTCACTTCCTCCAGGCAGTTGCAGGAGGGGGTTCTATTGTGGTACTAGAGATGCAGAGTGTTAATGATGTTAGACGCAGAATGAGATATCTGCCACGTGTCCTCAGAGCACCAAAAACACCTCAACAAAGGAGTAGCAGAGCGGTGGTGCCCCTTCAAAGGTTTCTAATGAAGTTGTGAGAACCTGCTTCCCTCAGTGTCCACTACTTTGGCCTCTTTGAAACTTGGTCTCTTCTTGAGATTTTTGGTCTTTTTGAGACTATGTTGATGCTTGAAGATCCACTTCCCTTTGGGCCTAATGCCCACACCAGGGATCTCAGAACTCTTTATGGGTCCTAGTGGTATCATTTTTTTATATATATGTAACACTGTACTAGGGGTCATGGAGTCTTCTACTGGAGTCAGCTTTACAGTCGACTTTACAGTTGGCTTACAGTCAACTTACAGTCGGATCTTTAGAAAACTCCATTAATGGCAATAGAGGAGCATTTCATGGGTTATAGGGAGAAAAAAAATGTAACTTGGATTCATATGGGTTCATATTCCCTTTTATCATGACTGAGAATATGTTGAGTTCACTGTACCATTCTCATTTTTTGGAGTATCCCAGCAACCTTGAGCCAGGAGGCCTTATTGCCTTAGTATTTTTGACAAAATGATTAAGTAATGCCCAGAAAAGGACATAAAAAATGACATAAAAAATGAAGATCAAGGACTTGAGCTCAGATCTCTGATTCCTAGCACACTTCGCCCTCCACTACACAATTGTGCTTCAGAGGCACAAATGTGTAAATGTCATAGTAGTGATCTGGCAGTCTCATGGGACATAGATGCAAAAGAATTAAAATAGAAATTTCAGAGATATCTACACTCATTTTCATTGCAGCATTATTTTAATCACCTTGCCATGGAAACAGTTCTGATATCTGTTAAGACATAAAGGGGCAAAGAAAATATAACATACACATAATAATGTTTCATTCAACATTACAAAAAGAAAAATGTCCCATCACTTGAGACAATGTGGGTGAACCTGGGGACATTATGCTAATTAGAATGAGCCAACTAGAGAAGGATAATTGTATAAATCCACTTATACAAAGTGAAGTCACAAAATAATCAAACACAGAATCAGGAAGTGCTACACAAATACTGGTTGTCAGGGGCCAAGGCAAAGGAGAAATTGAGAAGCTTTATTGAATGGGTAAAAGTTCCAGTTAGACAAAGAATAAAATGGAGATAGCAATGTATAATATAGACTATACTTAGCAATATGATATTGTACACTCCAAAATTTGCTTACAGGGTCAATCTCATGTTAAGTGTGCTTATCACAAAACAAAGTAAGACTAAACTAAAGGAACATGGGGAAATCATTGAGTAAACTTTGAATATTATTTTTTATCTTGAGTGTAGTGGTAATGTTATAAGAACTTGCAATTCTAACTCAATCAATTTGCATGCATGAGACATGCTACAGTGTGTGATAACATTTATTCCTTAACAAAGGTTTGGTCCTTGATTTCATTTCAAGATGCTAGGAACCCTGCTTTCCTTTCTAAACTTCTCAGTCATAGGAATCTTTCTTCTGGTGAACCAGAAAAGTCCTCCTGGTATGGATCTTTTTTTTGGGGATTAAAGTGCTGATGGCAACTCTGAAATTTAGGTCCTATTTGAAAAACAGAATCGTGTTTACAATAACAATAGCAGAAATAATCACACCAACTATATTCTTGTATATCTATTGTGATTCAGTATTTTCTCTTCCTCTTATTTTTAGCTCATCAAAATTTTTAATCTGTGTTGTGAAGGGTGAGAATGGGTCTTGCCATTCTTTCCATTTTACAGATGAAAAATGGACCTTGATAAGTGGGGATATAAGGGAGAATTGTCTAGAAATAATAAAGAATTAAAGTGGACTATGAAGGAAACTGCATTTCCTACAAGTATCAGAAAATAAAAGGACTTGCATTTCCTCACACCTATCTTTTCAAAAGAGTCAGGGTTTTTGAAAATACTGATATTTGTTTTCACTTTCATTACCTGTCTGCTTCTATCCCTGCTTTCAAAATGTGTCAGATCTTTTTACCTTGCAGATAAGAATTCTGGGCTCTTACATAAAGCAACTGCAGCATAGCCTGGGAATTGCTTACACACATCATTTTCTTAATTTGACTCTGCCCTGTTTTCTGACCTGTTGCTACATGAAATATCATCTTAATGATGCTTTCTGGAAAGGGTGGCCAGAGCATGTTTTTTCTTTTGGCGGAAACACTCGAATTCTCTCTGAAAATATGTCATACTCTTTCTTACACTGAACATTTATTTTAAATAGTGGAGAAGAAAATAAATCAAGAGATTGTAAAGTATCCAACCAACAGGAGAATCATGCCAGATAAACAGATAATACTCCCAGTTTTGCTGCTTCCAGCTAAAGAAAAGATGGCTAATAGACACAAATAACCACCAAAACCATGGTGAGGCAAAAAAGACAGACTGGAAGGGTTTGACTAAGGTTTTCTTAAGGGTAACAGTCAAGATATAAAAGGTGCTACAATAAGAAATACCTTCCAGTATATGTTTCCTGGAGGGAGAAAAAGGAAAACATAGGGTCTGAACAAGTTATATATTCATAAATTAAAACAAACCACCACCACAACAACCTGGGGGGCGGGAGTGATAGCACAGTGGGTAAGGAATTTGTTTGCCTTACTTGCGGCTGACCCAGGACAGACCTGGTTTTGATTCCTGACATCCAATATGGTTCCTGAGCCTGCCAGGAAAGATTTCTGAGCACAGAGTCAGGAGTAACCCCTGAGCACTGACAAGTGTGTCCCCCAAACAACAACAAAAATAAATAAATAAATAAATAATAAACAAACAAACAAAAACAAGTTATTTACTGAGTGTCCGTACAGTTTCCATTCTGGGAATCTGGCAGTGAATAAAATAAAGGAAGTTCCTGCTCTCATGGGTCTTGTGTTTTGGGTAGCAGATTGATAAAATTATATTAGAAATTAAAACTATTTCAGAAGATGAATAAAGCTAGAAGAATATAAATAAAATATCAGTTCATAGGCCCGGTGTCTCATGAAGACCAAGTAAAGCTGAATTGTTGAGCTGGTTTAAACTTAGACCTGTTGCTGGTCTAAGACCCTGTGGGTGAATTTATTTATTTTTTTATTTTTGTTATGCTTAAAACAGCATGTTTACAATAATAGCATTAGTGTTCATGTTCTTTCTTTGTTTCTTTGTTGCTCAGTGATCACTTCTGGCTTTGTGCTCAGAAAGCAGTCTCGTCAGGACTCAGGGGACCTTATGTGGTATATGGGATTGAATCCAGGTAGACCACCAGCACAGCAAATGCCCTACCTGTTGTACTTTATCAGTGTCCTTAAAGAATTCCTAGTGAACCTCATCTTCTCCTCCTCATATAGTAATATCAATGTTGTAGTCCAAAATAAGAGCTCGTCATTTTTAATTATTAATCCTTGTTTTGTTATTCTATATACCACAAATTAGTTCTTATTTTTTTAATATGGTATGTCCCAACTCCATCCAAGTTGCAGCCAACAGCAAGACTTCATTCTTTCTTCATCCTCATAATATTCCATTGTGCACAGATGTGTATATTTTATAACTGTTTATACATATGCAGGAGTTTTTGTCTGTCCGTAACTAAATTTGGGGCTGTTTTCATAGCGTGACTATTATATATATTAAGTATTGCAATTAGCTCAGTGCATGTGTATTTTTTTGATTTGCTATTTCTGTACTTTGAAAATAGATGCCAGAAAGTAGGATAACTCACTTATATTGTCCACATTGTTTTCCACAAAGGCTGGCTGCAATTTCTGATGCTCAGATCCAGCTCTTTCTGCACATACTTTCTGCACCAGAATGGACAAAAGTAGAATATAGCCCTTTCCTTTTAATATCCCCAAACAAGTATAGCCCAAACCAAGCTTACAATGGGAAAGAATTCCTATTGCAAGGCATTTGCATGTTTGTTTGCTTTTTTTATGAGCTGAAGTGACAATAGAGATTACATGACAGCAGCATATGTGAATGAGTCCCAAATCGGACACTCGACAACTAAAAGTCACAGCCTCAAGGGTCTTTCTGCCACATTATTTAGAAATGCTCCTTTTTTCTATGTCACCTCTTTCCCATTAATACACACATAGGCTGAATTTCTTTTTTCTTTTTTGATTTCTTTGTAATTCTTTCTCCCTTGGATCCCTAGTCAGAAGTTCAGGGTTGTCTACTTTTCATTGAGAGCTAGTTCCCTGTCTCTTACCTCAGGGTCATGAAAGTGCTCTGCTCTCTGGCAGAATTTTAGGCAATTTGCACCCTCGTGCTCAAAAGAGGTCGAAGCTCCTACCTTTATTTTTTCCTCAGTCTCCGGGAGGAAAAAGTCTAGTTATTTATCCAAACATCGGTGGATGGGTACATGACACATCTTCCTTTAGAACAGAGATGCTTCTACATAGGTTTGGGACTGCTCATAGCTCTTCTCCTTTACACCAAATAGCTTTTTAGAGGAAATTGGGCAAGAAGGCACAATGCCTGAGAATTTGTGTGGAGTCAGATACTATATCATGCACCTACATATTTGTTAAGGGAATAAATCACATGTTGAGGTATTTTTTTATTATCACAATGAAAACAAACAAATAAAGAAAGAAAATTGCCTGCTCTATGAAACAGCTTGTAAAGAAGGTCTGAAGCTGTTGCTAAGGGTAACCAGATTTATCTCTATGGGGGTTTAAGACAGGGTTTGCTGGAGGAGAAGGAACTGACTTTCTAATCTCACTCTGGGAGGGCAGGGGGCAGGGAACCATGTAATTATGCATGTTCTGAACTAGATGAGACAGGGATCCCTCAAACTGTCTCCTTCAGAGCAAGCATAGTTTGCCCTGATCACAAACTATACTGCTGCACATGAGGCTGAAGAAAAACAGGGCTTCCTGGCCAAGGACTATAGAATCAAGCTTCCCAATATAGCAAAATCAATCCACGCTTACTGTTCAAATAAACAAATGGCCATTAAGCAATGCATCATTAGAAACCACGTTCAGTGTGGCCAATATAGGAGATACAATAAGCTCTGGGTTGTAGCCTTTTTTCAGCTACCTGAACATTCACAATACTGCTTCTGAATGCAGATACCTTTTTAAGGACTATTTTTCTGCCAGTTATTTGAGAGCCTGGTTTCTTCTTGTTCAGGTCTTTCCCCAAAGATTCTTCATCAGAGATGTTACATCTAGGCATTTTATTAAAGGAACAATCTGTGTCTCAACCCTCAGTGCATCTCTACTCATATTCTGTTGACTTACTCCATTGTACATGACACTGACTCCAAGCATCTTCCTTATGTGCCTATATTTAGTAACAATTATTTCTAGAATATTATGTGCACTGAACACAAAGGCTGAAATCCCTTCCCTAGTGGGGTTTAAAGTCAACAGAATACAAAGGGGAGGATAGGAAATACATGGAGGAAGAGAAAGCGGGAGCAGCATAGGAATGCTGGTATGGGTTGCACACAGGACTGAGAAGGTAGTTATGGGAGGATGAGGAGAAGAGCATTAAAAACCAAGAGAAGACAAGAGCAAAACTGTCCAGGCAAGTGCCTATGGGAAGTAATTGATAGAAAATACTGAAGTCAGAATGCCTGGATCAGGGTGAGCAAGTGGTGGGTGGATGGGGGTTATATCAGATAAATTGGTGAATCAGAAAATATATTCAAATGACCAGAGGACCATGAAGTCTTTGAAGATATTGACTTTGTTTGTTTGCTTTTTTTAGAGGGTCACACCCAGTGGCACTCATGGGTTACTCCTGGCTCTGCACTCAGAAATTGTTCCTAGCAGGCTTGGGGGACCATATGGGAAGTCAGGGATCAAACCCTGGCAGGCCGCATGCATATATATATATATATATATATATATATATATATATATTGCCCTGGTCTTAATGAATATACTGACTTTTATTCTGAGTATGATGGTAGTCTTTGAAGCATCTAAAATTAAAAGCAGCAGGACCTGATTTTTTTCCAGAGGTCCTTTCTTTTAAAAATAAAATTTTTGTGTAATTCATTGTGGTATAAATTTATGTTTAAATTTATAAAGTTATTTATAGTTAAGTTTTAGGCATACAATATTTCAGAACCAATTAGACCACCAGTGTTAACCTTTCTCCACCAATGTTCCCAGAATTCATCCCATGATACCACCTTTCCTTCATCTTTGCCTCAGTCTACCATCATAATAGGCCCATTTTTAATTCTGATTGTTAAAGTTTAGGTTTTACTATTTTATTGTTGTTGACTCTGGCTTTAGTTCTGTGTTTTCTTAATATCATCAATGCAATCCCTTGGTTTCTGTCCCCCATCATTTCATATTTGTCTTTCTCCTCTTCCACTCAATTTCTTTCTTTCTCTTTAATATACTCAACAACCCCCATTTAAACCATTGCATTTCTTCGTGCAGTTATTCTCAATACCACATATAAGTGATACCATCCGCATTTATCTTTCTGGCTTCATTTAACATAATAGCTTTTAGTTCTTTTCATGTTACAGCAAATTACATGATTACATCACATCTTATAGTTATGTAGTATTCCATTGTGTACCACATTTCATGATCCCACTCATCTGTTGTTGGACATCTAGGTTGATTCAATTCTTAGATATAGTACTGAATGCTGTGATGAATAGCAGTGCATATACATTCTTTTGGATGAATGTTCTTCTGTTCTATGCATAAATACCCAAAAGACTGGATTGCTGGGTAATATGGCAACTCAATTCTGAATTTACTGAGAACCCTCCATTCTGTTTTCCATAGGGGTTGGATCAGGTAACATTCCTACCAATAGTGGATGAAGCATAAATTGTTCCCAATATTTTTGATATATTCCATCCTTACTACTGTTAGATGATCTCATTATCATCATATCTCTTATGATAAATGATGGTGAGCATTTATTCTTGTGCCTTTTGACCATATCTGTTGGTCTTCTTTAGAGATGTCTGTGCATTTCTTAGAGGTCCTTTCTAACTATTGTGTTGAGAAGAAGTGCAGGAAAGCAAGGACAGAATGTTTAGGAAGCTCTGACTATTACTCATATAAGAAAGATGGGGGTGCAGGTCTCCCATTGTATTGCCTTTGGTTATTCCTTACTCTTTTCAGTGTATATTTAAATGCATCTATCTCTTTCCTTCTGACAGACTTAGAGGAAGGACATTGAGGTCACTGCGAAAGAGAGGTGGTTATATTGGTGATGGTGTGTGTGTTGGAATTATGGACATGAGAAACCATTGTTAACAGTATTGGAAACTTCAATCAATAAAATAAATTAAAATATTAAAAGGAAGTGATAGATATATAGATATACAGTCATTGTGCAAAGTCAATTGTGTTCATATCTGTTCACTTGCTTCTTTCCTTACTTAACAATATGACATCTGCATTTCCATCCAGTAAATATGAAGATGCAGTATAATACGTGTTGCATGGATGTATCAGTTTATCTAGTTGTCTTTAATTAAACACTCAGGCAGTTGTACTTGGACAGTTGTTAAACACGGGCAGTTGCACATTTTTCACCATGATAGGTTCATAGGGAACATTTCTATTCAATCTGTGCACTCACTTGTGAAAGTATTTCTTTGAGAAAGAGTCTGAGAAATAAAATAGTAAAACAAAGCCCATAAATTGTTTGAGTCTTTTAACCCATGTTGTCAAATTACAGTACCTGGAGAAACAATTTATGTGACACATTCCCATCAGCTATGTGCCTATGCCCCCCCCCCGCCATCTATCTACTTTTAAATATTATCTTTGATTTTATCTTTGCTAATATGTTCACTGAAATGGGGTATATTTGTTGCTGTCAATTGCTATTTTATGATTTGGGCCGGAATTATTTGAGCAATTTGTAGTATTATAATTGGAAATTTGTAATTATCTTGCAAGTTATTAAAGATTTTTCCATATAATCTTTAAATTTTTTATTTTAGAAGCTATGAAATATTGGAAATATATAATAACTTGTGAGACAGAATAAAATATAGACATACTTTCAGTGTACCCATAACCAGTATAAAGAGTATAATGTTTTTAGTATCTCTATTTTATTTCCTTTACCAGTCAACCTATTACTCACTTTTCTTTTGTAATTATTACCTAGTTGCTTCTTGTAGTATTAGCCAATGTGTAATTCTTCTTAACTAACTTGGTTCTAGTTTTACAAGGTTTTGTGTTTTATGTAAATAAAACCATGTCATGGTCATATCATGGTTTGTTTTTTCAACAATTTTATGTGAGTAAATTTCCTCCAGTTATATTCACCTATTTTTATTTTCTTGGTGGCAGAGTGGTCAGGTTTGAGTTTTATATCCCTGGCTTTGACATTCTTTTAATGTTATATATGGGCTGTTATGGTATTGAAGTAAGTATTGTTGCTCATGTTTCTTTTTGCAACTGTAAAAAAATCTAGAGATGAAATTTCTGAGTACCAAGGAATTTATACCTTGAATTCTACAAGCTCATACCAAATTGTTCTGCAAAAGTTCCTCTTAATTTTTATTTATTATAGCTTAGAAAATTATAATAGTGTTGAAATTTAGGGTATTTTCCTCTATCTCTATCTTTATGTCTCTTCCATTCTGGTCTTATTCCTCCTGCCCACTGCCTGCCCCCCACCCCCACATTTGGTAATTAGTTTTATATGTCAACACCAAAGATGTGTCATTGTTCAGTAGTATGTTTTTGTATTTCTTTCTTTCCTTTTCTTTCTTTCTTTCTTTTATTTATTCTTTCTTCCTTCTCTTCCTTCCTTCCTTCCTTCCTCCTTCCTTCCTTCCTTCCTTCCTTCCTTCCTTCCTTCCTTCCTTCTTTCTTTCTTTCTTTCTTTCTTTCTTTCTTTCTTTCTTTCTCTTTCTTTTTCTCTTTCTCTCTTTCTTTCTTTCTTTCTTTCTTTCTTTCTTTCTTTCTTTCTTCCTTCCTTCCTTCTTCCTTTCTTTCTTCTTTCTTTCCCCTAATTCTTTATTTTGTTTCCAATTTATATTTTGGTAAGCAATAAAGGGAAGTTCTGATATATATATATATATGTATATATCCTCACCAGAATATATTATTATCTTGCTCTTAATATTTTTCTTTCTTTTTTTTTTTTTTTTTTTGAGCTACCCTGGTGATGCTCAGGGTTTACTCCTGGCTAAATGTGCAGAAATTGCCCCTGGTTTGACAGAACATATGGGATGCTGGGGATCGAACCACGGTCCATCTTAGGCTAGCATGGGCAAGGCAAATGCCTTACCTCTTGTGCCACAGCTTTGGCCCATCTTAATATTTTTTATATATTTAGTGCACACAAAATGGGAAGAGACAAGGAACATTTTCATTGAAAAACTAAAATGAAAGGAACATACGTAGCTCAGTGGAAAAGTACCTACCTCTTATGTATACAGCCACAAGTTCAATTCCCAGAACTTACTATATAGTTAGATGTGATTCCAGCCACTATTTTAGTGATCCCAACTGCCAAGAACATCAACAATAGTGCACTGCAACCAAACATGTGATCCTAAAGATGTGGGAAAAAAGAAAAATTAATAACAGAAGAAAAAGGAAAATAAATAGCAACAAAGAGAGGGGGAATACCAATATATTTTTATTTAAAGACAAAAGAAGGGGGCCAGAGAAATAGCACAGCAGTAGGGTATTTGCCTTCCATGCAGCTGACCCAAAACAGATGATAGTTCAATTCCCAGCATCCTACATGGTCCCCCGAGCCTGCTAGGGTTGATTTCTGAGAGCAGAGCCTGAGCGCTGCTGGGTATGACCCAAAAAACCAATAAATAAATAAACAAACAAATAATAAATGAAAAAAGAAGACAAAATCTCTCAGAAAAATACCAACTAAATTTATAAATTAAAAAAATGGTTTGCGTTAGTGTTCTAGAAAACTACAACAGCTAGCTCATATCTTTGATTAAACTGAAAATGATAATGACTTTTATTCAAAAATAATTCAAAAATAAAAAATTATTTAGCCCAGACAATCAGGAGTAAACTGTTAGAAGAGATGGTTACTCTTTATATAAAAGTGTCAAGATTTTTATATTCTCTCCCTTTTGGGTTTGTGGATAAGGTTAGTGTTTTATTTTCTATCAAGAAGATATAGAAAAAAGAGAAACTATAGGAATTACTAAATTTCTCCTGGACCTGCATTTAAAATATATTGAATTTACTTGGGTACAAAAAGGAAATGAATGGATCAATAACTAAACAAAAGTGTTATTTCATGTTCTGGGAAGTGCTTGGGGATCAATATCTGGGGAACAAAGCCACAAGAATAATGGCTATCACCTAAATTTACTTCGGATTTTTCATAAGCAGATATTTTTGATGGTACAGTTTTACTTTCTACTTGTGACCGTTTTTGAAGTGAAGTTTGGTTAGAAAAATTCTGCTAATGCATTTTTTTCTCTGGCAATAACCCTTCATGTTTTGGCAAGGAAGCACCTGACCCATTTCTGGGGGTGGGGTGGGAACCAGTTGTGCTTATACCTATGCATTTCATCTGGAAAATAAAGTGTCTGCCCAGAAAAAAAAATGCAGAAGCTAATTATGTATGAGTTCTATTGTAATCAGTTCTCATTTCTACAAATGTAAAGTGCCACTCTGAATCTATTCTGTTCTCTTCCAATTCTAAAAACATCACAATTAGTTAGTGGGGAGAGTCAGAGATTGCACTATCAGAGGCTGGTTGTGCCACAGTTTCTGACTGCAAAGTGCAAATATATTCTAGTGCCATTCCAGGCTCTGTGTCTGAAGCAATAAGGTGGTGTAGAAACAGTAGCAGATCTGGATTCTAGACTCATACATGCAAGTGTGTGACCTTGAACAAAGTACCCCAACTGGCTGTTTTTCATTTGCCAGATGTGGGGGGTGGAGATTTTCACTAAATGTGGGGAGTGGTGAATTCTCTCTTTCTCTCTCTCTCCTTTTTTTTTTTTTAATTTATTTTGGGCACATTCAGTAGTGCTCAAGGCTTTTTTCACACTCAGCACTCAGAGATCATTGCTCAGGAGGCATATGGGATGTTGAGGGCTGAACCTGGGTCAGTTCTGTGCAAGGCAAGAATTATGTCCACTATATTATCTTTCTGGTCCATTGGAGTGGATATCTTCACTAAACATAAAGTTTATAGCATCCTCTATGTGCCAGGAGTCAAATAATCATTATGCTAAAAATCCAAAACCAAGTCTGTGTTCCTTGTGATGTACATACATTAGAGAAGAATAACAAAGGAAAGAGTTCCAAAAGTATAAGATGAACAGGGGAGGTGAATAAACAAGGGCAAAATTACTCCCATGTTCATAAGAGAACATGCTTGTTCACTAGGATATTTATTCTGGAGTCTTGAGCTACCATATAAGAAGTGAAGCTACCCTGAAGATTTCAATATTAGGAGATAGTCCACACTGGTCACCTGGGCAAATCTTGGAGAAATACTCTGTTTGAAATTCCCTCTTGTGCCAATCTCTGTGTCATACATGCTCAGGCACTAAAATCTTGTGAGTAAAGAAGCTTCTGTCTTAATGAGTCTATGCTCAAGTGATTCACATTTTGCTTTAGAGATCTCCAATATCATGAAGCAGAGAGACCGTTCCTATTGTGCTTTCTTTCTCTGAATTCCTAACTCAAAGAAACCATTAGCATTGGGCATTGGCTATTGTTTGATACCATTATAAATTGAGATGAGTTGTTCTGAGGCAATTTAACAATAAAGGGCAAATTCCTTTTAGACGTAAGTTGCAGTTATTATGTAAAAACTAATTATATCCTTTTTTGTTAAAGAAAGTTCCAGCAAATCAAACTGTTAAAGAAAATTAGTTATATGGACATTAAGTTAGACACTGAATTCAGTAGAGAAATTAAACCTATTGTTTAAAGTGGTATAAAGAACGTATTTAAAAAATTGGGGGCCAGAGTGGTAGTACAATGGGTAAGGTGTTTGTCTTGCATGCAGTTGACCCAAGTTTAATCCCCAGCATTCCATAGGCACCTCTGAGCACTGCCAGGTATGACCCCTGAGTGCAGAGCTAGTAAGTATTAACTTCTGAGCACTCCAGGTGTGTCCTAACTCCAAAATAAAACAAAGAATGTATTGACATACACAACTAGGAAAGTCAAATATGAATCCAGTACATCAATATCCAGGTGTTCAAGTGATTATTGGAATTGGATTTTCTCCAATTCTGCACTCTACTTCACTCTATGTTAACTTCATTTTCAGACAGAAAGGTGCTGGTGGGATAACTATCATCAGCATCCACAAATAAAAAGTTTATTTCTAAATCATAGCTGTTTTTTTCTTTTGTTTTATGACTGATTTGTCAAGTTGTTATTTCAAGATTAAGTGTTCAAACCACAATCTCACCACTAGTATGATCTTCCCTATAACAGTCTCCTTAGTTACCCTACTCATCAATCTAACCTGCTCCCAAGCAGGCACAAACAAATTTACTTTATATTATTTGTAACAATACAAATGGAATTATCAAAACTTAGATCAATTAGTCAACTTGAAATAATTGTTATATCTCTTGATGTTACTAACATCATTGTCTGAGTAATGCTTTTGATTCTATTTCCTTGTTAAGTTTGATGGTCTTCAAGGTAACTTTCCCATTGTGTTTGTGATGATCTGACTGAGCTGACACTACCATAAAATTTTGAGGTGTTCTGCAGTTGTATGTAGTGGTACAATCCACTACATAAATATAAATCTGGAATATATTTGGTGGCTTGTCTGTTTTATAGGGTTAATTTGTGCAACTGGGCTGTTTCTGTTGAAGGATATAAACAGATATGGTGGTGAGCTGCTGTGCATTTAGCCAGAAAGGGAAATATGGCCCCACTCATTCTGCCAGCTGTGAAAATGGTGAGGCATTTCTTCCACATCCCCAGAGAGGTAGAGGGAACCCCATGCCCCCAATCCGGGTAGGTCAAGAGATGTAGGGAAGGAATAGCTGGCCAGAAATTCACACAGCAAAATGTTCACCCATGAGCCAGTCGCTCCACCACATGGAACCGTGAGCCAAGATGTCAGCCACCTTCCAGGCCGCCTGAGTAACCTTTATTGGGCAAAACAAAGCCCACCTCAAAGAGAGGGGGAAAAGCCAGATGAGAAGGTAATGGGGAAACCTCTTTGTAAACATGAGAAGGTCCCAGATTTTTTATTTTGGACCAAACTATCTGGAAAGAGCTAGAGACATAATTTTCTTCTGTAGCTTAGTAGAAGGATGGGGCCATTATTATTCTGAGAATATGGTGAGTGTGGGTGGAGGCTGCTGGTTGAGATGGTGGATTATGGGATGGGGGTCTTGGCCCACCCTCATTCCACGAATACCCTAGAGTTTTTAGCTTATAGTCTTGTCTATCTGAGAAGGTTCAGCTTCTCATGTTATTTGAGTTTAGTCATGGAGGTGGCACATATATGTCTAAGGGCTTCAGGTGTGGTGACAGGCTGCTGTGACCCATATTTGTTTCTGACCAATAACTATGGTCATGGGAAAATCAAGCACTGATTGGGCAAGCCTGAGTCAGATCTATACCTTTTGGGACAGAGATGATATTCATGAATTCCTAACAGTGAACAAAAGGTGATCACCACTTTTTTGCCCCTCAAGAGAGATTAATTCAAATATCTACCTACTCAGAAACTTCTTGCTACATCCTTATAGCCTGGTTTATCTATGTTTACTCAAGGCTTACTTATGGTTCTGTGCTCAGGGATTCCCTCCAGGCAGGGCTCAGGAACTACTTAGGGTTCCAGGAATTAAACCTGGATCAGTTCATGCAAAGAAATCACCCTACCTAATCTTAGGTACTACTATCTTTTCAGGACCCAAAGCCTTCTTGATTTTTGTTTGTTTGTTTGTTTTTGGGCCACACCCGGTGATGCTCCTATTTATGCATTGAGAAATCGCTCCTGACTTGAGGGACCATATGGGGCACCAGGGGATTGAACTGCAATCTGCCCTAGGTTAGCTTGTACAAGGCAAACACCTTACTACTTGCCCCAAAACGTTCTTAATTTTTAGTAAGTTACTTTTATACATTTTAATTCAATATTAAAAAATTTAAATAGAGTTTCCAAATTTTCTTCCAGATCACAGTTCTAATTAGTACAAAGCAGAAAAAAATTTTTTTCATGGATCTAATAATCATTATGCTTTCTTCAGATGATACAATATAAAGTCTGAGAACCATGTATAAATCCTTTCTATGTTCTTTTGCTCTCCAAAGTCTTCATGTTGTAGCTCAACACCAACTACAGAATGCCAATATGCACATGCATGAGATCATAGCCTTCTTTGAAGATGAGGCAAGAAAATGGATGAAATAGAGAACAGAAATCAGCAAGGCATTCAAAATGTACATATTATATTATGTAGAAAAGGTGGAGTACAAGCAATGACATCTAAGGATGGGAAAAATAAAAACTGCATCATGGAAATGGTATATTGAAAATAAACAAGAAAGAACTTCTCACTTTATAGCATGCTCCATGTCCTCATTGTGAAACTAAGCAAGCAGAAAAGGTTCTGTAATTGAATCCAAGCTATCTAATTTAGGTTTGTGTGACTCCTTGGCATAATGAGATTTTCTTCATTGTAGAAGTTCCAGGACTCAACCACATTCATAACAATATTGATATTACCCATGAGATTGCTATCTGTCAATCTGTTGTGACTTCTTTCAAATGAACAGGAGGATCTTGTTCTCTTTTAAAATGTGAAGATTGGTTAGAACAAAGAAACTCCATTTCAGAAAGGTCTTAATTATCTTCTTCTCTCAAAATTGCCTTGTTATTGGCATCACTTCCAGGGAGGCAAGATTCCTTCTCCTCTAGTGAAGTAGTCTCTTTGTGTTAATGGCTGTGTGTTGATCCATCTTAATCTCTTTGATAGAGGTAAAATTTTCTCTCAAGTTACTCTGACTCTGTTAGGATCCTGGAAAGGAGGAAAGGATTTCTGTGTCTTTATGGAATATTTCTTCAGCTGGCCTCTAAGAAGACTCATAAATATCGAGTTTATCCATGGGACAACACAGGTATATCAGGCAGAGTCTAAATTTCCTCCTAGATCTAAAAAGTTTGTGATGATGAATTGCAAGTTTCTGCAAGTGCTGAAGAAAAGCCAGAAACATAGGACAGTAAGTGCTGGCCAGAGAATTTAAACTCCAACATAGAGTCAGTAAGTGAAAGGGAGTAAACTAATCTCTTGCTTGTTGTTTATATTGTGTGTTGGCACTGTATTTTCACTGCAGTAGGATTTTATCTGGAAATGTGTTTTTCAAGTGAGATATTATTCCCTAAGGATCCAGATGTTTCTAAGGCTCCATTTGATTTCCATCTTGGTCATAGGCAAAGAGAGTTCATTTTATAATCAGTTCTGTTATCTCAGTGGAAAACTAATGGATAAGCCCAGAGTTCATGCTAACCAGCATGATTTATCTACAACAAAATCTCGGGATCATTACTTTAATTATAGCTGAGGATGAGAGTGATGGTAGATTTTTCCTGAATAATTTTCCTAGCAAATAAAAATAAAAGCTTACCTGATACCACTTTCCTTTGAGTTACACAGGCCACCTTTCTACTTTGCAAAGATGCCAACGCCTTTCCTTTTACAAAACCTTTCTCCTCACCTGAAATATTATACCTCCAGCGACTAATAATATAGAGAAGCACCCTATCCCATTTATTATTTTTTCCTCCCATGCCATTCGTCTTTTTCATAATATAGAATCACACTGTAACCCTTTTGTTGATTAGTTTATTTTCAATCTCTTGTTTTGTATCTTCCATGAGGTCAGGCTATGAGAGAAAGTGCATGACATGTCTGATTCACCTCTTTATTTGTCCTGACCCAGCACACTGTTTGGTGCATAGTATGAACTCACTAAGTGTCTAAATACATGAAAATTGGGTTAAAACGAGGAGCACAGACAAGTATCTGGTGTGATACCAGTTTGACTGGGTTGCAAATCTGGCACGGCCAAGAACCACATGTGAGCTATCAAGTAGCCTTCTTTTTTCCTTTTTCTTTTCTTTTCTTTTTTTTGTTTTGTTTTGTTTTGCTGTTTTTTGTTTTTTTGGGCCATACCCGGTGATGCTCTGGGGTTACTCCCGGTTATTCGCTCAGAAATCGCTCCTGGCTTGGGGGACCATATAAGATACCAGGGATCGAACCCAGATCAGTCCTGGGTCAGCCACGTGCAAGGCAAAAGCCTTACCACTGTGGAGTCAGTGAAGACCATTTGTGTGAAAACTGGAATTTGTTAGCACAAAAGGCTTACTCTCATTAGTCCTTCATTCTCTCATTCCACCAAAAACAGAACAAAAACAAACAAAAACCCTCTTCTCCAGAGGATTGAGTATTTCTCATATACTCAGTACTGCTCTACTGACTAATGCATAATCATCTGCTAAATACTTAATATCCAGTGAGGGGACGTATCTTCACTGAAGCCACCTTTCAGATAATGGTAGAGAGGCTTGCAGAAGCAAGATATTTTGGAAGAGACTTACAATTGGGATGAGAATGTCACTGATTGACCCAGCATTGGTATTCTACTTCCGGTGCCCCTACTCAACAACATGGAACCCCATGGCTTCCTCATTTTTGAATCTTGTAAACTTTGTTATCTATAATTCACTTACTTTCTAAACCTCCATTTCTTTTAGTTGATACTTTTTTTGTTTTGTTTTGCTTTGAGGCCACACCCGGTGGCGCTCAGAGGTTACTCCTGTCTCTACACTCAGAAGTCACTCCTGGCAGGCTCTGAGGACCATATGGAATTCCGGGAATCTAATAGGAGTGCTCAGGGGTTGGCCGAGTGCAAGGCAAACTCCTTACTGCTGTGCTATCGCTCTGGCCCTTTAGTTGATACTTAATTTCCATCAATCTCTAGATGATCGATCTTAGACAAGTTACTTAAACTCTTTAAACCTGAGTTTTCTTTTGGCAAACTATCTGAACACATCTTTCCTAAAAATGACCAACGTCTCTATACTGTCCCCCTACTTCCCCATTGGTACCTATATTCTGGTATCTTAGTTCTTCTCAACCAATTAGAACCATGATCAAAGGAGGTGTTTCATTTATAAAATAGCTTTCTTTAAATATTTATTTTCCTCTAATTCTCTTTTTTTGGTTTAAAAAATGTGATCTGAGCCTAATAATGGGTTAATATAGACTTTTGTATGGCTATATTTGTATTGTGGCATAAACTCACTAAGAAAAGAGGAAGCAAGCTAAATGGGCAAGATGTGCAGGCTGTTTGCAAATGGTTGCCTCATCCTTTCAGGTAAACTGCAAATGACCTTGGTCAGTTCACCCTCCTATCCAATCCAAGGGTGACAGATGTTTGGACAGGGGAGGCTGTCTTCCTGTCTCCAAGGACAGGGGACTTTCTATTACCCACACTGTATCTTCTTTGATTCCCTGTTCCCTCTCGGGACTGCTGCCGAGGGAGAGCTTCAGCATACAAAGCAGCACTCAGGCTGCCTTATCAGTGTGCTTTCTTTCATTTCCCAGAGCCTCACTGACCAGATATTCATGCTGCAGATGTGGGAGCACCCACAGTCGTTATCAATCACTGAACACTCAACAAATATTTAATGAGTGGTTTCTATGTGCAAGGGAGTCATTTCATTTCTGTAATAGAGGGGAAGAAAAGCGCATAGTTTGGATTTAGGCTATTTCATTTTTAAAGTTTATAAAATATCTTAACTGGCATGTCCCTCAGCGAAGATGCCCAGTTTAAACATAAAATCGGTTCCATCTGATCTGCTCACGTGCAGATTTCTAAGCCCCTGGTTTTCTAATTAGGAGGAAAGAAGAGGAAGTTTTATTCTTGGGCCTATTATGGCATGCGACTGTGTTTCAATTATATTTTTCTTTGGGCTGGATAAGGGTAATGAATAGATCTTTATCAAATAATTTGATAGACTTTGTTATATCCAGCAAGTTCTGCTTAAAGGAGCACTTGGAATCTAATCTGTATTTAAAGCTTGCACTGACATGTTGAAAGTCAGAGAGTCTCCTGGAAATGAACCTCAGTGTTTATGGATCTTAGTGTACTATTACACATTTCTCTATGTTGTTTTATAGAAACCAACATTGTCTAACCTTTTGTTGGCAACACAAACCAATGACCCCAAATGGTTTGAATAAAAGAGCAGTAATGGTCACAGTAGTGGACTGAAGGTCCCATATTCAGTGAATAAGATACAAGCTTTGAATAGTCAAAATACAATCTTTTCAATTGCCTGTAAAGTACCTTGTCTCTTCTATTCTAAAACTGGAATAAAATTTTCACTGATGGCAATGTACCGGGTGGAATAGGTGGAGAGTTACTTAACAAACATTTTTATATCTTGTCCTTATATGTCTGTAAATATATCATCAAACACTATCAGTTCAGAGAAATGGGGGCTTTCAGACACCAAAAAAGGAATCATATATTTATTCTGCCATCAGGCATAGGTATGTGCATTTCAAGTGGTATGGTGGGCAGGAATGCTTGCAATGATCATCAGATATAACTGTCTATTTCCAATTCATCTGCTAGCATTACTCCCAGGACTGATATATGATGTGACTTTCACACAGATAGTTTTGGAATATTTGAAATGTGCCTATATAAGCCTAGACTTTTTACAGGTGTGTTACTTAGTCTTTTTAAGTTTTTAGTGAATTATGTAGCTGTATTGATGAGGATACTGAATTACTGGGAAGTTAAATTGTTTGCTAAAGAAAATAGTAAGCAGCATAATATAAACTAAAGAGTAGCTGCTTCTAAACAACTTACCAGCCATGAATCATCACCAATACTCTTATGGTAGGTAAGAAAACAGGTAATAAAAACTGAGATTGAGGGATCTTAGTGCATTGGTGATGAGAACATTGTACTGGTGAAAGGGAGTGTTCTTTTAGGACTGAAACCCAATTACAATCATGTCTCTAATCAAGGTGCTTAAATAAAGATATTATTAAAAATAATACTACGGGGCCGGAGAGATAGCATGGAGGTAAGGCATTTACCTTTCATGCAGAAGGTCATCGGTTCGAATCCCGGCATCCCATATGGTCCCCCGTGCCTGCCAGGAGCAATTTCTGAGCACAGAGCCAGAAAAAACCCCTGAGCACTGCCGAGTGTGACACAAAAATCACAAAAAAAAATAATACTACATAATACTAAATAATAATACTATTATTAAAAATAATACAAACTACAACAAGTTTGGAATTTAGGTAATCCCAGAAAAGACATTTAGTTCTGGTGGAAATTAAAGTCTGCCTGCTCTTTACATACTCAACAGATCCTAAATGAAAACAGATCCCAGAATTTCTTTTTACCTAATATAACAAACTTTCTAGCTCTCTTAAATATCTTTCTGTGCCTACAACTCAGGAAGAATGAAGACTCTATCATAAATCAGCTAACTGGTTCAAGTTGTTATGACTTTTGCAATCCATGTCATCACAAGTCAGACCAGTACTTTTGTGCCATCAGAGATGAGCCAAGAAGCTTGGGCCATGGTTAATATTTAACATATTAGATAATAAACTATATATTAATATTACAAAGCAGCTAGCTCATCTCACCAAGCCCTTTGCTGGTATATGATGAAGTTTCCAGGTCTTAAACTTAAATGGAAAGAAGAAAGGGAAGAAGGAAGGAAGGAAGGAAGGAAGGAAGGAAGGAAGGAAGGAAGGAAGGAAGGAAGGAAGGAAGGAAGGAAGGAAGGAAGGAAGGAAGGAAGGAAGGAGGGAGGGAAGGAAGGGTGGGAGGAAGGTTGGGAGAAAGGGTGGGAGGAAAGGTGGGAGGAAGGGTGGGAGGAAGGGTGGGAAGAAGGAAGGAAGGAAATATTCAGAAATGATTTTTGCATTAGAGTTTATATATATATTTTTGTTTGTTTGTTTGTTTTTGGGCCACACCCAGCGGTGGTCAGGGGTTACTCCTGGCTGTCTGCTCAGAAATAGCTCCTGGCAGGCACGGGGGACCATATGGGACACCGGGATTTGAACCAATCACCTTTGGTCCTGGATCGGCTGCTTGCAAGGCAAATGCCGCTGTGCTATCATCTCTCCGGGCCCTAGAGTTTATATTTTGATGGTGAAAGTCAGTAGCTTCTAGTTGGAGGGTTGGAAGGAATGATTGACAGGGGGAAAGGCAAGAAGATGAAAAAAAAAATGACCTCGGGTTATTGGCAAATAAGATGAACCAAGAGTGGGGAATGATAAGTGAGCCTTCAAGGCTGAGTTGAAGTCATTCAGCTGCAGAGGTCTTGGAGCACATGTGCAGCTGTGAGAGGAACATTTTGTTCCAGATGAACAAAACTGGTGGATCCTAAAGATCAAGATTCCAAGCTTTCTGTGGGAGATATATTGTGCTTTCTCCCTTTTAAACTAGAGCTGACAGAGCCCAGCACAGGCTTGTACTGTGTAGAACTGGGAAAGAGGCCATAACACAGAGAAAGGTGCAAGATGTCCTTAGGCGCCCGAGATATAGTACAAGACCTCCTTTTTCACTGTCAATGCCTTTTCCTTTCAGTTGTAGGAACATTTCAACCCACTCCCCGAGTCTCCTGGCAAGCTATCTGTCCTTCGTGCTGGCCTGGCTGTGGCTCAGAAGACATCTGGAAGATCCACATTCATTGTGCAGATCTGGGTTTTATCAGCCTTCCCAAAGGAGGTGTTGGAAATCTTGGACATGACTCCCTTGAATATTCTTCCTCTCTGATTAAGAAATCATAGGGGGTGTGAAAGGAATCTTCATTAGAAGGCTACACCGACAGAAGTTTCCAGGACTTGAAAAGCTGTGGAGAAACTAGACTGTCCCTCTGAGATCCAGAAGTCCTCCATGACTTAATTCCATTCTACTTAGTCACAAAGACTATGGATGATCTCGCGTCTCTAGACAGAGTTCCCAAGATGTTATGTGTTCTTACCTTTGTTGTTACCAAATTGAGAAACAGAGACACCAAGAAAGTGGATTTTTCTTTTGAAATTAGATTGCTACTAGAGCCCAGCAAGAGTTCAGAGGTAGACCACCTGCCTTGCAACTATGAGACCCAAGGTGGTATCTCTGACAGCACTCACATTCCTAGGTGTGTTCATGGTTTCACTGCTGTTTGGATCCCCAGAAGCAGCACAAAGTATGTTGTCTTGAACACTGCAAAGGATTGTAAATGGACCCAATGCAGTGTATAAATCATGAAGATGTCTTAAGGCCAAATAAGAGCAAATGTTTCAAATTCCTGCAGTCATTATCTTACGTCCTTATTCGTTGGGCCAATGTCTCCGTATTCTGCAGTGCTCTGGGATTTGGTTCAGGCAAATTGTAACTTGAAAACTGAAGTGTGCAGTGCCTACAGGGTATTAAGACTTGTGATCCACAGTCTCTGCTCCCCATTCTCTGAGGCTCTTTCTTTTAGAAGGAAGTGAGGAGGCAAACCATCTTTTGTAAAACCATCTTGACACTTTGTGGTGGGACTATCATCTCATCATGAGATATTGTTTTCTCCCCAGCACTTCCAGTCTAGACTCTGGATCTTTTGCAAAGATCATTCACTTTACTTCTGAGTTTCCTGAAACATGGAGCTCCAGCACAACTTAATAATTAAATAGTTCATTCTATACCTCCAAGTTATCTCTATCTCCCCTTTTGATAAGTTCTGGAATTTGATAGAAAGAAATTTAAGGGCTTTGAACTCTCCTCCCACTGCTAAACTTTAGGTAGTAGATTGAAGAATATCTCTTTCACTCTCACTTTCTCTCGCTTGCTTTCTCTGTGTTTTTGGTTTTAAGCCCTGGCTGTGCTTCATGATTATTCCTGGCATGTTTGGAATTTGAGATCAAATCTGGATTCACCTATATGTAAGGCAAGAGCACTATCTGTTGCAGTGTTTCTCTTCTAGATTTTTTTTTTTTGCTTTATTTTATTTTGATACACATTCATTAATACTCAGGGCTTACTTACTCCTGGCTCCGTGCTCAGAAATTACTACTGGTGGGGTTTGGTGAACCTTAATCAATCTTAATTCAACCTTAACCAGCTGAATATAAATGAAATGCCTTAACCACAGTGCTAGTGTTCCAGTACCTTAGATTCTTTTTTTTTTTTTTTCTTTTGGGGTGGTTACATCCAATGATCCTCTGGGCTTCCTCCTGGCTCTGCTTTCAGGAATTACTCCTGGTGATTCTTAGGAGACCAATATGGATGCTAGTTATCAAACCTGGTGAGCCAGATGCAAGACAAATGCTCTACTCCCAGTACTATCACTTGGGCCCTTAAGATATTTTTTAATAATTTTCTTACCATTTAAATTTAATAATTTATTTATCTTTGTTAAAAATAGTATTTCTCTGAAGGTAATTTATTTCTTGATTAATTTTGAGGATCATAATTAAAATTTGTGTTTTAATTATTGACATGTTTCAATAGGGACTAATACTTCCAAATGTTTTCATGGTCTCATCTTTGACTAGTGGAAGTCTCTTAAGGTGACTCCTAAATAATTTTCATGTATTTGAAAATATTTATAATTTAAAAAAGAAAGAAAAATACTTATAATTTTCTTTTTTTCTGATGTCTCAAGGTTTTTTAGATTTTAACTGTACTTTTCCAGACCATAACCATGAATTAAACTTCAAGAAATCTTGATTTCTTTCTACCCTCTAAATCAGTTTTTATTGAGGTGCTATAGTCAATAGTATTGATATTATTATTTTATATTTTCAGTGTTTTCCCAGTGCCAGAATGTCAAGATATTTTTACCTTTATCCAAAAGCCTTCTTATTTCACTGGTCATATCTCAGGATTTTTTTCCACTGGGGATTGTCTAATCTCTTATCCCTGCTTCCCATACACTATATATGAAATCAACTGGTGTTACTATTTTTCTTCTGACTCAATTCTCTTAGCAGTGACACTCTCCAATTTCATCAAATTTACAGAAAAATCTCAAGATTTCATTTTTTCTTAAAGCTAAGCCGTATTCCATTCTGTATATATGCCACAATTTCTTTATGCACTTGTCTGTTGTTGAATACTTGAGTTGTTTCCAGATATTGTCTATTGCAAACAATGCTGCAATGAAAATAGGAAATTCACTTATTATTATCTCTCAGTGGGGAGATGCAAAAGACTATTAAATTTGTGATGTTTTTAGTGTGGTGAAGCACTAATATTTTAATCATCACGGTATTTAATTAAAGTATATGAGAAAAATATGACTTGCATATCAAACTAAGAATAGAATTTTTTAAATTTGTATAAGAAAATAAAATAGCTATTAAAAATCTTAAAGAAAATCATATAAATGCTATAGAGCTAATATATTTATAATAATATAATACAAAGTATAATTTTTTTTGTTTATTTTTGACCTTCCAGAAAATGCCAGGGACCTGAGGATTACATTAGAGATATTTAATAAATTGAGCCAGTATGGTTCAAAACTCAAAGCTAGACATACAATGGTATTCAGGAAGTTATGTGATCTTGAGGACTGAGTTTAGGACTTCACACAAGAAATGTGCTCTAGTCCTTTGAGCCACCTCTTAGCCCTGTCATAATTCTTTTTTGAGATAATTGAAATAGGTTTGGTTAGGTCACAATTGGTGGTGCACAGGACTATTTTTGATTCTATTAACAAGGTTCATTCCTCACAGTGCTCAAGAACCATATATTGTATTACAGATTGAACAGGAGTAGACCTCATGCAAAACTATTGGTGGTAGGAAAAAGTGCATTGGTAAAGAGTGGTGTACATCCTACGATAGAAACTCAATCATGAACAATATTATAGCCACAGTGCTTAAATAAAGTAATTATAAAAATAAAAGACATAATTCTTTTCCAAAAATAAACTATGATTCTTAAATGACTAAAATGTGTGGAAACACTAGAGACCATGTTAACCCATATGGGCCCTAAGTAGAGTGTCCATATATTTTTTTAAATTACAGCTATTGAAAGTTAGACTTTAGATTCTTCTAGTCATTGTAGCCACTTTATTCCTGTTTATCTCGATCACTAAATTCTACATTCAAGCTTCACTGAAGACTCTCATTTTATTCTGTGGGACTGAGTAATGTGCAATGGACTTTCCGCCTTGAACACTATCCAATATCATTTAAGATGAGAAGGAACCCTATGATAAAACTATTTTAAATCTCTGCTCAAAAAAACCTGGTGAACCCTTCTGTTCAAATTTATTGTTTGAAACTGTTCTATAGTAAGAAATACAGACCTTTCTGAGAGCCATTTTGCAAGTTATCTCTTGTAAGGCTGTTTGTCCAAGCTGTAAATTGCTCAGCCATTGCTAGAGGTCTTAATGAAATCTCCAGCAACGTCAGGGCTGTAGCTGGAACTGAAAATAGCTTGGAAAGGAGGGTTTTTCATTCTCCTTTAAAATCAGAAAGGACATTTCCCACCTTCCGTACAATCTCTGTGTAATACCACAAACTATACAGTTCCCACTGTGTGGTCCATGCATTTTATTTCAGAGTCAGCTCCTGTAGCGTGCATGTGTATATCGATTTTCTACTTGATGAGCTGATTCAAACGCCCCTAATGACCATTGACCACTTTCACAACTTTACTCTGAGGTTTTCAGAGGAAACCAAAATAGAGTGTCCTGAGGTATTTCAAAAAGTTCCCTGAAGAGACTTCTAACCTTCCATCCAGGGGTTCCTCCCATCTCTTTATCCTGCTTGACCTATTACCTGTATGCTGATCAGAGAAGATAAACTGAAGTAATACAAATGACAGCTAATTACAATGATCAGAGCCTGTAACAACTCAGAAGAGAATCTGGGTTTAAATGAGGAAAACAAGCCGGTTGTGTGTTCCTCATTTTTAGGTGGCAAACTGAAATGTCACAGGGTGCGCTCTCAGCTGTCAACTTCTAATCTAATTAGACTGGATAATTGGGGAGGCTGAGCTTGCTGATGGCTGACAAATATATTAGCCTAATTTCATTCCCCCTAATATGACTCTGGCAACATGGTGCTTTTCTTGTAACCATGTCATTTGTGGTTGGCCCCGTCACAAAGAGTGGAAATCTCCCGGAACCCAAAGGCAAAACTCTGACTTGATCTAAAGATGGTTTATTTTTGAGTATACATATAGTTGCTTGTGGGGCTGGAAAAGTGTTTGTGTTGTGAGTGGCAGGAGTCAATTCAAATTATAGGCAAAATAAAAAGGATGAGTGGAGTCAATTCAAATTATAGGCAGAATAACAGAAAGGATGAGTTTTGATTGGATGAGATAAATACCTAAGCAGGATGACTAAAATCTATCAAGAACTACACCTTTCATTATTTTTAAAACCATACAGTGAACAAAGCCTGAGTTTATAGAATGTTGCCTAAGAAACATTTGGAAATCTAGTGACATAACTTAATGACTTCTTACCATTTTTATCAGTGCTGTTTGCAAGGTTGAGAAGAAGTTGGGCACAGTAGATTGGCTTTTTGGTCATTCTTATTGGTAAGCCATCAGTTCCTACTCACATTGGATGTGAAAGATTGTTAAGAGCACTACTGTTATACTAAATTTCCATTGCTTCTATTACAAACTAATATAAATATAGTCACTTAAAAGGCATATCTGCTTTTACAATTCTGTAGGTCAGAAGTTGGAGTGCATCTTTGCTCAACTGAGTTCTCTAGTTTAAAAAGGCCAAGAAGAATGGGTTAGCAGCGCCATGTTACTTTCCAGAAGTGCTAAACAGGCATGTGCTCCAAAGTCATCCAAGTTATTGGTCACATTCATTTATTTGAGGAAGAATTGAAGGTTGCATTTCCTTACTGGCTGTCAAGTGAAGAACTTTGGGGTAGGGGTGCTATCTGAAACCCCCCTCTTTCTTGCTACATATCTACCTTCCAGAAATAATAAAAAGAGTTTCTTTTACATACTGATATCTCCAACTTTTTCTTCAGCTTCATCTCTCTGACTCCAATTCTTAATAAAGTTCTCTGCTTTGGAGAATTCTTGTAATTATATTGGTACACTCTGGGAATGCGGGATAATCGACCAACATTAAGTCTCTGACCTTCCCAACATCTGTAAGATTTCTTTTGTCATGTTAAAAATATTTTGACAGGAATCAGGGATTAAGGCATTTACATTGCTGGGAAAAAGAGAATAACTGAAATAATCTTCATATGACTGTATGCACAGGAAAACGTTTCATCTTTATATAGCTTAAACATTGTCCCCTAGATCTTAGTGATGTTAATTTTAATTTTTAAGTGATTTCATCTTAATAAATGCTATAAAGTTCAATTTCTGACCTGAAAAGTATTTGTTATCAGACAGACTCAAAGTAATGATATTACACAAAATAAAAAAGAGGGTTGAGGGGCCGGAGAGATAGCATAGATAAGGGCATTTGCCTTGCATGTCAAAGGCCAGTGGTTCAATTTCGGGCATCCCATATGGTCCCCTGAGCCTGCCAGGAGCGATTTCTGAGCATAGAGCCAGGAATAACCCCTGAGTGCTGCCGGGTGTGACCCAAAAACCAATTAAAAAGAAGGTTGAATATTTTTGTGGATCAAGGGTGCCCTGTAAACTCTCAGTTGTATGGAATTATACATGCTCTGAGGCACTAGACAACAGGTTAATTAATAAAATATGAGATTCAGTTACATAGAAAATATTCCTGAAACATTGACAAAATTATTCTAATACATTGCTTACTTGATATATACCTATATTGATATGAATATATTGGACCTTACACACCACACACCTGATGGTAGAGGAAAGATGGCTGCCAACTGTATAATGAGACTCACCACATTGAACACTTACCTTTGTGTTCTCTCAAGTTTCCACAAGGCAGGATATTTGGGACATTGGTGGCGGGAATGTTGCACTGGTGATGGAGGGTGTCCTCATATATGACTGAAACCCAACTGTAATCATGTTTGTAACCAAAGTGTTTAAATAAATACAAAATATTTAAAAAATATCCACAAGGCAACTTGTTGTGATCAGTAAATGACCTACTTACAGTTATGCTATCTCCATATCTAAGAACAGAGAGGCAACCATTTTGGTCCATTTCTAGCCAAGAACCAAAATTCTGGTTCTCAGTGAGAAAATTTTCTGCTCTTACCCATATATACTAGTGATTTTACAATCACTCATAGTCCTTTGTGATTTAAGAAGAACAGATTATATTGTGATGAAGTAATTCATCAAAATAACACCAAGATAAAAATTGAACCAAGATTTGGACCTCTGGATTGATTGTGACTACCATCAATCATTTGGGTGCCCTCCAGTGAGAGTTATAAAACTGCTATTGATATGTATTTTGTATTAATTTCCACCCCTATTCATTATTAGTTCCACATATAAAGCCAATAAGTAACCATATTTGCAAACACAATTGCCAAACAGCTCAGATTGAGATTTATCTGGATCAATCCTTTCCTGAGAGTACTACTTCTTTTAAAACAGTGACAAATTTGAGTTTTGAATTTGCTTGATGCAGTTTACTTTTTCTCAGTGCCCAATGTCTTTCATGGTAAATGAATGGGCAAAAGGATGGATGGATGGATGGATGGATGGATGGATGGATGGATGGATGGATGGATGGATGATGAGTGGAAGGATGGATTGGTATGAGGAGAGAATGAGGAAAGTATGGTAGTTATGCTAGATGGAACATTGTATTGGTATGGTGTATGACAAAGTTAAAGCTTTGGATGATTTCATCCATGTCTTTTAGAATGTTAAACATAACCACGTAGCCAGATACAACTACATAAAATATAGATATTGCTATTATACCATAATACTATAAATCAGGGGTCCTCAAACTTTTTAAATAGGGGGTCAGTTTACTGTCCCTCAGACCATTGGAGGGTCTGACTATAGTAAAAACAAAACTTATGAACGAATTCTTATGCACACTGCATATATCTTATTTTGCAATGAAGAAACAAAACAGATACAAATACAATATGTGGCCCGCGGGCCACAGTTTGAGGACTACTGCTAAATGAAGAAAACAAACTTTTGCTTCAAGAAAAAAGACCAATTTTGTAAATAAATAATAAATTATGAATATAATATGAATCTATTTATTGTGATTAAAAGAACAAAAGGGGTGGGTTGGAGAGAATATAGGAGGAAGTGCAGCTGCCTTGCATTACTACTGATCCATACTTGATCTCCAGCACTGCATATGTTATTTTGTGAACGTCCAGGGATGATCTCTAAGCACAGATCCAGGAGTAAATCTTTAGCAATGTTTAGTGTGATCCCTAAAACAAAATATAACAAAAGAGGCTCTATCCAGGTAGAAAATTTTTCATATATTCATTGTTTAATTAATTATTTAATTAATTGTTCATATATTTATATTTAATTGTTTTAGGCAGATCAACTATATTTTAGTTTTTTGGTTTCTTTGGACTACTTATGCCTTCCAGAAGATCAGAATCCTGGTTCTGCTTTGGTAGACACTATTGATCAGGTTCCTAGCAAAAGAAAATAGTAGTTTATTTTCTCTGCCTTCTTTGATCCACACAAACATGCATGCACATACTTGCTGTGATTAAAAGTTATTTCATCATATTTATGAAACAAAGGGATTTTGCAATGAGCATGAGCCTTTATTCTGGAATTTTCTCTACCATTACAATGAAAAACAGAAATAAAAATCATAAGGAAGAGACCCTCTAAATATCTATGTATTTCTTTACTCATTAAACACACTTTTTTCATCAGTTTTATTAAATATAATAGTACTTATTTTTTGTGGACCTGGTTAAAATATTTATATAGAATCACTTGTTAAATAATTTGTAAGAATTTCAAGATAGACTACAGGGCAAGTATCAGACTTACCTAAGCATAGAATCTTATGTTATTACACAATCCCAGGTTAATTAATCTGGTCCTAAATAGAGGGTATAGATATTAATACACAAATCTGTAATCACAGCTGTGATTATTACAGGTGTTATGAGAGACCAATTATAAGCTCTTGACCCTCTCACAATGACTATATTGTGTCTTGCACAGAGTATTTGTTTAAAAAAGTGTTTAATTAATTGTCAGCTTCAAGTGTCCTGACATTATAGAAGAGATTTCCTTGGGCTGCCATGGAGAAAGTGATGTGTTATAATACTAATAGCTAAAGTCATTGACTATGGTTGACAGCAAAATCAGTGTCAAATCAGACTATCTTTTTTGTGTCATTGGATTATCACGTGACCCTCTGTGTTAGAATCACACTCCCCTTATTTTTCAGACAAAGAAGCAATCTTTGAGAGATCAGGGAACTTGCCCAAGAGTCAGTCAACTAATAAGACATGGATGTCAACAACTGTTTGCCTGATATCTAAGTTCATATGTTCCTTGTCTCCTCAAGGCCAAATGCAAAATTTGTATCATGTTTTATCTGGTTACACTTTTTGAAAAATTCTCAAGTTTATTTTGCTTTCAGTTAAATTGTTCAACATTACTTAAACTCAGCTCTTGCTCTATGTAAAGCACTAAGAACTCATCCAAGCTTCTAATCAACCAGAGCATTGTAACTAGTTTCACTGCATGATAAATACCTGGAGGCTAGTAGCCAAATGTAGGTTATTTCTGGTAAGGGGATGTAAGGACAAAAGCAAATCATTGTGCTGTATAAGAGTTAATGGATACGGACTGGAGTGGTTGTTATAGTGGATAGGGTATTTGCCTTGCATGCAGCTGGCCCAGGTTTGATCCCTGGCATTCCCTATAGTTTCCCTGAGCACACCAGCACAAAGCATAGAGTCCTGAGCACTGCTGGTGTGGCCCTAAAAAAAAAAAAAAAAAAATCAAACAAAAAGGTAATGGACATGAATATATTCTCTTTGTACCTCAAAGCTCCTCTGTAGTTCCAAGCACATACTAGCTTCTTATGGTCTCAAATAAATGCAGAAAATCAGCAAGGTGAAAAAAAAACCTCACAAGCTATGGAGTAGTACAGTTTGAAAGCCCAAGAGTTCTTGTATAGAAGGAGGGGATGACAGGATAGTAGCAGAGTTTCTAGTGTGTAGAAAAGGTGGGAGAAATTAAATAACACATTGAAGGGAAGGAGTTAACCTGAGCGGCGGGACAGAAGAGGCAAGGAGGAAATCTTCCACTCTGCTTTCCTCTGTTTTTAAAGGTGATGCATTACCTGTGGGTAATTATTTCCCTCTTCTGTTGGCTTTCAACATGAAGTTTAATAGGATGATGATATATATGTATATGTAAGACCATGAAATCAGAATGTGACCTGCTAGGTTAATAAACACTAGCAGTTACTGTAACTCACAAATTACAGGTCCCAATTTTCACAGCCAGGTTGCAGGCATTAATTAAAACTGATGTTGCAAATCACAGCTTTTTGGAATGCCTGCAATGTTTAAATTATCAACGGTTTTGCTACCTTAATTTAAAAAAGAAACTTGATCATTTTTCAAAGACAAGTACCCTAAACTGGAATAAGTCAATTTCTCATGCTCAGAGAGTCTTTATGCACTGACACAATGGAAATTTGGTTGGTTTTTGTTGTTGTTTTTGTTGTTTGTTTGCTTTGGTTGTCATTATTGTTTTTATTTAGGAGGGTTTAAATGTCTTTCAATATGTTAGAGAACAAATGACCAGTTTTGCTACTGGGGCCAACTCTGCCTATTATAAATTACAGGACAATTAAATAGAAATTATTATGAATAAGTTTTTGATTTCCTGGGGTTCTTTTCTCCTTCTATCCTCTCTCTATTCTCCATGTTTCTCTAACACATGTATTTTCTTCATTTTAGGGGTCAAACCCAGGGTTTCGTTCATGCTACAACCATACCACATTTTAAGCTCCAAACATACCTTTTCAGCATGGGCAATATTGTTCCCAAGATATATGTGTGAATGTAGGAGGAGTCTTATCATTTCATTGCCCTCCAAATGGCCACAGTGCATTAACAAGTACACAACAGATGTGTGATATTAAAATTTTATGCACTGTGGTAGTAAATACGAAAAAAAATTTTAATAACTCTCTTTAGAGAGGTAACAATGAGTAGTGCATTTCAGAAGTTCTACTTTAATAGTAGGCATGTGTGTATTTTGACTTTGAACCCATTTGGGGGGAAATAGGCTGAAAACTATGACCTCCCCTTTAAAAATTTTACATGTAATATTCTTGGTTAAGAAAAAAATTTTTCCCAACATATGCTCAATGAAGGCAATAAAAGTTATTTCTTCATCTGCTCCATGAAGGCAATATATGGTCTAGTCTATGAGTAGAAGTGATCAGATCATGAAAGTTGAACCTCGTGAATGGGATTAGTGCTCCTCAAATGGGACCCGGAGCTCTTTCACTATATTCCATCAAGAAAAGAAGTAAATAAGAAGATGAAACTCAGAAAAGACTTCTCACCAAAGTCTATGCTTCAACCAGAGTTTAAAAATCCAGTTTACAAAAAAAGGGAGAAATTAACTTCTGTTGTTTATGAGCCATGAAATTTGTGTAGCTTTATTAGAGAAGCCTGACTAGGATAAAAATTTTATAGGGAAAATAGACTTGAAGTCAAGTTGCAGAGGTAAATAAGCAGAATTCTTTCCTATCATAGAAGTGTTATTTGTTGATTAGTGAGGTCACAAGAAGCAACTGGTGAGAGTCAGTCATAATTATGAATTATGAAATTAAAAATCTCTCTAAAAAATCTAAAGATTTTTCTTCTTTTTCAATATACTCATTTTCCTGGACCTTACAAAAGCTGAATACATTCGACCATCCTTTCATTTTCTTGCTCTGATTTTGGTATTCTTTCACTGCCCTTCTTACTTGAATTGCGCCTGGTAATTTCACAGTTTGTTTATCGTGAAATAATATACAGTGTCCCTGGTGAAGAAAAAAAAAATCACGTTGCAATGAGGAAGATTTTGTATTGCTTGGGTTTATTGGGACTGCCACAATAATGTACCAGAGATCCACTGTCTTTCAGTTTAGGAGGCTGAAAAATATCCAAAAACAACAAATTATTTTTCTGGGCTTTCTTTCCTTGGCTTGTTGATCTCTGTCTTCTCCCTATACTCTTCCATTATCTTTTTCCTATCCATGTCTGTGGTCCATTTTTTTATGTGTGTGTGGTTTTTGGGTCACACCCAGCAGTGCTCAGGGGTTATTTCTGGCTCCAGGCTCAGAAATTGCTCCTGGCAGGCACAAGGGACCATATGGGGTGCCGGGATTCAAACCGATGACCTCCTGCATGAAAGGCAAACGCCTTACCGCCATGCTATCTCTCTGGCTCCTGTGGTCCATTTTTTCTTATAAGAACTCATATTGAATTATGACCTTATAAGACTTATTAATTATAAATTATAAGACTAACGGCCTTATAACTTCTTTAAAGGCCCTTTTGTCCAAAAATAGATATGTTTTGACTTAAGGAAGTTAAAATTTTAGCATATAGATTTGGAAACATATGAATTCAATAACCCATAACATCTTCAAAAATAGAGATCCTAACCACTCAGTTATGTTTGAGGCTCTTCTAGAAGGAAATTGAAACCTTCGGATTAATGCAAATAATCAGAGTTTCCCAAAATTAGCCAATTGTAATCTTGTCAGAACCTGAAATCCAGCAATCCACTTCCATTTCTCAGATTTGTCAACATAGCTCTCTTTCATTAGTTTTATTATCTTTCTTTGTTCTCTCTCTCACTGTTTTAATGATCAAGTTCTATAAAATAAACTAATTTCAACTTAATATGATGTATTTTCAAACACTTTTAATTATTTAAAGAAATTTTATGTTGTTTTTGGACCATACCCAAAAACATTTTTAGTTCTTAACTTTTAATTAAAATTCTCCAGAGAAAATATGAAGTCTTACTGGTCATCCCTGACTCAGCAATTGTAGGTATTTTTTCTCTTTTTAAATTTAAACACCATGGTTACAAAATTGTTCATGATTGAGTTTCAGTCATACAATGTAGAACCCCCTTTACCAGTGCACATTTCCTGCCACCAGTGTCCTAAGTTTCCCTCCCACCCTCTTCCCTGCCTGCAGCTCTGGGGCATATATTTTAGTTCTCTCTCACACTTTCTCTCCTCCCTTTTTTCCTTTTTGGCACTGTGGTTTGGACTTTTGTTAATGTAGAGGTACCATGCATATCACTTTATATCCTTTCAGTACCCACTTTGTGTCCAGATTGATCATTTCCAATTATTATTGTCATAATAAACCCCTTCTGCCCTAACTGCACTATTCCACTAATGTTTCTAACTACCTACAATGGACTGGTCCTCCTGGCCTTCATCTCTAATGTCTCTGGATATTATTACCATATTATCTTTTATTTTTCTTATACTTCACAAATGAGTGAGATTCTACATCTATCTCTCTCTCTCTGTTTCATATCACTAAGCAGAATACTCTCCATATCCATTCATGTGTAAAAAAAATTTCATGACTTTATTTTCCTAACAGCTGCATAGTATTCCACTGGTTTTTTTTTTTTTTTTTTTTTTTTGGTTTTTGGATTTTGGGCCACACCCGGTATTGCTCAGGGGTTACTCCTGGCTGTCTGCTCAGAAATAGCTCCTGGCAGGCATGGGGGACCATATGGGACACGGGGATTCGAACCAACCACCTTTGGTCCTAGATCGTCTGCTTGAAAGGCAAATGCCGCTGTGCTATCTCTCCGCCACCGTGTTTTGTTAAAGTACCACAGTTTATTTAGCCACTCATTTGTTTGGGGGAACTTAGGTTGTTTCCAGATTCTAACTATAGTAAATAGTGCTGCAATGAACATAAGAATATAGTGGACTTTTCTGCATGAAGCATTTGTTTTCCTCAGATAAATCCCTAGAAGTGGTATTGATGGTTCAAACAAGCTCAATTTCCAGATTTTTTTTTTGAGACATATCAATTTTGTTTTCTAAAAGAAGCTGGACCAGTCTACATTACCACCAGCAGTGAATAAGAGCCTCTATCTCCTTGATTTGTGCCAGCAATAGTTTTTATTGCTCGTTGTGATGTGTGCCAATCTCTGTGGTGTGAGGTGATATCTCAATGTTTTGATTTGCATCTCACTGATGATTAGTGATGTGGAGCATTTTTTCATGTGCCTTTTGGCCATTTGTATTTCTTCTTTGGGGAAATGTTTTTTTCATTTCTTCTTCCTATTTTTGGACTGGGGTCAATGTTTTTTTTTGTTCTTGCTAAATTTAACAAGCGCCTTA
This sequence comes from Suncus etruscus, assembly GCF_024139225.1. Classification (NCBI taxonomy): domain Eukaryota; kingdom Metazoa; phylum Chordata; class Mammalia; order Eulipotyphla; family Soricidae; genus Suncus; species Suncus etruscus. Next base: position 23,201,500 of record NC_064851.1, on the reverse strand, counting down.
TGTATTTTAGAGATTAACCCCTATCTGATGAGTATTGGGTGAATAGTTTCTCCCATTCTGTGGTTAGTCTCTGTATCCTAGTCACCGTTTCCTTTGAAGTACAGAAACTTCTCAGTTTAATGTAGTTCCATTTGTTTGTCTTTGCTTCTACTTGCTTGGAGAGTGGTGTTTCCTCCTTGAAGATGTCTTTAGCTTCAATGTCCTGGAGTGTTCTGCTTATGTTTTCTTCTATGTACCTTAGGTTTTAGATCAGATATCAGGGTCTTTAATCCATATTGATTTGACCTTTGTTCATAGTGTTAAGGAGAAGTATGAGGTTAGTTTTTGCATGTAATTGACCAGTTTTCCCAACACCATTTGTTGAAGAGGCTTTTTTGCTCTACTTCATTAGGCTTGCCCCTTTATCAAATATTGATTGTATACCTGGGAATCAGTCTCAGAACACTCAAACCTATTCCATTGATCTGAGTGTCTGTCTTTATTCCTTTACCTTTTTAATGACTACTACTTTATAATACAATTTAATCTTGGTGAAAGTGATGGCTTTAACTATTCATGTATATTTATTGTTCCAAATAAATATTAAGAGTTTTTGATCCACTTCTTTGAAAAAAATTTCATAGTATTCTTATTGATATTGCATTAAACCTGTAAAATATCCTGGGAATTATTGCCATTTTAGTGATGGTAATCTCCCAATACATGAGCATTGTATATGTCTCCATTTCTTTCTGTCTTCTTTTATATCATGAAACATGTTTTTGGTTTTCTTTGTATAGGTCTTTCACTTCTTTAGTTAAGTTGTCCCCAGGATGCTTGAGTTTCTGAGGCACAGTTGTGAATGGGAATGCTTTTTAATATCTATTTCTTCTCTTTCATTATTTGAATATTCTCAGCTCTTTATTATTTAAATTCTTCTCTTTCACTATTAAATATTTGAATATATAGAAGTCATGAATTTTTGCATATATTGTAACCTGGCACTTTGCTATTATAAATATATTGCTTCTAGAAGCTTTCTGGTAGTCTTTAGGACATTTTAAATATAGTATAGTGTTATCTGCAAACAGTGGGAGCTTGACTTCTTCCTTTCTTATCTGGATGTCCTTGATAACTTTTTCTTGACTAATTGCTATGGCAAGTACTTCCAGTACTATATTAGATAAAACTGACAAGAAGAGGAAACCTAGTTTCCTAGTTTGTGTGAGATCTCAGAGAAAAGACATCTTTTACCCTTTGAGTGTAATGTTTGCCATGGGATTGTATAAAATGGCTTTGACTATATTAAGAAAATTTCCCTCAACTCAGTGCAACATTCCCAACACCAATCTCCCTGATGATTACTAATGTGAAGTAACTTTTCATGTGCCTTTTGGCCATTTGTATTTCTTCTTTGTCAACGTGTCTGTTCATTTTTTCTCCACATTTTTGATATGTTTTTATATTGTAAAGTTCCATCAGTGCCTTGTATATTTTGGATATTAGCCCCTTATCTGATGGATATTGGGTGAATAGTTTCTCCCACTCAGTGGGTAGCTCTTGTAATCTGGGCACTATTTTCTTTGAGGTGTAGAAGCTTCTCAGCTTAATATATTCCATCTGTTTATCTCTGCTTCCACTTGTTTGGAGAGTGCTGTTTCCTCCTTAAAGATACCTTTTCTCAATGGCATGCAGTGTTTTACCTATGTGTTGTTTGTTTCCAAACTCTTCTGTTGTATGGAGTTGTTCTGCATTTCATCTTCCAGGTCACTGATTCTATCCTCAGTTGCTGTTACCCTGTTGGAAAGGCTTTCCATTAAATTTTTCAGTTCAGCTACCGTGTTTTTCAGATCTGTATTCCAGTTTGATGTTTTCTGATTTCTATCTTTGTGTTCTGTTCAGCTAAAGCTATGTTTTCTTTGATTTTCATGAAGATCCTCCATATTTCTATTCTAAACTCCTTATCTGAGAGATTAATCAGATGGTTGGCATTTTTCAGGCCATCAGAGCTATCATCTTCATTCTCTGTGCATGGTGTTTGCCTGAGAGGTTTCCCCATTGTCACACTTGTAGTGTGATTTTTTTTTGCATGTTATGGTGGGGTTCATTAGTTAGAAAGAGAGCTCGGCCGCAATGTGAAGTGGAGCAACTATGTTCTTCAGGAGCCTTTAGGAGACAGTTTTTGCTGGGCTTTTCTTGGATCCCCCAGGAGAGGTTCTGGAGACAGAAGAGTAGAGAAACATGCAAAGGTGACAAGTCCCCTCAGTCTCTCCCAGTTGATAATCTCACTGCAGGGGCACACCTCTCCCACTTGTCTTCACAGACAAAGAATCTGCTTTTCTGCTGGGGCACCTCTGGTAGCCAGTTTTAACTCACTCACTCACTCACTCACTCACTCACTCACTCATTCAGTCTTTCTTGGCTTTATAGCTTGGGCACTTCTAGGAGAGAGTTTTTGCTGAGCTGTTGAGAATTTTTATTATGAATAATGTTATCAAATGTTTTTCTGCAACTATTGATATGATATGATTTTTATTTTTTCTTCTATGAAAATTATGTTCAGATTGTTTGAATGTGAATGTTAAACTATACCTATATTTCTAAGATGAATCCTACTTGGTCATGATATATAATCTTTTGTTAAACTTTTGGATTCTATTTGATAGTATTTTATTGTGGATCTTTACATCTGTGTCCATCAAAAACGTCAGCCTGTGACTTTTATTTTGTGTATGGTGTCTCTTTGTGCTTGTGGTATAAGAGTTACATGAGCTTTATAGAAACTATTTGGGGGTGTTTCTGTTTTTCAATATCCTAAACGATCCTGAAAAAGATTGGCAATAGGTTCTCTTTAAAGGTTTGAAAGAGTTCACAAGTGAACACATCTTGGACTGGGATTTTGCTCTTAGAAGACTTTTGTTTTCCTTTCCCATTTTCTCCATAGTGATAGATCTGTTAATTATTCCATATCATCTTGGTTCAAACTTTGGAGGTTATAGGAGCCCAAGAGTTTATTCAGTACTTCCAGATTTTCTTGGTTTGTGTTTCTTTTTACCCTTTGAATTTCTGTATTATTTGTAGTGACATTCTCCTTTTCGTTTCTGTTTTAGTTTATTAAGTTTCTTTCTCTCTTGTTTTGTGAGTCTTGCTAATGATTTCTCAATATTTTATTTTTTCAAAGAACCAACTCTTGTTTTCATTGATCTTTTGAATTTTATTTTTTGGTGTCCAGTTCATTAATTTCTGCTCAAAGTTTGTTTTTTCTTTACTCCTGCTTATTTTTGGTTAATTTTCTTAATCATTTTCCAATATTGAAAGCTACACCATTAAGTTATTTCTATAGGCCCTTTATTCTTTCCTGATGAATGCTTGCAAAGCTATAAATTTTCCTCTTAATAGTGTCACACAAATTCTGATAATTTGTCTTCATTCTCATTTGTTTCCAGGAATATTTTGATTTCCTCTTTGGTTTCATCTCTGACCAACTAGTTGTTCAGTAGTGAAATGTTTAATTTAAAGGTACTAAAGTTATTTCCCCACTTCTGTTTGTAATTCATTTCTATTTTTAGTGCATAATGGTCGGCAAAGTATGTTGAAATTATTTCTATCCTCTTGATTTCATGATGGTATGTTTTATGTCCCATGTGCTTTGGAGTAGAATGTGTATTCAGTTTTGTCATGATGAAAATCCCTATATATGTCTACTAAGCCACTCTCTTATATTTCTTCTTCAAAGCCAGTATTTCCTTGTTAAACTTTAGCCTGGTTGATCTACTAAGGGGTTAAGGAATAGTGTTAAAGTCTCCCACTGCTATTTTTCTATTGATGTCTTTCTTCAAGTCTATTAGCAGTTGTTTTAAGTATTGTGCTGGTCTTTCTTTTTGCATATGTATATATTTTTTCCAGTCTGATTACTTCATGATGTAAATGTCCTTTAGTTATCCTTGATTAAGGATGTCCTTCTCTTATGACCATTTTTAGTCTAAATTCTGTGTTTCATAATATTAGTATAGTCACCCCAGTCTTTTTAAGGGAGTTTTTTGTTTGTTTGTTTGAAGGTTTGTCCTCCTTATACTATGAGCTTGTGTTTGCTTAGAATATTCAAATGTGTTTCTTACAGGCAGCAAAATGTTGGATGCAATTTTCTGATCCATTCTGTAACTCTTTATCTTAACTGGCTCATTTATTCTGTTAAGAGAGATTATTGTCATGGAATTTTGTGTCTTTTTTTTTTTTTTTTTGTAGAAGTTTGGTGGGTCTGTGGTGTTTGTCTTGCCTTAAAGTAAATGCTTCAGTTATTTTTTTCAATGTTGGTTTTTGAGACTCTAAATTTCCTGAGCTGTTATATATCCATGAAGCAATGTATCCTTACTTTAAACCCAAGTAAAAGTCTGACTGAGCAAAGTATTCATGATAAGGTGTTCATTTCATTGATTCATCCTACCACTGTTTTTAGTCCTGGAAGATTGTGACAAGTTTGTTGTGAATTTAAGGATGTTTCTTTGTATTTGATTTCCATTTTGATCTTTTTCTTTTCATTATTCATCCTTATCATTGGTTTTCATTATTGTGACTAGGATGTCCTTGGTTTATGTTTTATTTGGGTCTGTTTTAGCTGGTAATCTTTAGACATCCAGGATGTGGGTGCATGCACTCTTCAGTTCTGAGAACTTCTCAACAATGTGTTTGTGTCTATTGTTTCTTCATAGAAGAAGCAATTTTCTGGACCCCAATAATTCTTATGTTTATCCTGTTAAATTTATCCCAAAGGTCTGTCATTGTATGCTCACTTATTTTGAGGATATTTCCCATTTTTTGTTGATTTATTTGAAGGCCCTTTTCCAACTTCTTCTGTTGTAAGAGGTTTTATGTTACTCATCTTCCAACTCACTAATTCTGCCCTCAGTCGCTGTTATTCTGGTGAGGCCTTTTGGTGAGTTTTTATTTCACCTACTATGTTTTACAGTCCTGTTATTTCTGTTTGAAGTTTTCTCATTTCTACTCTCAGATCCTCTTGAGTTCTAGTGGCTGTTCTTTAAGTTTTTTTGAATATCCTCCAAATTTCCTGTCTAAAGTCCTTGTCAGAGAGGCTATATAGGTGGCTGGTTCTAGTTGAGTCTTCCAAAATACCATCTTTATTCACTAAGCATAGTGGTGTTTTGCCTTGTTTCCCATTTGTGACTTTTACAGTGTGCTGGTGTTTTTTATGTGTTGTTCTGGGGCTAGTTGACTAGAAGAAATACACAGCCATGGAATAGAATGGATACACCCTTTACAAGGCAGACTGGTCCTGCCTCTTGGCAGTGCTTGCTGGGCTGTCCCAGTTGTCTCTCCAAGGTCCCCTTACAGTGTTTTGTTCTTACCTCTCTGTCAGTCTTGGGTATTCTTGTATGCCCATCAGTTCGGTTTGTGCATGGAAGATCAAGTTACTTAAGACAGAAAAGGGTTTCCAGGATTGTTCAGTTAGCAAGTATTTAAACAGAAGACTTTTAGTGTTGGAGAGAAAATATAGCAGGAAAGGCATTTCCTTGCATGTAGTTAACCTGGGTTTGACCTCTATATCTCACCTGAGCCCCACAAGAAGTGATCTCTAAGCATAGGGCTAGAAGTGAGTCCTGAGAACATTTGGCTGTGTCACCAGTACAAAACAAAACAAAACAGGGGAGTTCAATGCAAGACTAGAGACATACAGATGTCCCAAATTATGTTAATAATATAAAATAAATCTTGGAATTTCATTTGCAAAGTAGATATGGTAACTATATATCATGGTAAACATATATCAGTGTTCTATAGAATAAGTGAGATGTGGAACTGTAGAATTATTGAAAAACTTGAATAGTTTCTTTAGTAGAATCAAACATGAGTTTATTAATTACATTGCTATGACCCTGCATCAGTTCTCCACACAAATTTACTGGGTAACACGTCACTCCAAAGCTCAGTGACTTTAACATATTAGCAGTCATTTCTTCTGCTTCTATTTTGGCTACTCTGGTCTGGGCTCAGATTTGGTGGACTTGCTCCACTAAATTTTTCCTTCTCCTGGGACCTCTGGACCAGCTTAGAAAGAGCCTCCTCCTGGGGATGACGAAAGTTTAAGAATATGAACATAGCCAGTTTTTTTAATGCTTAAGAATTTGTCTTTATTTTTCTTTATTTCCTTTATGTTTGATACAATACCAGGACTGGGTCCCATAGGTCACAGTTTTATAAATGTTGCACGCATAGGAAATTAATCATTCATGTGTTCAAGGTCAGAACACAAATATAATTAGGACTAATGCTTTGAATTCATGACACTGCCTGTTTTGTTTAGCTTGTTTGTTTGTTTTACAGAATCCTTCTTTAATACTCAAAATCATGGCATGGAAAACTCACAAGTCTTGTAAATGTAATTCATGTTTTTATATAATGTGTTTTTATTTATTTAAAGTAGCAAAACCAGTACAGTTCTCTAAAGCTTGAGAGAAATCTAATATTTTTCTTTTGTTTCACTAGTGGGATGTTGAAGCTTGGAAACCTACAAAGACTTGTTTGTGGCCTGTCCAAGTCATGTGCTCAACTCAGAGTTTACATGAATTGGCATAAATCTGGAATTTCTCATATTGCTAGGAAATTGCAGATACCTTTTTATGTAGTATGGGATTCTGTTTTGGATCAGACCAACTTGGTTTAATCTAAAGGGTATATTAAGTTCTTCTTGGACTTCATTTATAAATATGGGGAAAGTTCTGAATTGTCAAGTGGAATACAGAAAATATGCATTTGAGTTGCTAAGTTGAGATCATTTTTAGCTGTTTTTCATATTTTTCACTGGTTTCTTGGCTCTTAAAAGTCTTTGTTAATAATATTTTATAGTATTTGGAAGCCTCAAATTTTTGAAATTTTTATTTCTGCTTTTCTATTGCTGGAACTTGATTATTAACCATGACAAAATTATTAATAAAGGTACTCAGAAGTTAATAAAATGTTAGCCAATTAGTCTTAAAAATGCTATATATCTTACATTCCATCTTTGCATAAAATTAAAGGCAAAAATGTTAATAAATGATGAGATGCAAAAAAAATAATTCTCTTGTTCTTTACTACACAAAACAGCCATAAGGAGCCTTTTTAATTCATGTGAAAGATGCCAGACCTCCTCCTTCCATTTTGGCATTTCCATGATTGTGTCTTCTCCCCCATCTTTTTTTTTTTTATCAGTCTTGGTCTTCCTGATGACCAAGATAATCTTACTGAAAGGAAAACCTTTTCCAAATCCTGAAAGATGGAAAACATTTTTTTTTGTTATTCTCTCAAGACATAGTGACAAAAGATCTTTCGAAGTGAAAGCATTTTTTGTGTGCAAGTGGCAGATTCAAATAGGCAAATTATGAACACTCGTCTGTAGTCATCTCAGAAGCCAAATTCTTACTGATATCAAATGTAGTTTTCCATCTGGGAGGACTGAAGGTTGGCATTCTCTATTTATGTATTCCTTTCCAAGATACCCTGTGCTAGGGCACACAAAGGCTGCAGCACCCAGCATGATCCTGATGCTTTGTTGTCTTCCTTTGAATGTTACAAAAGAATATGGGATCTAAGCTACAAGCATTACCTCAGGGCCACTATTTTTGGAAATTAAAAATTTAATGAAATGGACATCTTCAAATTTCTAAATATTACCACTCCATGTAGAAGCACATTTTTGTGTGTGTAAGATAGGAAGAAAGAAAGCAACTTGCGGATATCAACAATGCCCTAATGAATTTTATCTTATTTTTAAATGCATTGGAACTTGTTTTATTTTTCTTAATGCATACAAAATAAGGCCCAGCAATTTTCTGGTAAATTTTGTTTTCTACCCCATGATTTGGGAAAATATTGGCCTTAATTCTGATTTCATATATGCATGGATTCCTGGGATTTTATCTTACAAATATCATAATAATATAGATTCCAAGGTCACATTTACAACCTTGTTATGATCATTTAAGTCTTGAAAATATGGTTTATAAAATGCTTTGCACAATTTTGATGTGAGTGATCAGTGTGCAAGTGTTAGTGAAAGAATGAACTGTATTTGAATTTTAGCTTTACTGTGTAATAACAGTTAATGTTGTGAGTACAAGCTACTATTTACTTTGTTCTTCAATTTCCTCTTCTGCAAATTTATATGATAATATATACTTTGAAGTACCATCATGAAGTAAACATTCCTGATATCTAAATGGAGCTCAATACACATAATTATTTTTGATCTTTCTTTAATATTTCTTAAACCTAGCCCTTTTGTCTCTGAGATTTTTTATTCAAGCATATTTTTTAACAGATAAAAGCTGGTATTAAATGGAATAATTTTATGAGCCAATTATTTTTCTAGTCTGTCTTGCTTACTTTTTAAATTATGAAGTAGATTATATATTTACAACAAAAGTGTGACTATAATGCATTAAATATATTCACTTGTATGAATAATTTAAAAGACTACCTGTGCCAACCAGCCAGGTACCACTATCCAGTATAATAGACACGAAACTTCATTTATTCTCCTTCCTAATCTCATTTCTCTCCCCCATCAGAATTCCAGTGTTTTTCACTTTTATGCTTTATGATTTATAAAATCTTAAATTATGAAAAATATAAAATCATACATCATTTTTATGATTTATAAAGTCACTTTTATCCTTATCCTTTTAGCAATGGTTATGAGTTTAATCACTACAACCAACAGCATCAGTATCAACTGGAAAATTTTAAGGAGTACAAATTATTAGACCTCATTCCAGAACTAACTGAATATGAAACTCTGCAGGGACAGTTGTGAAAATACTCAAAAATGTGGGTTGTAATACCATAAAAAGACCTCCAGGTATTTTGTGATGCACACTGAAAATACAATGTTGTTGTAAATAAATCCTGTGCAAATCTGTGTTCTTAAACAACTTATTTATTTTATTATACCTAATTTGACCTTTATATAACTAAAATCATACTTCATGTATATTTTTGGAAGTCTTCTTTACATTATGTTAAAAAAGCTCATACATATTCATGTGTATTCATAAGCTCATTACTCTTATAGCTATATAGTACCTTTTGTTGAATTTATGACAGTTTATTTATACGTTTAGAATCAATAGACATTTGTTTTTTTTTCCTAATGTTTTGCTGTTTTGTGCTATGCTAACATGAATATTCTTGAATATTTAACCATTGCACCTGTGGAAAAGACCATTTCTAGGAAAGCGTTTCCCAGATTGTTTTCATGTCATAATGAACATGTAAATTGATACTATATGTAAACATGGGTAAATAGGCTTCTCAGAAACCATAACATATGGTGTATTCTTAGACTATTTCTCTCTCAAAATCCTCTTAAATAATCCTTCGACATATAGTAATTGAAAATTCAGAACATCATCTTCATCATCATCCTCACTTGTTATCATTCAAATAATTATCAACATCATCACAATTACTCTCTCTCAGATATTCCAGTTATTTACTCCCATAAGATGGGAAAAACCTTACTGGACTCATGTCAATCTCCCTGTTATTTGAGCTTCTGCTGCTAGTAAGATCCCAGTTATAATCCTCTCCCCTGCTGCTCTGCAGTCTTCTTAGGTATCTGAGTGACAAGAAAAATGGTAGAGAATACAAATAAAAATAGCAATAAAATATTATTTTGCATGCATGAGGGTGGCAACTGTCAACCAAACATTATTAATTGATGATAAGGATGTGGAGCAGTCAAAGTTTCATAATTCCTCAATAAGAATGATAAATGGCGCGGCATATTGGAAAAATATATCCATTTCTCAAAAAGATAATCGGGAATAGATCTCAGATGATGTAGCAATTTCACACAGGTATATACCTAACAAAATTAAACTTATGTTTCCATACTGAAACTTACACATGAATGCTCAGAACAACATTATTCATACTAGACAAAAGTGGTATCAAATGCCCCTAACGAATATAATTCTAATTTGGTCTATGCATTCAGTGGTTCCATTCAGTCATTAAAAGGGTTAGCATATATAAAACATAGATGAAATTTAAAAATCTTGTATTATGTAAAAAAAACGATAATCATACTGTGTAATTCCATTTGTATGAAATACACAGAAAGGGAAAAGCTACAGATACCAAAAGGATCATTAGTTGACAGAGGACAAAGGGAGAATGACTGGGGCAAAAACATATTCTTTATTTTAAAGGGAATGGTCTGGAATTAGTAGGAATAGTCACGCCTGTGTGAATTAAAATGTGCATTAATAAATGTTGATTTGATGTTACCTGAGTTAAATATCTGTAAGATGGGTAAGAAAAAAATAAACCATGGGAAGGGCATACTTGAAGCCCAGGCTTCCTATTCCAAGAAAAGAGGTTTCACAAGCTTCTGGCTCTGCATGGCTGTTGCAGAAATAACAACATTGGGAACTGTTTTGGGGACAGTAGGTGTCTAGAAGTAGCTGGCTCCATTTTCATAATCCTGAGGCATCACAGCAGCAAATCTGTTCCTTCAACCCTTCCAACAATTCTCTAAGTACCTACTTCACAATAGTAAGTCACACTCAATTTAAAATCTATGCACAGGATAGTTTATGTTTGTGGGCATTAAATCTAGACCATTTTATGGCCTCAGACCTCACCCTGGAACTCTGTCTATTCCAAAGTCTACCTGCCTCCTTGAGAGAATTAACAGTCCTGAGAGAATTATGATCCTAAAGCACCTCTAATTAGTATCACAAGATTCTAAAATGTTTTTTTGGCTAAAATATGTTCTAGTACATATAAGTCAGTATGCTATTATCATTTTTATGAACATTTTATTGGTTACTAATGAAGACGACATTTTTAAATAATTTTATTACTCATTTTTTCCTTTCTTTTTGAAAGACCTGAATATATGTTTTAACCACTTTTAAAATTGTAATTTTAATTTTGGTTGTCAGTTCTTTACTCATTCTGAATAATAGCCCCTTTTCACTTTCTCAAATACAAATATCTTCACCTTGTTTGAGATTTGTCTTTTATTCTTTTAAATTTTAATGTTGAGTTTTCTGTTTTATTTAATAAACTATATGCCTAACCTTGAGAAAAATAAGGTCACTCTTCTATATTGCTTGGAAGTTTTGAAATTTTGCTTTATTTTATGTGCTGAACCATTGAGAACTTGTGTTCCTTTGTGGTGTGCTAGTTTCCAGTTTGATTTATTTCCACATGGATAACTGACCTAGTAATGTTGCATCTCGCTGTCCCTGGTTTGATATGTGCCTGTTTCTGGGCTTCTATTTGGTCCCATTGTCTTGTCATGTACTACCACTGAAGATGACATTTGGTTTCTACTGAGTTTTATGATTCTCCAGAAATAACCACTTTTGCTGGGCCCTTCTTTTATTTTCTTTCTCTTAGTAATGTCTGAGTTCTTGCAGGGGGAGGGTATACTTGGTTTTTCCTATGTTTTTAAATCTTTTGAATTAGTTTATCAAGATCAATGACATTATTACTGGGATGTAAAAAAGTAGGAATTGCATTGAATTTAGAATAATTTACATCTTAATAATACTGAGTGTTTATATATGTAAGTGTGGACTATCTCCCAAATTCACCTTATTGGTTTCAATGCTGTTGTCAAGTTGATATTAAATTCAAAAGTAAAATAAATCTGTCATGAGAGCTGGAGGGATAGTACATAATACATAATATGTAGGGTATTTGCCTTCTATAGGGGAAACCTATGTTTCATCCTTGGTATCATATATGGTTCCCCCTGGGTGATTCCTGAATGAAGAGCCAAGAATAAACTCTGATTACTACTAGATTTTGCCCCCAAATAAACAAACAAAATGCATCTTTAATATTTTTCTAATGTAGTTGGTTAGTTAGTTTTTTGGAGGGGCCACACCGAGCAATGTTTAAGGCTCAATCTTAGATGCATGCTCAGGGATTAGTTCTAGCAGTTCTAGATTCCTAGGAGCAACATGGAGTTGATCACAAGCAAGGAACACACTTCAATCCTTCTATGATCATTTTGACTCAATAAAGTTTTATGATTTCCCACATATCACATATAAGTCTTGTAGGTTTATAAATGTTATTAGGTATTCAATACTTATAGTATATAGTATTTTTAAAGGCAACTTAATGACTGATCTTAATTCTGACCATTTTATAATAAATTATTTTGGCTTTCCATTTTGAAATTAAATAGAAAAATGTGGCTTGTTTTCTGATATTTTCATCTTTTTGTCATTTAAAATATTGTGCTGACTAGCTTTTAGTAAAATATTGAAAAGAAGTGGTGACAGTGGTTTTACTCTTGTATTCTTTCTGAATATAATTAGAAACTCTGGGCATTTTTACAATTGAGCATATTGTTTTGCTTTCTTTTACAACTTATAAGTGTTTCCTTTTTTCAAAGAATATTTTATCAAGTTAAGGAAATTCCTCTATTTCTTATTTTCTAAGAGTTATATCATCATTAGCAGCAGCAGCTTTAACAGCATAATCAGCATTATTACTACGAAAGACAGCCAGATTTTATGGGTTGCATTTTTGATATCTGTTGAAATAGTTGTCTGGTTGTTTCCCCTTTAGTAATATGTTGAATCACATTCCTATCTCACCAATATGCAGAAGCACTGCACCAAGAGTGAGAAGAATAATGGGTATTGCCAAACTACTATTCCATTGAAGGAAAAATGTGAAAATGAAGGAAAAGAGGGAAAAGATGCTTGCTATCCTTAATCTGTATTTACAACCTTAAGTAATTGTTCCCAAAGTTGGTGGTCTTCTGTGTCACAGAAAGGTGTTTTTTTAAAAACAAACATACAAGGAGGAATTGTTCAATGAGTAAGGCTGACACAAGTTCTGACAAGACCAACACCAGATAAATTGGCCAAAATCAGGGCCACCTCAAAGATTAAGAAAGCAAAACAGACATAAGAGAATAGAACTGAGAACCCTGAAAGTACTTCACCTACAGTATATCTTGTTTGGGACCAATAAGCACAAGAATAAGGGCAAATATTAGCAGCCTATCTACTCTAATATAACCAGAATAGATCTTTATATTTCTTTACACCTGGAGTAGCTAATGCAAAAGTCTTTGGATTGTCTTCTTTTGGGAGAGGGTGAGATAAAAGCATGAATACTGGACACTCGTCAATAGGGTGTTCCCTAAGAGAATTGATAATTGGTATTGGTAATTAGTAATTAAGGATTCTTAAATCTCCTTTCAGACCCTCTCCTCAGACTTTCATCTTTCTTGCTAAGCATATTTATTTTCTGGGTGTCTATATACCTAATAAAGTTTAATCACTGGCACTGCACATCCTCTACCAAACACTTGGTAGAGGACTAATTTCTGAGCACTGCCATTTGTGGCTACAAAACTCCAGAGTTCCAGTTTCTGGGAGAAGGCTCAAAATGCTGAGTATATTCTCTACCTACTCAGAGTAATCTTGGGTTTCATCCCACACACTACATGGTTCTAAAAATGGCCCCTAAGTTCTGAACCAAAAGTAGCCCCTAGGTACCATAAAGTGTGTTCTCTACCCCATTAAAAAAAAAGAAAGCCCAATTTTCATCCAGAGATTTCTCATCTAGAGATTTGTAGAGGAAACTTGAACTATTTGGGGCAGACATATTTTATAAGTTCAGCAGTCTCGGGTATCTCTGGATGGTTCTAGAAAATTAGCAACTGAACAGGTGACAACTCAGTCCAAAGACAATGACTTGTTCATGTCTTTGCCATAAAACATGATAATAATGCTGTCTCCTTTAATTGGGACTTAAATACAATGGCACATCCATTGACTCAATAAATATTTACAGCAGGTCTGCTAAGTGCAAGGCAGTGTCTGGAACAAGGGAAGAAAAAGATAAGGTTCCCTCAGTGCCAGAGAACTGCCTCAGAGCAATGATACAGGATCAGCTACTTGGGATGTAGCTGATGTTGGAGGGATAAAAGGGAAGTCTACCACCCTTTCCACCCTATTGCAGCCTAAATAAATAAATAAATAACAGACAAACCCTGGCAAATCTTGAAAATAAACAGACATTATAGCTTGAGTTGTATCTCCACAAATTTCATATGTAGCAATTGCTAACCTCAGTACATCAGCATGTGACCTGACTGGGAACAAAGTTATTGCTGCTATTAGTCATGATGAGACTATACTAAAGTAGAGTAGACCCCCAATCCAAATGATTGGTTTCCTTATAAAAAGAAGCTGTTCAGATACTGAGCTTTGCATGCACATAATCATGAAAGCAAAGAATATTTATTCCACAGCAAGTAATATTCAAGAATGCCAGAAAATTCCCCAAAGCTAGGAGAGGAACTTGTGGCAGACTCTCCCTCCCAGGTCTCAGAAGAAGCCTGCCAATATCTTGATCTTGGAGTTTTGCCTATGGGTCTAGAAGAGGTTTAATTCCTTTGTCTAAGCCACAAACTTGTAGTACATTGCTATGACCTCTTTATAAACATATACAGACCTTACTTAGATGAAGTGAAAATAATCCTCTATTATTGAATGAGTAGCTGCATCCCCTCAGACATTTTTATAAGTGTATATCATAATTCATTTGATGTATGTTTCATAATGACACTAAAGAGAAGGAATTCTCATTATTCTTATTTTATAGCAGACTATACAGAGGTATAGAGGTTAAACAACCTGTCAGCCCAACAGCAAATAGGCAGGATTCAAAGCCAGTACATCTAAAGTCTGTCAAGTCCAAGCTCTAAACTTGTAGGATTCTCCTTTAATTCAGAGTACTGATTGTGCAAAGGCCCTTCACACCAATTTCACTGACTATATTTGAAATTATTTCTGGCTGTTATCTACCAGCACAATGACACAGCAAGAGGCCTCCAATTTTGCATGACTTCTTTTGATTCAATTGGATGAAACAAAATTCCAAAAGTAACTCCAACTGGAATCCCCCCACAAAAATCTATGTTTGCATTCAACTCTACAGCTCTTTTGAATCTAGTTTCTCCCTCCAATTTGAAGGGCAAAGGCAATTGAGAAGCACATACATATTTTAACAACAGCAGCAGAGCAGTTTGGGGTTTCTTCTACAGACATAAAACAAGCCAGCTAGAAGGCAATATACAGCCTCTACCTTAGAGGAATGTTGGTGCTGCTTAACAGGAAGAGAAACTCAGAAGCCCATCTCAAAGGGCACATGTTAAAAATCGATCAACAATCCCAACCCAACCATCCCCAACTCCTATCACATCAGCAACAAGAAGTTGAGTCCCCATTTTACATAACCTCCTCAGGTCTCAGCAGGTGGTTTTTCTCCCTCTAAAAAACTATACGGTTTGAGGGTAGAGATTGTATTAAGCTAGGAGAAAGAAGTCCCAAGTAAGGTTACTTACATGAAGTCAGTTTATGATGGCTGGAGACTGTGGAGCATTCTCTTGAATTACAAATTTCAAGGTACCAGAAGTAGGCATACCCATATTAACCATTCCAGCTCTGAAACAGTCGCTTTCTAGTTATTAATCCTACTCACAAGATTTCTAAACCAATGCAAATAAAACTTCTAGTTGGTAGTTGAACCATTCTAGAAGTCTCTCAAATCCTCTTTCTTTTTGGCTTTGTAAGGTCCTAGGTTCTGAACAAGGAGTGACGTCATTTTTTAAAGGCCACATGGAAGGCTTCTTTTAGGTTCTGAACAAGGAGAGAAGCCATTTTGTAAGAACCACGTGGTGTAAGCCACATGCTAAGTTTCCATAAGCCTATTTCCATTAACACCAGCCTAAGCTACCTGGTATGCCAATTGACATACCAGGTAGCCTATCAGGGATGGATACAAGGGAGCAGTAGGAAGGTACACCTAGACAACAGCCAATCATTTTAAAGATCACCAAAAAGATAGAACCTCCCTATATCCCTTCCCTATATAATCTTCTTCATGACTTTGGGTGGGGTTCGTCTCAAGAGGCAACCCTTGTAGGCCAGTTTTGGGGCCGTTAGCAAAAGTATTTAGCTTTACTCCAGTTGTGTGGTCTTGTCGTTCCACTCTGGACCCTAACAGCTTCTGAGTTCTGAAGAGTATTTACCATTTCAACCTGAGAGCATTTCGTAGGTCTTTCATAAGCAGAGCACAGAACATGACATAAAAGATAAAGAAATGAACAATAGAGAATCTGTCCAGGTTCATATCAATAGTCCCATGGAACAGTAAATTGTCTCAGTGTACAGTTTGCCCAGGAGAGTGCCAAAGTTTTTTCCCCCCAGTTTGCCCAGATCTAAAGGGTTACTAGGTCATGAAGCTAAAATCAGGAAAGTCTTAGAAAAATTATAAATTGCTGTTCAACCTCATTCCAGCCCCTTCTCCATATTTAAATACTCTACTTAGATCAACTTAAGTCTGTCTTTTTATTTCTTGCTTATCATGCTTTTCAAGACTGCTTGGGGAAAAAAAGTACATATAATTATTTTTTAAATGTCTTTGACATCTTTACCCCCATAGAGTTCTATAGGTTGCTTCTTATGGAGAGTTTTTGTTCCTATCATGAACAAGTCAACTTATGGACAGGGCACACTGGTAGAATTTATCTGGCTCTTAACTAGGCTTAGTAGTACTAGCTTGGAGTTTGCAGAGAGGGAACTTCTTACAATGATTCAAACTTGAAAATTGTCCTTGCAAATGCTACTCCACTTAAAAATTCATGTTTTAGAACAGAAAGCTGCCTTATCTTATAGCCATGCCTGACTAATTCCTTTTTTATTGAAAAATAAAACTTATTCTTAAGATAAACACAAACTTTCAATGAGCCTCTGAAAGGAAAAATATCATTGTTGTTATAGAGATGACATTAAATTTGGGCCAAAGATGCTCATTAAAGAATATTCTAATTCGTTCCCTGACAGAGGTTCTAGGACTTTTGAGCATTCTTGCTTAATGGAGGCAATCTTACAAAGGAAACTGCAGTTTATCATGGCATGTATCTCCAACTCCCAGGACTCATCACTCTGCAGAAGTCAGGGCAGCATTGCACCAACTCTAGAAATCTTGCTACTGGGTTTCTTTTGTTTTCTGCTCCAGGACCTCCTGTTTCCTTCACAGTTGGTGTGGTTTCCTTGACACTACCATTCACTAAGGGATGCCAAGTGCCCTTTAGGGAAGAATCCAACCAGGAAGATAATAAATGCTAATGTCAGAAGGGGAAACCCTAGGGGGAAGAATTGGAGACAATCACCTTGCAAAAAGTGGAATGCTGTTTCTATAATTTCCCCACAGAGCTGTGATCTACCCTTGCTGGGGAATGAGGTCAGACACATGTATTTATTTATTCTCTAGGGTGACTAACAGATTGGAAGGGTCACAGAGCAAAGGAGAAGATGGGGAGCAAATTAAAATCAGCAAATTTGCCCCAAACATGGTGCTTCCTCTGTGCGTGTACCAAGTGTGCATATGTGTGTTTTAAGTTTCACAAACAATTAATTAGGCTGATTTTTTTCAGACAAAACAATTTCCTTCTGAATTTGTAGGCTCTGTCAAGGCATTTTTAAAATTATTTTTGAAGCCTAGCTGCCACTTGTCACACACAAAAAAAAAAAAACAGTGCTCTTTGTTCTAAGAGGAAAAGGTCCATTTCCTAGAGTTACTCTAAAATAGAAGATGCATGGTAGATGCAATAGGATTCAAAAGAAAATGACTTCATCCAATTGAAAAATGGACAGAGGAGCTAGATTAACATTTCTCCAAATAAGGTATTTAAAGTGTCATTAAATGTATGAAAACATGCTCAATATCATTAACCATCTGGAAAATAGCAACAAAAACAACAGTGACTGCTACTTCACTTCTTATTGGATGGGTTTAATAAAAAAAAATTCAGCACATTGCAAGCATTGTCAAGGGTGTGGAGAAATGAAAATCATCATACAATGCTGGTGGAAATGAAAAATGATATAACCCCTTTGTATAAACAATAATGCAGTGTGTCAAACAAACTAAAGGGTAGAGTTACCAGATGGTTCAAAAATTACATCTATAGGCATATTTCCAAGAAAAATGAATATAATTTATCTACACAAAAATTTGTATATAAATGTACCTAACAGATTTTTTCATAAACCCCAAGTAGAAGCAACCAAAATGTTTATTATTTGATGAATAGACAAATAAAACTTGGCATATGCATGTCATGGAGCATTATTTTGCATTTAAAAGATAAGAGTGTCAACATTTTCTACAATTAAATAAACTTTGAAATCATTATGTTAAGTAGAAGAAGTCAGACACAAAATTTCACATGTGTGAAAATTTCATATGTGAAATTTTATATGAAAGGCATGAATGTGCAAATCCATAGAGACATGATAGATCAAAGAGATTATTTGGCTGGAGTAAGGGTACAAAGAATAATGATGAGGGAGAAATTCAAAGTAACTTTTAATGGGTAAGAATTTCTTTTTTTTTTTTTTTCACTTAAAATTTTTTTTCTCTTTATTTGAATATCTTGATTACATAAATGATTGTGATAAGGTTTCAGTCATATAAAGATCACCCCTCTTCACCAGTGCAACATTCCCGCCACCAAAGTCCCAAATCTCCCTCCATCCCACCCCACCCCCGCCTGTACTCCAGACAGGCTTTCCTGTTCCCTCATTCATTCACTTGATTATGGTAGTTCTCAGTGCAGTTATTTCTATAACTGTGCTCACCACTCTTGTGGTGAGCTTCATGGAGTGAGCTGGTGTTCCAGCTCTCCTCTAATTGTCTCTGAGGATTGTTACAAAAATGACTTTTATTTTTCTTAAAACCCATAGATGAGTGAGACTATTCTGCGTCTCTCTCTCTCCCTCTGACTTATTTCACTGAGCATGATAGATTCCATGTACATCCATGTATAGGAAAATTTCATGACTTCATCTCTCCTGACGGCTGCATAATATTCCATTGTGTATATGTACCACAGTTTCTTTAGCCATTCGTCTGTTGAAGGGCATCTTGGTTGTTTCCAGAGCCTGGCTATTGTGAATTCCAAAGAATTTCTTTGGAAGTTTTGAGAATGCTTTTAAAATATTGATTGCAGCAGGACTGCGTACAGTGGGTAGGGCATTTGCCTTGCATGCAACTGACCCAGGTTTGATCCCTGCCATCTCATATGATTCCCTGAGCCTGTCAGGAGTAATTCCTGAGCACAGACTCATGAGTAACCCCTGAGCATCACTGGGTGAGGCCCCAAAATGAACAAAAATATTAACTGCCATTATTATTACTTATTATTATCCTTTAGATGTACTAAACTGAACATCCCAGGTGAATTGAATGATATTTGAATCATATTGCTATAAAGTTTTGTTTAAAGAAATGGAAAGGAGAGATTGACTAATTTTAGAAGGTCAAGCATGACTCAGGAGGCCAGGGGACAACTAACGGCAATACTTGCCCAACTGGGACAGGTGGTTCAAGACTTGGATTCAACCCTGCAATGTGATACTATTCAGGCCCAACTGTGTGGGGGGCCACCAAGGATATCATGTAACTAACTCTTGAACTGACTACTGAGAACCAATGGAGTCACCAAGCTGAGGAATAATCTCCCAACTACAACACCCAACCTATAGAGGGACCAAAAACAGAAGATTGTGAAGACTGCTGATCTCTGAAAAGGTCTGCAACCCAAACAGGGGTGAAGAATGAGATTTGATAGATGGGTACTCTAGATAAGCTTTGAAGTCTGGGAAAGAGAGTTCTAGCTTTCTGCTCAATGCATGGAAAGCTATTCTAGACAATGGCCAGGACATTTATAGCAGTTATGAAAAGATAGATTGGTGTGCACCATAAAAAAAAATGGTTTAGGGAAAAGGGAAAAAGGAAAAAGAAGGACCACTGGAATATCATGGTTCATTCAGTTCAGCTGACAACAACAAATGACATACAGGTTTGGAATATTACAGGTGCTTTGAGACATAAGTATGCCAGTAATCACATCACCATCTCCACTGGACACATTGAAAAGTTAACAAGCTATTTTCTGTGCGGTCACTCAGAAAATTGTGAGGGAGTTGAATCTCTCCATTTCTCCTTAATGGAACAAGAAATCCTGCTCCTCCACATTTCCCTACACAAATCTCTCTTGGCTTGTGGCCAGTCTCAAATTGGCATTTGTTTTGCATCCACCTCCTTAGGACACACAGATTTGTTTTTCTCCTCCTGGGATTGCTGCAAGCAAATATCAAAATGCCAAATACTCAAAACACATCCTGGAAACCTAATCAAATGCAGCTCCTCCATGAATTAACTGTGACCTCGGATTTAGTCTCAAGTTCCTACTCAACAAGTGTTGTTTGGAGTAGTTCCTACTTAAAGGTGCTGTGAGAATTAAGTGAAATAATTCCAATAAACAGTTGAGAATAGAATCTGACATCTACCAAATAGCCCAATAAAAGTTGATC
Organism: Suncus etruscus; assembly: GCF_024139225.1. Classification (NCBI taxonomy): domain Eukaryota; kingdom Metazoa; phylum Chordata; class Mammalia; order Eulipotyphla; family Soricidae; genus Suncus; species Suncus etruscus. The sequence goes on along the minus strand of NC_064851.1, from coordinate 23,181,098 downwards.
ATTGCCATAATCACAGTTTATCATACAATTAACAAAAAACGAATTCCCAGCAGCAGACTTCTCCTGCACCCCAATGCCTGGTGGTTTCAGTATTTTAAAAAGTGCCTCTCTGAGCTAAACTCTTATCTTTCATTTCCTGCACAGAAATCAGAAATCAAGCTGTTGCCTCTGAGCAATGGCCAAGAAAGAGGCCTAAGAGACAAGTGATGTGGAGGAGTAGTGATACATGCCAGGAGATCTGCTATCCTTTGTATCTATTGTCTATTTCCTGTGGACTACAAAGACTTGCACCCAAAATGCCCTCTTTCCCCTTCATTCAGACCTGTACCAGAGACCATGGCTTACTTCTGGGTTTTTATTCTGTGCAATCACACAATTTCTGTGAGCTTATATGGGCTCTGGACTTATTCAATGGTCTGCTCTGACAGTCTTGAAATATTGAACAATTTTGAACAAAGGGCCCTGCATTTTGCTTTGTACTGGGCTCTGAAAACTATGCCATGGGTCTTTTTCAATACATCCCTGCCATCCCTCTCACTACTAAGAAGCACAGGAGTCTAGCTATGGACTGATATAAAATCTGTGAAGAAAACATGGCATGTTCTGTGACCCTGGGCATATACATAAGCAAAAATAGGTGGTAGAGGTTAATATAAAAGTAGTCACATCAGGGGCAGGAGAGATATCACAATGGTAGGGCATTTCCCTTGCATGTGGCCAACCCAGGACAGACCTGGGTTCAATTCCCAACATTCCATATCGTCCCCTGAGCCTGCCAGGAGCGATTTCTGAGCGCAGAACCAAGAGTAACCTCTGAGCACTGCCAGGTGTGGCCCCAAACCCCCCCCCCCAAATAGTAGTCACAGCAGAGTTAAAGGGGGCTCAGGAATCACACCTCTCACATACTCTGTGTCTCTGTCTCTCTCCCTTTTTTCTACTCCCTTGACATTCTAAGTTTATCCTCATGCAGGATATCCTGTGTCCAATATTTCTTCAGTATGAGAACTAAGACCAAGTCTATATTCATTCCCCAGGATTGTCATAGCTTAATTCCATAGCTCTGATGGCTTGAACAACGGATTTTTATTATTGAACATTACAGGAGGCTGTTAGTCCAAGATTAAGATTGGTCAGGATTGTTTTCTCTCTTCTTGGCTTGGAGGAAGCATCTTTTTCTGTGAATATTATTGTTTCCTTCTTCTTTTTAAAATAAAGTGGAAGTCATATGGGATTAGGATTTACCTTAATAACTTGTTTAATTACTGACTTTAAAGACATCATCTCCAAATGCAATAACATTATGAAGTTCCTGGGGTAAGGGTCTCAATATATGAATTTGGAGTTTCAATAGTTAATCTTATATGGTGACCTGATTAGCTGCTGAGATGCCCAGATATCTGAACAAAAAATTATTTTTACTGGTGCCTGGAGGGTACTTCTAGATGAAATTAGCTTTTGAGTCAGTGAACTCAGTAAATCAGTTTGCCTTCCCTATGTGGGTGAGTATCATCTAATCTACTGAGGGCCAAATTAGCACAAAAATGCTGCTGAGGAAGGGAGAAATTGACCCTTCCCAGGCTGGGGCATTCATCTTCTGCCTTTGGGGCTCATGCCTCCTAGTTCTCAGGCCTCCTGATTTGACTATTATATGATCTGCCCTCCTGGGTCTCCAGTTTGCAGAGAGCATATTGTGGGTCTTCTCAGACTCTATCATTGTGTAAGAAACTCTCTTCTAATCAATCTCTTTGGATATAGATGTAAGAAAAATCTTTTGGTTCTAGAACCTTGATCTTAGCATGAGGGTGTGTGTGTGTGTGTGTGTGTGTGTGTGTGTGTGTGTGTGTGTGTGTGTGTGTGTGTGTGTGTGTGTGTGTGTTGACAACACATGAATTCACAGAAAGATTTTACTTTCAATCTTTGAAATAGATCTCATTGGCTCACATTAATTTCTTATTCTCCTCTATGTTCCTCTACCACCAGTCTTTTATAATATTCAGTGAAATTTTATGAGTACATTAAGAACAAGGCAAATTCTGCAATTCCAGTTTCAATGCTCTACATCTGCAATGGATTCCTGGGTGACTGCAAGGATTAGATGAGAAAAACCATGTAAAGCACTTAACACAGTGATGCTTTATACATAAATAATAACTGTTATTAAATGCTATCCGCAATTCTCACCTAGTGCTGCTAGATCTACTCATTCAGTTTGGGAATTATGGGCAATAATCTCTCCCAAGCTCTGCAGCCTTTAGGAGAGAGGTTTGTTTAGTTTGCATTTTTTGTTGTTAACTGGTTTAATATCTTATAGAATGTTAGAGGTTTGGCTTTATACCTGTATGTGTATTTAATTGTCATTGTTCTTATCACTAAAATCCTAGTGTCATTCCTCTACCCCCAAGGACACCTCTCCTCACTCTTTTTACTCCTGTGCCCCTTTCCTTATGATGACATCATAGTTGCCACTGAGTCTAGGATTTGATCTTTCTGGGTTTTTTAGATTTTTTTTTTTGGGGTTACAACCAGCAGCACTCAGAGGTTACTCCTTGCTCTATGATCAGAAACAGAAATCTCCCCCAGCAAGCTCAGGGGACCATATGGGATGCCAGGATTCGAACCACCATCCATCAGCGTGCAAGGTAAATACCCTACCGGTGTGCTATCTCTCCGGCCCTATTTAGTGGTTATTTTTTGTTATTCATTTTCAACATATGAAAGAAACAATCTGATAATTGGCTTACATTTTCTGGGCAGATTATTAAGTCTTCTGTGGTATTAATTAATGCCCCTTGTTTGGCCAGATTCCTAGTTCAACACAGAATTCACCTATCTTTCACTTTTTTCTTTATTTTTTTACCTGCCTTTTTTGATGAACAATTTGGCACTATCCCCCTGGTTGCTTGATTTTTCTTTATGTTAATGTTGAATATATTTCATCTGTTGGATGGGGCTATGGCTATTTTTATAACCTTGGCTATATATACATATATGAATAGGCATTTAAAATATATTTTATTGAACATAATGATTTACAAAGCCCTTTATAGTTGAGTTCCAGATATATAATGCATCAGGGCCAATACTATCACCAATATTCATAGAGTACATCCTATGCTACCCCCTTTTCTCCCCACCTGCCAGCATAACAGTCTTATTTTAGTTTTTTTTTGTAAAAGTTTGGGTATCATGATTTCATTGTTGCTGCCTTTGGCTTGAATATTTAGTTCTGTCCTTTTTAACACCACCAATGCCCCTAGCCCCCATTATTTCATATTTGTGTTTCTCGTCCACTCAATTTCTTTCCTTCTCCTTGTTGTACTCTGGGGCCAAGATGAACACACGTATTTATATATGTATGTACATGAACTGTCCTGACCTGCAGAGCTCAGTAATTCGTGAGTATGTGAGGGGGTTCCAGCCTGAAAAATAAGGAGAGAGAAATGGGACCCAAGACAAAGAGTCTGATCAAGGGCCAAATTTTTTGAAGCAGATGACTGGCTTATATACTCTGGCAGAGCAGCGGGGAGGAGAGGGGAAATACAAGAACAGCCTTTGTATTACAGACGACCCCATGCATACAATTCTACAAGGTACAATTTGATATTTTCTCAAGAACATTTTGTGGTCAACTTAGACAGGTCAACTTAGATAGGTCAAACCTGGAACATTTGTGTACATCCTATTCCTACATTCTGTAGCCAACATCTGTTTCTCATAACTTTTGACAGGACAATGTGCTGTTTTCATACTTAATTTCTATAGGTGCATTCAACTGTCACAAGTTCTCAGAACATAATCTGTTTCCTGTGACTTTGGCACATATACATGCCACACAAAAGAAAAGTTTATGCTGTGGGAAAGAAGGCAAGCCATACAGACTCCATATTGAGTCTGCTCCTGACAATAAACTGTGTTGGCAATAGATTAAAAATACTACTTGTATTCTGGAACATATAATTTGTTCTTTCAGTTGTGCATATGTTGATATTTTCATTACTATTTGAAAAGGAGATAATCAATTATAATGTAAATGAGTGCCTTCTGTCTTTTAGTAAGCCCATCATGATAGAAATTCTAGGACATAACCTGTGGAACTTTATTTTATGCCAGGGATCACACTCAGACCCACACACACGCAAGGCAAATGCTATATCACTATCCCTGTGGAATTTTGGAGACATTTGATTCCATTACCTTGGCACAGTTTTAGATGAAAAATAAACCTTTAATTTTATTTTGCAACATCCATTGCCATTTCTGATTTTTTCACTTACTTTTGTCTCCACCCCTTTGTCTACACTCCTTATCATCCACTGCCACTAGAGGAAGTCATGTGACACAAATGCTAAATAATGAGGATTAAACAGAGATCTTTTGGGAAGATGATAATAGAAAATGTTTTCATTTCTGGGTTAAAAAAAATAACAACCCAGGAGGTTCTGGTCGTATCAGCCATCCTAATTCAATCTGTAATAGAGACCCTTGAATATAGTTATCATGTCTGAATTACAACAGTCTTGTCTTCTTGGGTAATCAAAATACAAAAAAGATGACAAAATGGAGTGACAAAAATACTCAGACCTTTGCATGAAAACTAATAATAACAGACATTTAATTTTACATTTTTTGTTGAGGAATTAAGAAACTCAAACTTCAATCTTCTTACGTCTATACTGACCATTTATTTATTTATTTATTTATTTTTGATGCTTGCAGTCACTTCATTTTCCATTGGGCACATAGTTCAAGGGACAACCTCTGAAGGTCAAAGTCTTAAGGAGTACTTAGAAGAAACAGTTTTAAAAATATATTCTAAAAAAGTGCTTCTCTGGGCTTGAACGATAGCACAGTGGTAGGGCATTTGCCTTGCACACAGCTGACCCAGGAAGACCTCGTTCAATCCCCAGCGTCCCATATGGTTCCCCTATACAGAAGCAATTTCTGAGTGCACAGCCAGGAGTAACTCCTGAGTGTCACTGGGTATGCCCCCCCCCAAAAAAAAACACACACACAAAAATGTGCTTCCCAACTAGGGCCATTATGGTTTCTCTGTCACCCCACCCCCATATTCAAAGAAGGAAACATGACAGAAATAATAATTGAAGAAACAGAGGATCATGGAACAAGACTAAGGAGCCTAATGGTAAAATAAAGAATTGGAAAAAGAGATGAAACAAGGTTGGAAGAGGACCATAGTCAGAAAACAGTAGAGAAATGCTGATCTAGATAACTCTTGAATAAATATAAAGTGACCTCAGGAGAGAGCTTCAGTGAATAACTAAGTATACCCAACTTAAACATAAATATTTATTCTGAGAATTATAAAGAATAATCCCTTGGGGCCAGCGAGGTGGCACTAGAGGTAAGGTGTCTGCCTTGCAAGCGCTAGCTGAGGAAGGACCGCGGTTCGATCCTCCGGCGTCCCATATGGTCCCCCGAAGCCAGGGGCAATTTCTGAGCGCTTAGCCAGGAGTAACCCCTGAGCATCAAATTGGTATGAACCGAAAACCGGAAAAAAAAAAAGAATAATCCCTCAAAAATATGCAGTTTCCAATGGAAGTTTTCATCTCGACTTATTATTGATTTATAATATTATAGAATTTCAGGAATGTAACTTTATACCTCTATGTGTATTTAATTATTGCCATACCTACAGCCAGAGTTTCACTGTTGTCCTGAGGAAATAACCCCTCTCCTCATTATAAACCAAAAAGAAATCCTATAAAAGTATACTTGGGGACAGAGTGATAAGATATTGCCATATATGTGTGTGATATATTAAGTAATATGTAATATAATGTATTATATATAATGTACACAACATATGTATTCAGCCATACCTGGTGGTGTTCAAGAGTTGTTCATGTCTGTGTATTCAGCTGGAATTTCAGGAATTCACCTGTAAATGATTGGTGGACCAAATGTGGTGCTTGGGGTTGACTACATGCAAGGCAAATGTCTTAACCTCTGAACTATCTTACTAAGTTAAAAAAATGTTTTTAGTGAGAAAGCAAAAATAAAACAATGGTGTTGAGAACAGAAAAGAGGTGAATTAGGGGCCGGGCGGTGGCGCTAAAGGTAAGGTGCCTGCCTTGCCTGCGCTAGCCTTGGACGGACCGCGGTTCGATCCCCCGGTGTCCCATATGGTCCCCCAAGCCAGGAGCGACTTCTAAGCGCATAGCCAGGAGTAACCCCTGAGCGTTACCGGGTGTGGCCCAAAAACCAAAAAAAATAAAAAAATAAAAAAAATAAAGAAAAGAGGTGAATTAGAAAGTGGATCCCATGGGGTTGGAGCAGTGGCACAGTGGTAGGGAGTTTGCCTTGCACGCAACTAACTTAGGACAGTGTCCCATATGTCCCTAAGCCAGGAACAATTTCTGAGTGCAGAGCCAGAAGTAACCCCTGAGCATTACTGGGTGTGCCCCCCCCCCAAAAAAAAAAACCCAAAGAAAAAGAAAGTAGATTCCAGGGTAAGTGGAAATATAGAACTGGTTCTGAAGGCATTTCAGTCATCTTGGAGAATAGCATCATTTCTATCTGTTTATGTGGTTCTGTCGATGAACATTCCAGCATACTCTCAGGTCACTGAAGCCACACAACATAAGCAATGTGTGCAGATGCTCAACACTTTTTTTAGTGTCTTAATTTTTCTTCCATCTTCTAATAAGACAAATTATTTTTCAGACTAGCTAAAATAATAGAAGCAGGTGGATGGACTGAAATGCAAGGTGGTACCCTAAAGGGGGGCTTCTGGAAAAGAAACTTCAGTACACTGATCAGGAAGGCTGCAAAAGAGGAGGGGTTAAGTGACAAGTGATTCTCAGTGTCCTCCCAGGCTGATGCATGCTGGTGGGAAATGATCAATTTCTAGAAAGGACAGAAGCACAACTAATGTGTGGCCTTCCCCAGGGGTATTCAACTTCTCCAAAGCCTCTTGACACTACAGCCAGTTTCATTTCCCCTACGGAGGTGCAGGGAGGAGGCTGGCAGGCTCTGGGTGATGAATGGACTCCTGCCTCCCCACCTTTCCTCTTCTCTCTATGTGTCTGGTCATAGGGGGTATCATTCCTCATGTCAGCCGCGGGCTCTTACTGATGGATGAGCTAAGCATGGCTGCTTCTTTGTGCACCTGTTTTCTTCAACTCCTGCCCTAGTGGCTAATACAGCAGCCTCAGCTTTAATGTCAGTGTATGTGAGGATACTGGATGGAACTGAGGGTAGGATAGCGAGACCTGAAGACTGAGGGTTCAATGTTGTTAGGGATATTTAGCATATTCTGGATGCTCCAGAGCAATGCTGGGAGGGCAGAGAATAGGAAGGAGAAGGCCAAACTAAGATTTTTGTTCTTCATCTGTGCTGCAGACATTGGTTCTTGGTTCCATTAGTAAATCCTACCATGGCTCTTATCAATTTTATTCGTAATATTCAAGCAAAATTTTTTCAAATCAGTTAAATCATTTTTTTCTGGGTATCTCATACAATCACCAAGTAAAACGCCTAGAATGTAAGTTCATCTCTCTTGCTCCAAAGGTTGCCAAGAAGTAGATTACATGTCTAAATATAAAAAAAAAAACCTTCAACTCTGATATTCTGCTTCCTAGGACCATCAAGAACCAGAAATATTGTACCATATAGCACTGGCCTTGTACATGGTCAACTCAGGTTTGCTCTTTGATATAATATATGTTCCCCCAAACCTCACTAGGAGTGCAGTCTGAGCAGAGAACCAGGAGTAATCCTTGAGTACTACCTGGTGTGGCATTTAAGACAAAAAAAAAAAAAAAAGCAAAAGGATGTTAAAAGTCAATAAGGCATTAAGTGATATCTTCCCTTGGCCTAAGAATTTTACTTCTGGTTCCTTAATTTAATTTATTTTTTTTAACCACCATCTTTCTTCTGTTAGGAAAACTGAGTGCCTCAATTCAACTATGGTTTAATCCTTTCTCAACATTGTTGCCTAGAATATTGTCATGGGTCTGTGAAGAAATATGAAAGCATTTTGAAGATGTAGACACCATCCCTTTTCTTTGTCTATGGCAAAGAATAGTATAGACAGAGCTCTACATAACTTCTTGAAAAGGTTGAACTATGTCCAGGACACCTCAAAGGTGGACAGAGTGAAATGCTCCCAGATGAAACTATTGACTAAACTTGATGGATCTGTAAAAGTCATTGATCATTCTTTTGCATTCCCAACACAAATAGGATCAACGTTTCTCCTTGTCAGAGTTCAGTATCTCTCCCCTATACACAGGACTCTGATGTCCTTACGAGGATGAGTCTTGAGGAGATTCAATGGGGCTGAAGATATTCAGAAGAAAATCCATTGTCTTTCTCTACCTGGGTATTCTCCTCATCAGAGTCTCTTTCAACATATGGTAAAATAAGTTTAGATGTTAACTACACTGCAGAATTAATCCATGTCAGAAAGAATTCTAAGTGTCAAGAGTCAAAAATCTCATCTTTATACAAGATGTATAGAGTTCTATCATTTCCATTTACAGATGAGAAAACTAAGGCTCAGAGAGGTAAAAGAACTTTTCCCTAATCACATCTTAGTAGAGGCAGATCCAGATGATCTCACAGTTAAAGTACTGAGTCCTCTAGTTTCACTTTCATGCACTTCTGCTTTGTGTTTATATGTCTAGATACATCTGAAAAACAGGAATGCCTACATCTACTTGCCCTTTTCCACTCTCCATTGAAAGATCATTGTGGGGCCGGAGAGGTGGTGCAAGCAGTAGGTGTCTGCCTTGTACGTGCTGCCCTAGGACAGGCCTCAATTCAATCCCCCAGGGTCCCATATGATCCCCAAGCCAGGAGTGATTTCTGAGTACATAGCCATGAGTAATTCCTGAGCATCACCGGGTGTCACCCCCCCCAAATAAAAGAAAGATCCTTGTGTTGGAAAAGAAACAAACCCTTGAGGCAAAACACAAAAGAATTGATGAATGATCAATTCATCAATGATTAATGATTCCATCATCTCTGAATACAGTGAGTTATTGAAAGAAAGTAAATTTATTGAAATAAAACACAAATTAAGTTTATTAAGAGAATTTTTTTGAAATGAAGAAGTGTGTGATTTGCTCGAAGGACTGGGTTGTAGATTGTCTCTGGAAAACTCAATTTTATACTTGCAGTTGGGCTTTCTCCTCTTTTTTGTTTCTATATGGCAAACTTTAATATGCCAATATTAGGAAGATGGGTCTATCAGCTTTATGAAAAGTTTTAATTTTTATTGTGTAAGGGAATAGGAGTTCCACCTTTACAGAAGAACATAGAGTCTTTCCATTAGCTTCCTCTGGTGTGTGTGTGTGTGTGTGTGTGTGTGTGTGTGTGTGTGTATTTCTGTATAAGTTTGGAATATAGCTGGGACTTCTCCAAGTCTAGAGGCTTGAAACATTTTTTAATAAGACTCCCTGTTAATACACAAGGGTTATTTTCTACCTTTGTTGCTTGTATCCAGGGTTCTCTGTTCAGGGTATGAGGTCCACTGGTAGAATCAACTAAATGGTTATAAAGTTAATAGGTGCTGTAAAGCTGGCATCTGCCATGTCAGAAATAAGGAGATCGGGCCGGAGAGATAGCATGGAGGTAAGGCGTTTGCCTTTCATGCAGGAGGTCATCGGTTCGAATCCCGGTGCCCCATATGGTCCCCTGTACCTGCCAGGAGCAATTTCTGAGCCTGGAGCCAGGAATAACCCCTGAGCACTGCCAGATGTGACCCCAAAAAAAAAAAAAAAAAAGAAATAAGGAGATCAAACCTTGCAGGTTTTGCTTACCTATAAACTATTTTATCTTGCAAACAACTACTCTCTAATAATTATACAAGATTATTGGAAGGTGAAATTACTGAGCATCAGAAAAGTTTTATGACTTAGTCTAGGTCAGGCAGACTTACATCTGTTTGATCATATCTGAAATGTGAGAATGGGATAGTAAAGGGAAACTGCTTAGGGTTTAGGCTTTGTACTTCTGAAAAAATCAACCTGAATAGACTCAAATTATCAATATAAAATGCTTCAAACTGTGTGGTTCCATATATGTCACCTAGGAATGTATTATGAGGCAACACATATGGGGCAAACTTTTCTAGGCCATTACTAAAGTGGATTAGTATAGCAGTTCCCTGAAATTCAAAATCTTTGATCAAACATATCATTCTTTAAAAGTTCTGTAACAGAGGTTACATTGATGTGTCTGCACTTAATATGGTAAAAGGAAATGAATATAATGTGTCAAAGAAATAGAATAATTAGTTAAGAATGAGAGAAGATAATTATAAAAAGTTATTGGAACCACAAAGCCATAAACATTGGACTGCTGTACCAGACACACTGGCCTTTCATAATTTTTATTCAGTTACTCAAATGTAGTTTTCTTTCCTGCTCAAGGGCTTTCCATATGTTTTCCATTTCTTCCATATCATACTCAAAGACAAAGCACTTAGAGCCTTTCAACCTTCTACTCCCAAATATAGACACAGATCTCTATGCATATGGGAACACAGAAAACCACACACAAAGATGAACACACATACACATGCAAAATTGCAAAGATGGCCATGCAAGTGGATGTACATACATTAAGAAAACAGAAACTGATAAATATATACATGTTTTACATTCTTTAAATCTCAGCTCACCTTTTTCTTTTCAGGGGAGTCTTTCCAAGGTCAAATACCCTAAACAATTGCATAGAAACGTGTTCCTTTCTGTATTTCTGTGAGTGCAGGTAGAGCCTTGTTGACTCACCTAAATCTGCTTGCACTGTTGACCACCCAAGTTGACATCTTGACACAATTGCTTCCTGTCTGTATTACTTCTCTGTACTATAACTTTTCCTTAAATAAAGTGTCAAATAAAATGGCTTATCCCATAGAGGTCATATAAGGATTAACTGAGTTAATATAGTGACAGCACTTAAAACAGTGATATAAACCCTTACCCACTACTGGTGGAAATGTTGACTGGCTCAACATTAGAGTTTAGGCTTTGTACTTCTGAAAGATCAACCTGAATAAACTTAAATTATCAATATAAATTTTTGGGAAACAACATGAACCCTTTTCATAAAACTAACAAAAGAGCTTCCATATGACCTAGCAAGTCGGCTCCTTTGTGGACACCAAAGGTCCAAAAACTCTACCTAAAAAGAAAAAACATTTTAACTCTTTACTGCAAACCTATGTGAATATATGTACAAATATATCCTTGTAGAAGTATGTTACTGGATTGTGTTAACATTATCAAGATATGTTGTAAATATCTAGAAGCTAAGACCCTATGTTTTAGTCATGTGTATACTAGCAGTAATTTTATTCTCCAAGAAGAAACTCTACTTTCTAAGCTTTAACTAGAGGAGCTTACATTTCTCTTCAAATAAGAAGACAGGAAGTGAGTAGTGACTAGCAGAAAGATCTTTGATATTTCCCCAAACTCTTGTTTATGTTAAAAGGTGAAAGCTGTGTTATCTGGTGCTAGGCATCCTGTTTCCATCAAGCCCAAAAGATGGAGCAAGGATGGCATGCATGGTTGCTTCTTCCCTTGTCAGGAAAGCAAATGCTGATTTCTATTTGTATTTCATCAATCAGAACTCTTTCTGGTGGGCCTTAAAACTTGGCACGACTCTGAACAGACATTTTCATTCGCATTTTCATTTCATCGGAGACAAAGAATCAAGAAGGAGTGAGGACCATTTGGAGAAACTCCTGGTGTTCTGAGAAATTCAAGCTGCCCTATCCCCACAGTGGTCCTTCAGACACATACTTGTCCTCTCCTTTAACATGATTGTTGAGAACAGAAATGCCATTTTTCTACCCCCGAATGCATAAGGGGGAGCACAATCAATACACTGCATGTTTGCCCTCCCACATTCAAATACTATTCCCTCTCACACGGCACATTAGAAAACAAAGCAATATGAGGAATGGCCTTAGTTTTGCCCATTTTTTTTCGTGAAAGGTATACTTTGTTTTGTTTTGTTTTTTTATTAATGTCAGATGTCACTCACTGGATGGGCTCTATGTCCTTTGTTTTCTCTCTGCTGAAATTCAAGTTGGCGTGCACATAAAAACTCATCAGACCATGCTGAGGACAGAGGATATTCCTCTGATTTATGTTGAAGGGAGTGCAGTTCTTTTTCTTTATGAGTTTAGATTTATGAACTATATCTCCTCCTTCCCCCAACACATTATTTTAATGTTCTTTTGATATATATCTCTGTATGTTCTGCATTTTTCTTATTTTCATTCAATTACTCTATGGATTATTTTTAGATTGTAGACTAAAATTTTTTGGAAAGGAATAAAAGCACACCTGGCACATGAAGTTGGAGGAAACTGCTTGCTGCTTATTTTTGTATTTATCTCCAAACCTTTAGAGAAAGGTGGAGTGGATCAAATTCCCACCTTTCTTTTTTCTTTCTTTCTTTCTTCTTTAATTCTTTCTTTTTCTTTCTTTCTTTCTTCTTTCTTTCTTTCTTTCTTTCTCTTTTTTCTTTCTTTTTCTCTTTCTTTTTTTCTTTTGCTTTCTTTCTTCTTTCTTGCTTCACTTCTCTCTTTCTCTTTCTTTTTTCTTCTCTTCTTTCTTTGTTGCTTTCCTTCTTTCTTTCTTGCTTGCTTCCCTTCTTTCTTTCTGTCTTTCTTTCATCCTTTCTTTCTTTCTTTCTTTTTCTTTCTTTCTTTCTTTCTTTCTTTCTTTCTTTCTTTCTTTCTTTCTTTCTTTCTTTCTTTCTTTCTTTCTTTCTTTCTTTTTCTTTCTTTCTTTCTTTCTTTCCTTCTTTCTTTCTTTCTTTCTTTCCTTCTTTCTTTCTTTCTTTCTTTCTTTCTTTCTTTCTTTCTTTCTTTCTTTCTTTCTTTCTTTCTTTCTTTCTTTCTTTCTTTCTTTCTTTCTTTCTTTCTTTCTTTCTTTCTTTCTTCCCTTCTTTCTTTCTTGCTTCCCTTCTTTCTTTCTTCCCTTCTTTCATCAATTCATTAATTCATTCATTCTTTTTTCTTTTATTTTAAAATACTATGGGAATTCTTAGGCAGGTTGGTACAATACTTAGATTCAGTGATGCATGGTCATTATCACTACCTACTTTTGTAATGTTCTAAGGCCTTAAGAGAGAGAGTAGGATGAGAAAGCAGGAAAAAACAGGTCTTGTACAAGAACTCATGGTCTTGTATTTATTATACTTTAAAGGTGGTGCTCAATCTTGGTACTTTATAACAGAGCTTACAAATGATTCATAACTTTATTTTATTTTATTTTATTTTACTTTTTGTTGTTCTTGGGTAAAATATTTTTCAGGAACACGCTATCCTTTATTTGTGGTTCTTTTTAGCATTATATATATATATATATAATACCTTTACCAGTGCAACATTCCCATCACCAATGTCCCAAGTGTCCCTCCTCCCCATCCCACTTTACTTTTTAAAAGATTAACACATTCAGCGTTCCCTGAAGTAACAGTATTCTGTGTTTTGAGCACTCTAACTTGATTTCTTCAGTGTGTGTGTGTGTGTGTGTGTGTGTGTGTGTATGGATGCACTGTGTATGTGGGGGAGTCAGGGTTTTATTCTGACTACTATATTCATATCAAACACTAGCAAAAATATTTCACCAATTCTATTTTATTCAAAAAAGTAGAATAGCAATAATAGGTTTGCTGCCAAGTATTCATTAATTCAACAACTTTATTAAACTATTATTAAGTGCCAAGCATCTTTCCCAGATTGGTGGGATATAGCAGAGAATGCAAAAATGACTCTTGACTTTATTGAGCTTACAAACCACTGATTAAATAGATAGGAAATTATACATAAGGAAAATTACTAGACAATTAAAAGTACTGCATTTCATTTGTCATTACTGAATGTAACTAATTGCTTTCAAACTCCAGGGGTTGACAGCAGCTGCTATTTATTTTTCACTCAGAGTCAGGCAGATAGCAGAGATCCTGCTGAACTCAGCTAGAGTTGGCCTCAGGTTTTAGTTCTAGTTGAGGTTTGCATCATGAGAATCTCATCCTCCCTGGTTCTTATCATAGTAACTAGTAGCCAGTTAAAAATCAGGAGAGATCTGGTATCCTTAATACATTGAAAAATCCTTTCAGACCACATTTGCTAAAGTTTAGCAGCTAAAGGAAATCACACAGACTTAAAATGAGAACACAGGAAGAGAAGATAGATAGAAGATAGATATTTGCTAGATTATAATACAACCCATCACTATTAAAGAAACCCATCATTAATTTTTATAGTAATTTTTATTTTGACCAAAGTGGATTACATATCTTTCACAGTAATATTTTAGATATATATTAACATTGAATTATGGGAATTTCAATTACCGAAGTTGTCCTCCCTTCGTCCCGTTCCCATCTTGCATCCCATATCCTCCACCCTTACCCCCTGGGCTGCTAGTATAAGTGGTCCCCTCTGTGTCTAGCTTACTACTTAGTGATCATACAACTGTTTGGTCTTGATATCCTCCATTATTTCCCCCTCAATTTGAGAGGTGAAACTAGATAGTTCAGGTTATGTGGAAACCCATCATTATTAAAGAAATAATAGGAGTAAGTTGAGGAGGCACTTACATGTAACATTATTACAAAAGAGACTTTTGACAGTTGAGGGGGACATTGGTACTAAAAAGAAATCTACTCACACAGAAATAATTATAGTTCACTTGACAGAAACCAAAAATGCCAAGATTCTTATGCAAAAAAATATTTGGTATTGCCCTGGTCAAGTTATATAATTTGTAGTGCTGAGACCATGGCAAATTGGGAGGAGGATGGGAAGCTTGGGTTTTTTTTTCCAATCCTTATTAGCAGTCACAGAAGAATTTTGAGCTATTGAGTGACATTATCTGATTTACATTTTTTGTATCTGCACCAAAAGGCTAAAAAAATTGCCACAAAGGAAGGCTGGGAACACGGCACAAGAGGGTTTATGAAGGGAAGCTGGGGCATTGATGGTGGTAAAGGTGCACTGGTGATTGGATGCATATTGAGATATTGTATTACTGAAGCTCAATCATGAACAACTTTATGTGTCTCATAGTGATTCGATTAAAAAATTTAAAGCAAGGATCAGATGATTTTTAAAAGGAATCAAGAATCTAAGTTAGAAGATGCATTACCAAGAAATAATGGCCTTGGTAAGATGGAAATATCATAAACAGAAAAGAGTAGACCCAGTTATCTATATAAGCAGCAGGTTCGGTTGCCTGAAAACTTATTGCAACACTTTTTGTCTTGAGGACCCAAGAAGAATTTATCTCCTAGAGATTTGTTAGGCAGTTCATAAAATTAAAGTATACAACTAGGGTGTGTACCAACTGTAAACACAATCTGTTGTACCAATAAGGAAAGGGAAAAGTGTCCCCTGTAACTATATAACCTGTATATGGTGTAATCTATCACCCATGGGAGATTTGCATTTGGTAAGATGATGATTTTCTCAATTTTGAGAAAGGAATTGCATTATGCCCAAATTCAGCTTTGGGTAGGGTTAATAAAATCCAGATGTTGGTACAATGAAATCTTAAAGAGAATCCATGCAAATGCCTTGAAGAGAAAGCTTCATTTTACCAGTGAGTCCAAGAGATTGCACACCCAGATCATGGGTCATTCACACAGCTGAACTTAGCATTCCATCTAGGAGGTTAACAGCCAAGTGTATACTCTTATGATTGGCATGCATATCCTTTTTATTTTATTAATTGTCAGAGTAGAACATGCAGACCAAAACTAGAGGAGGAGGGTTCTATCTATCATGTGTGTCTACTGGCTCAATGGTTCTGTAGGGTTGTGGTTCTTTCTCTTCTTTAGACCAACTCAGTCCCTGCTCTTTACTTCAGATTCTCCAATTTGGGGAAAAACATCTGCAAATGTTTATCATGGAATTAATCTTGATTGATCTCTAAGCCAGACCACCTAGGTCGTGCAGATATACCTTTTTCAGAGTGTACCCAGGACTGGCCTGCAGGGATATATTCACTCTAGTAAATCAGATCTGTCTCTGAGAACTTTCTTTCCTCTTTGACAAAGCTAACTGCTCTTTTTGTTGATGCTCTTTGCTTGATGCTTCACAGGCCTGTCTTCAGATGAAGTAAGACATATGCCCACAGCAGGAAGCAAGCATTAAACACAGAAATCACTTTAGATAACTACTGGCCTTCTCTATATAGAAAATGCAGGCCTTCACTATATCCAAACATAAAGAATGAATCAGATGTGAGACCATCCTTACTCTAGATCTCTAGATCTCCTTCCAGATGTCACATCCACTTCCTTTCTTGACAACACTATCAAAGGCAAACCGTCCCTATGCCTTCCATCCTATTACAGTGCTTTGTTTTCCATTGTGGCATTTAAAAATAGTAGTTATTTTGTGTATTTGTTTATCGCCTGTCCTACTTATACTATAAACTTAGTAAAAACTGAGTTCTATTTTACGTACTGCCATTTAACCCATAATTGAGCACTGGAGGAACATTTGATGGTTGCATGGCTTGCATGGGACATGCACAGAAAAAAAAAAAACAAGAACCATTTGTGTATTGATAATATCTTTCCCTATTTCAGAACTGACATGCTTTTCTGAAACATTTTCTACTCAATGCTGTTGTTGCAATAAATGACAAGTTTGAGGGCTATAGTCCCTTGAGTCACAGAAAAGAGTTGGAGAGATCAGACAGGTCTATAATGAAGTTGTCACTTTGTCTCAAATCAATGCAGACCATAAGGTGGATGCAGGTTTGACATCTCCTATCTTGTATCAGGAAGGACTTGAGAGTATGAGTCAAGATCAACAGTAGGAATCTAACATGAAGGTTTCTGATCACAGCTTCAGAATTTCAAGAAGAATAGAACTATATATAGCAGAGACACTCAAGTATGCGTATTTCCCCCAGAAATGTATTATTTAAGGTAACTGATATTGAAGAAGCATCTTGAATAAATATTAGGCTACTGAGTCAAATAATGCTTTAGTTAGCACTTCCTGTTAAGTCCAGAAATAACATGTAAAGTATTATGTAAAAGTAAGAGTCCATATATCTAGAAACATTATACTCTTCTCAGGAATACATTATTCACCACAAAATGGGTATAGACTGCTAGCCATAAATACTGCTATTTGGAAATATCATATAAATAGCAAATATTTAGAAAGAAGATAAAAATATATCTTCTTGGTCACCAGGAATTACTCCTTACTTTGCCTTTCTAGTTAGAGTGGAGGAATTGACTAGCAAGGATGGTTGTTGGATTGAGTTTGATAGAGTTTTAAACTGTTTGGAAATTAGTAAATAGCAATGGGAATGTGCTGGCAGACACACGATTGCATGTGTCTTTACCTCCACAAACATCTTGCTTTAGTTCTTCATTTCACTTCAGGAATTCCTAATTCTTATGACCATATCCTACTTGGTATTTTTGGTGATTAAACAAAAAATTTAAAAATATTTTGCAAAGTGTAATAATACACACACAATCTGTGTCAGAATGATTTAAATTACCTGCTATAAATGTAACTCTCTGTATTCAAGACCAGATCAACTAAGTGTCTTGAGTATGGCTCAGGAATCTACCTGAAAGAGCTATTCCCCTATGCTGCTCTGATAGACACCGTGATGTTTTCTCTGATGCACAAAAGAATTTGAACTCTATAGAAGCTCTAAAATATTTTCCAAGTTTGCTCCAGAATGAATGGAACATACTTTTACACACACACACACACACACACACACACACACACACACATATATATATATATATATATATATATATATATATATATATATATATATATTCCTTTTCTATTAATGCCTAGCCAGAAATAACCCCTGAGCATCACCAGTCACTGGGTGTGGCCCAAAAACTAAACAAAACAAATAAATAGGTCCGGAATACTGCCTTTCCAATCAGAACGAGGATATTCAAGAGTTATTTGACTCTGCTTCTAGAGAATATGAGACTCTCAGAGGAAAAGGTGCTCTGAAAATCTATTAAATAGAAAAAAAATGTCATATTATATAAACTTCAAGTATTGATCCAGGGTATATTTACTTATTCATCAAATGACAATATACTCCCACTATTTCTTTTTTACTTCTCTTGGCTATTTCTCTTGTCCTTCTTGTTTACATTTCTTTCTGAAGTGTTAGGAAATGGTTGCAGAAAAATTTGAATAACATTCTTGGGTGTAAAGAGTTGTGCAAAACACTAACTGGCGTATAGTTTAAAAGAGTTCATCTTTGACTTTCACACAGCACCTCAATAAGAGACTTTTCTTTTAAGACTTGAAGACTTCAAAGAAAGTTGAGGACAGCCCATCTCTGATAAAGACCTTGAGAAGTGCAGTGGCAGAGGACCAGGCCCAAATGTGTACAGGACAGATTTATGAGCTTTACAATCTTAATTTCTATCACACAAGGCTGGAATTGCTTCGATAAGCTTCACAGAACTGAGGCTGGAAAGATCATACATATAGTGGATAGGGCATTTGCCTTTCACATGACTGACTTAAATTTGATCTCTGGCCAGTAGTGATTCTTAAGTGCAGAGGTAGGAGTAATCCCTGAGCACTGCTGGGTGTGCTGTACCACCTTAAAAAAGCTTCACAGAGCATCTGGAACTTTGAAAGCTTGCTAAAATTCTATTCTAAGAAAGTTGTTTTTATTTCCTATCTTCGTGTCAAAAATTGCTAGTTTTCTTTTAGAGGTCATCCATAAGGATATGGAAGATGAATTCATGTCAGTGCATTTCCAGTAATCCTGCAGGCTTCTGAAACTAATGAACTTTATAGATATTCCCAATGGTACCTCTGATTTTTATACTATTATTCCAAACCTATTTTCTAGACCTTGTATCTTTTCCACACTGCATTCCTAATGCATAACATAATTTCCTTCTGAATTTTCTTCATTCCTAAACAATTGGCCTGGTAACTGCTCCTGGAATTCATAACAAAGATGTCAACTGTGAAAATTGATGAGGTCCAGGACTGTGTTGTCTTTCATCAGAATGTTCTTTTTGGAAGTCTTGAGCATAATGGCTCTGCAGCCAAACCTTGTTCTTTTTAAGTAATAAGGTAGATCTCTGAGCCTTTGAAAGAAAGATTAGTTTTCAAGAATTAATAATACATACAGGTTGGCTCTTCTTTTTTCTACATAGTCACACTCTCTACATTTTAGAAAAGATGTAAAGCTACTGCATTTTCATTAGCCTGTGTCAGCTAACATTTGACAATTTTTGGATTCAATTGAGAACCTCCCTGCTAGAATAGAGCCAGCTGAAGAAAAGACTTCATCAATCTATCCTATATAGTTCAAACCAGTAAAATCCATGTTGAAAGTAGAAAATGCTCCCACAATTTTGGAAACAAAATACAAGCCATGTTAACAACATCATAGAATTGACTTAGAGCAGGCATTTAGGGCTATATTAGGGGATTTGACAATTCCCAGAAAGTGAATGCAAAATAGTGAATGCATATGTAACCAAGTTTTAATATGGGAAGATTTATAATGTCCATTGCACTTTAAAGGAGTCTGTAAGCCTGCAAAAAAAAAAGGTTGAAAGGCAAATGCAATGCAATATGTGATACATATTTGCAGAAACTTTTAAATATCAAATTATTTCCTCCATCAAATGATATTCATTATGAAGCAGTAAAGGAAAATATCTGAAATCAAGATTACCCCCAATAATTTAGGGCATTTTGTCATCTGCTCGGCAAATGCTATAAGGAACAGGAGTCAGATTTCATATTACTTTAATTAATGAAACGTTCACTGAATATTTGGGTGATACGGTCTCTGTTAGAAACCAGAATTTAGAGATAAATGAACATCTCTGTCTTTTAAAATGTGCGGTGAAAGGCAAGACAGTCCCCTTTGCTTCTAGAAGTATGGCTCACCCATCTTTCCTCTGCTATAAGAAAAATCCAGCACAAGAGCCTCTGGTTCAGCAGCAGGGAGCTCTGATATTAATGGGATAGAGTGGAGAAGCTCTTACTGCTTTTGGAAAACCCATGAGAATTCAGAAAATATGAGACCTTCCCCTCGTCTGGAAAGCACACTCATCTTGCCTGTCTGCTCCAGGCACCTTCTCCCCTGATGGGGAGAAGCCAGAGCAATTTCTATTTTAGAAGATTAAATTGCTTTGCTGACTTTTGTGGCCCTGGGTGGGACGAAAGCAGACGTCGTTAATGGAATATGTTGCTGTATCTTGTGCGTGGATCATTTGAAAAGTATTTAACTGGAGAACATTAACACAGCTTGGGCAAAAGTGTTTTGCAGAAAAGAAGAAATCCTGCATCCTGTAGCTGCTCCTGGAGTACTGTATTTTAAAGGGGATTTTTTTTTTTTTGTGAAGACCACTGCATTGAGTATGGGCTATGAAAACCCCGGGACCATGCTCAAAGTCAGTTAGTTATTGCTCTATTTTTTCCCCATGGTTGGTCAATTCTGCAGAGGTTCACAAGCCATGGAGAGAATATCAAGAGAAATGATTTGATAGAGTCACTATGAACTTAGAGGGGAGTGAACTTTGGTCTCCCTTTTCACCCCTTCCTGATTTTACCCTAAGACTCTACTATTGAAAACTGCCTGGCCCACTCTTGATATGAAAGGAAGCAGTCCTAGAGAACTTCTTGAAAGGAAAGATCTATAAAGGAGACAGGTCCCAACTGAAGACCACAGTGGTAAAGACAATAGTAAGTGATGTGTCTAAGAGCAGCAACCAGTTATAGCCTACGTGATGATGGGTGACCACTGAAGAAACTCTTGAAATGGAGGCTCACTGTTGTCAGAGTTACCTCTAAAACAGCAGCATTTGAAAGGACCTGGATGCTACCTCCATATATACTTCTTCAATAAATTCATTCTTTGAGAATTTTATTTTCAAACATTTGGTATTTATTGAAGACATAGAGTGAACCTAGAAAATTTAACCTCTGTCTCTTAAATTTTTTATTTTTTTCTTAAATTTAAATATTTTATTATTTCTGAGCCAGAGAGATAGTAAAGCAGATAGGGTCTTTGCCTTGCAAGCATCTGACCAGGTTCAATCCCTGCCACCTATATTGTCCCTGAACACCACCAAGTAATCTTTGAGTGCAGATTTAGGTATAAGTCCTCAGGATATCTGGGTATTGCCCAAACTCAAAGATAAAAGAATAAACAAGCATATTTTTATATTTTTTTATTTGAGGAATCTCCCAACTGTTGCTCAGAGGCTCCAGACAAACCCCAGAGATTCTCAAATAAGCATGCCTGGAGTTCATGCCTGGAGGATGCAATCTTACTTGAACCCTGTAGTATTGGAAACTACCAATATTAGCACTGTAGTTTGAGGAGGACCTCAAGGTCATACCCAGTTATGTCAGGCAGACCATATAGTGCCTGGGACTGAACCAAGATCAGACACACATAAGGCAAATTTCCTAATCCCTATTTCTCAATTAGTTCTAACTTCTTTTATTGCTGTAAGGATCTTATGCTAATTCACTTGTTCTCTGGTATCTTCCTATCTCATATTTACTGATTTAAACTCAGAATTCAGATTCAAATACAGCATAAATTAAAAAACATCGAGAGAGCTTTAACAAAAAGATGTTGACCCTAAGTGATTTATTAGGTTTCTATCCCGCTACCTCCTTTGTGAGATGAGACAGGATCCTCCTTTTAAAATAAATCATGTCTACCACACTTGTCTGTCATTCTCTGTTCCTGGGCAACAAAGCACTCCACACTCACTTGGGAAAAATTATTATCTTCTATGGTATCCTCACTTCAGAATGATCACTGACATGCTAAACATTTAGTATCTAGTATCTTGCATGAACATTTGGGTTAAAACTGGATACCCCTGATTCAATGTCACTATGTACCTAAAAATTACTTTGAAAGATTTGCAATCCACTTTGGTCAAAATAAAAATTAAAAAATTAAATTAAAAATTAATCATTTCAGGCCGGAGCAATGGTGCAAGTGGTAAGGCATCTATCTGCCTTATGCACTAGCCTAGGACGAACCTCGGTTCGATGCCCTGGCGTCCCATATGGTCCCCCAAGCCAGAAGCGATTTTGAGCACATAGCCAGGAGTAACCCCTGAGCGTCACCATGTGTGGCCCCAAAACAAACAAACAAAATAAAACCAAAATACGATACCATTTCTCCCTTCTTTGACAATGATAATTATTTGTGACATCTCTATATTCCAATAACTCTATGAACTTTATGTCTTAAACACAATCCACAAGACTAAAATGATATCATTATTCCCTTTTACAGATGAGGAAACAGATTTTCAGAAATAAAGAAAATTCTCCCTAAGACTTCTGTGGCTTGAAATTGTATTTTTTAAAATGTATAAGTAAAATGTGAATAAGTAAAGGAAAAAATGTAAAGGTGTATGGGCTTGAGTGACAATTATAATATCTTGAAATTCTACTCTAGGACCCTTCTTCTTCTTCTTCTTCTTCTTCTTCTTCTTCTTCTTCTTCTTCTTCTTCTTCTTCTTCTTCTTCTCCTCCTCCTCCTCCTTCTTTCTTCTTCTTCCTTTTCTTATTCTTTCTTCTTCCTTCTTCTTCCTCTTTCTCTTCCTCTTCCTCTTTCTCTTCCTCTTCTTTCTTCTTCTTCCTCTTCTTCCTCTTCCTCCTCTTCCTCCTCTTCCTCTTCTTATTCTCTTCTTCTTCTTATTCTCTTCTTCTTCTTCTTCTTCTTCTTCTTCTTCTTCTTCTTCTTCTTCTTCTTCTTCTTCTTCTTCTTCTTCTTTTCTTCATATTTACTCCTTTAAGCCCTGGCTTCTGGTTTCTCAATGACTAGTGTGTTTAAGGAGAATCTCAGTCAAAGAGGAGGACAATTTCAGAATCAAAGTCATTGCCTGCTACTGATTGCTACCTCATTGTAAAAAACAAACAAACAAAAATGAGAGTGATAAAATAAAATCATGAGTTTCAGAATGGGTGGTGGTCCCACACTGAGTTGGAAATGAGCCCTAACTGAAAAGTATCAACAATCTATAATGCCTAGCCACCCAAAATGATGCTAAAGCAGTGGGTAAATATTTGATGATAAGAACAGCATATGTATCTCCTCACACATTATTTGTTGTATACATGCAAAGGGAGAAAAGATAATTAACATTAGAGAAACTGGAAGATAGGACCCAGTGATCAAAATCAGCATCATTTTCACTGATACAGATCGTATACCACCACTAGAGTTACCTCAAGAATATGTAACTTGAATTCAATCATGAAGAAACATTGGTGCATGATACAAAATATAAGCTGTGTTCTCAAAAATACTAAGGTCAGGGGAAAAACAGACTACAGAATATTACACATTAAGGGAAACAAAAGATGAAGATTCAAAACAATTCAAGACAATTCATGTTCTTGGATTGTATCCTAAATTGGGGCAAACTAGCTGTAATGGACATTATTGAGGCAATTGATCAAGTGTTATTATGGCTTATGAATTAGATGACAATGTTGTACCAATGTTTAGGTACCTGATTCTCATAATTGCCATTGATCATAGAAAAAAATGTTCTTAGGAAATGTGTAGTCTTGGAATTAGAGTTATACGGGCACACTTTTCCAATTTGCTCTTGGTTTAATCAAACATAACATATATGTATGTATAAATAGTATGTAAAACACATTAAAGAATAATAATCAAGTAAGACAAAATACAAACAATAGGCACACTTGAGCAAAAAAGAGCACACAAGAGTTTCATTACAATTTCTGCAACATTTTTGTAATTTTTAAAACTATTTTAAAGTAAAAAGTTGCAAGACTCTAGAGTTGTTAATAGTTACTCTTTAGAGTATTTTTTAAGATCAGACAAACTGGCCTAAAATTTTGGATAATCTTGGATAAAAAGAGTAGGCAAAATATCTACCCTTATTATATCTGTTTCCTTCTTTGCACATGAAGCTACTGGATTACCAACCTCAGAAATTTCTGAAAATCTGATGAGCTAATAATCTGTTTTGTTTTGGGCCACATGCATCAGTGCTTGGGGCTTACTTCTGGGAAGCTCAGAAAATCAAACCCAGGTTGCTGGGTATCAAACCCAGGTTGGCTGAATACAAGGCAAGAAATTTACTCACAGTACTATCACTATGGTCCCATGATGAGTTAATAATATGGATTCTCTTAATAGTCACCAAATGTTAGCTAAGATTACCAGCGAGTCTGAAGGTCAATTCTATGACTTTCTCTTATCTTGTATTATGAAGTATGGATTTCTGATTTGTTAGAGGATCTCCAGGGGTGCAGTTCTAAAGAAGAGCAAAATGTTATTAGATTTGGAGGCCATTTCATCAAACACATACTGTTCTCGAAGGATTTGAATAAAATGCAGTTAACAAGAATTAATAAAAAATTGGCAGCCAGATATTTTTGGCCCAGTCAGAATGTGTGGCATCTTATTGCTAATTAAGTCTCTGCATCTTTCCCAGAGCAATGCCACCTGTAGGTTTTCCTGATTTAATCTATTTATTATTCCAAATGGCAGCTGTTTCTAAGTTTCAGGGACCTGGGAAAATTAACTATAATTTTTAAAAAGTGGATTCCTAAAATGCAACAGAATAGGCCCTAAAAAATAAATGGATGAGTAGATTTTTATGAAAGACCATCCATTCATCTGAAGTTCCAATTTTAAGTCAATCTTTATTCATTGAATATAAATTTGTTTCTACTACTATATCGCATAGTATATTATATATAATATATAATATATATATTATATATATAATATATATATAATACTATATTGCATGAGACACTACTGGAAGCTTGAGCTGGAGAGTGAAAGATATGAACCAATTCTCTGGCTACAGAGTAGAGAATTTATATGTCTAGGGAAAAGTGACTTGAAAAAATAGAAGAGAATGTACTCATAGCTATGTCCTTGAAGTCCATAAGAAAGAAGTTAGATTTCACGCTGTCACTGGAATTTTTGCAAGTGGTACTACTCATATCACAAAAAAATGGTGAGTGCAGTTAGAGAAATAATTACACTAACATCTATAATGGCAATAGTACTGAGAAAGAAAAATAAAATGCCTGTCTAGAAGATAGGCAGGGTTGGGGGAGAAGGGTATAGAGGACATTGGTGGTAGGAAGGTTGCACTGGTGAAGGGAGTGTACTTTTTTGTTGTTGTTATTGTTGTTGTTTTGTTTTTTGGGCCACACCCGGCAGTGCTCAGGGGTCACTCTGGCTGTCTGCTCAGAAATAGCTCCTGGCAGGCACGGGAGACCATATGGGACACCAGGATTCGAACCAACCACTTTTGGCCCTGGATCGGCTGCTTGCAAGGCAAACGCCGCTGTGCTATCTCTCCGGGCCCGGGAGTGTACTTTTTATGACTAAAACCCAACTTCAAACATGTTTGTAATCATGGTGCTTGAATAAATATGTGTAAAAAGAAAAGGAATTAAATGACATTAAAATTATTCTATATTTGCACTAGTGTAGTCCAAAATCAAAGAGATAATAGACAAAATCATTGTTGTTCATCAAGTGAGACATGATAGTTTGAGGCAAGAGTAAGAATAATGAGAATAAATTAATTTCCCTCCCATAGCTGTTTTGGAAGTAGAGTCATCCAAGCTTGTCAATTAGATTAGTTGGAAGATAATGAGTAATGGTAAGACAAAGGCAGAAAGCAAAGATAGTGCTAAGGAAAGGGTGTTGGAAAGAAGGGAAGCATTTGAACATGTAGGGCATGGGAAAGCAGAGATGTGTAGAAATATAAAGCGAGGGAAAGGAGACCATGTTATGGCACTTACGACTGGTTTGCTGGAGAATGGAGACTCAGAAAAGTAAGAGGTGTGAAGGATATGGTTGGAGCAAGAGGAAAATTGTCAGACAAAAGAAGTGTTTTTCCTGTAGGCAAAAGGGAACCACAACAGATTTAAACAGACTAGGAAAGTCCCAGCAGGTCCCTGATGGTTAGAAAGAGCCCAACACCTTCCTAATGACCCATTATTTCACTCAAGGATTTAAAGAATATTGGCATCTAGCATAAATCCCTCTATTGGTCCCATGGAAAATACACATACGCCCACACGTTGCCTAACTCACTGATTTTTAAAATGGTCTCAATTCCCTTTGAAGGCTGCTGGTGGGCCTGCATATTTACCAGATGACTGGCAATTTCACACATTCAAATTACAACCTCTAACTTCGACAAATAAAAGATCTTTATGTTACCCAGTTGTGAAGTTTACTGTCAATTTCTATGCAGAGTGTTCCGTCTGTGCTCATTCAGAGGCTCTGTGAACACATCTGCTCGCTGCCCTGATTGAGAATTCCCAAGAAAAAGTGGGTTTTGTTGTAAAGAATCTGGCAGTTCCGACTCATTCCAAAGGGAGCTTTTCGAACAGGGTGCTAGAATGGAATTGTGGCAATCACCGAGCCTCACAGAGAAGTCAACAATTTTGAGAAGTCCAACACCAATCTTAATTATGGTGATGGGTTTGCATGAACTCTATAAGAAGTGACTCTAGACGGCATTCCCACCAGCAGTGGATAAGAGTTCCTTTCTCTCCACATCCCCGCCAACACTGTTTATTCTCATTCTTTGTGATGTGTGCCATTCTCTGTGGTGTGAGGTGGTATCTCATCGTTGTTTTGATTTGCATCTCCCTGATGATTAGTGATGTGGAGCACTTTTTCATGTGTCTTTTGGCCATTTGTATTTCTTTTTTATCAAAGTGTCTGTTCATTTCTTCTCCCCAGTTTTTGATGGGATTAGATGTTTTTTTCTTGTAAAGTTCTGTCAGTGCCTTGTATATTTTGGAGATTAGCCCCTTATCTGATGGGTATTGGGTGAATAGTTTCTCCCACTCAGTGGGTGGCTCTTGTATCCTGGGCACTATTTCCTTTGAGGTGCAGAAGCTTCTCAGCTTAATATATTCCCATCTGTTAATCTCTGCTTTCACTTGCTTGGGAGAGTGCAGTTTCCTCCTGAAGATGCCTGTAATGTCCTGGAGTGTCTTTCCTATGTGCTGTTCTATATATCTTATGGTTTTGGGGCTGATATCGAGGTCTTTAATCCATTTGGATTAACTCTTATCCACTGCTGGTGGGAATGCCGTCTAGTTCAACCTTTATGGAAAGCGATATGGAGATTCCTCCAAAAACTTGAAATCGAGCTCCCATATGATCCAGCTATACCACTCCTAGGAATATACCCTAAGAACACAAAAAATACAGTACAAAAACCCCTTCCTTACACCCATATTCATTGCAGCACTATTTACTATAGCAAGACTCTGGAAACAACCAAGATGCCCTTCAACAGATGAATGGCTAAAGAAACTGTGGTACATATACACAATGGAATATATGGCAGCTGTCAGGAGAGATGGAAGTCATGAAATTTTCCTATACATGGATGTACACGGAATCTATTATGCTGAGTGAAATAAGCCAGAGAGAGAGAGAGAGAAACACAGAATGGTTCTCACTCATCTATGGGTTTTAAAGAAAAATGAAAGACATCTCTTGCAATAATAATTTTTAGACACAAAAGAGAAAAGAGCTGGAAGTTCCAGCTCACCACAGGAAGCTCACCACAAAGAGTGATGAGTTTAACTAGAGAAATAACTACATTCTGAACTTTCCTAATAATGAGAATGTATGAGGGAAATGGAAAGCCTATTTAAAGTACAGGCAGGGGTTAGGTGGGGAGGAGGGAGACTTGGGACATTGGTGGTGGGAATGTTGCACTGGTGATGGGTGGCGTTCTTTACATGACTGAAACCCAAACACAATCATGTATGTAATCAAGGTGTTTAAATAAAATTAAAAAAAAAAGTGACTCTATAAGGTGACCTGTTTGAGGGTTCCACGTGTCCTTTTGCCACTTGGTAAAAGTTTGAAACAGCAGATGAGAAAGATTTTTGTAACTCATGAAATATCTAAGGTTTAATGCTATTCTCATGTACTAAGCCAACCCACCCCTTTATGCTATGCCCTAGGGAAGAAAGAAGGAATATATTGAGAGTTTGAAGTCAAAATGACCTGTTTGAGTCCTGCCTTAGCATTTATTAGTTTCAAGTTGATTGACTTTACCTATATTTTCAATTTTCCTATGGTGTAAAAGCAGAATAAAAATACTTTGCAGAATTTTGGACATCTGTCTATTAGATATTTTGTTGTTTTGCTTTTTTTTTCTTATAATGCTTCCAAGAAAGTCCTAATATACCCTCTTAATACTCATATTGAAAGTTGTTTTCTGCATTAAACTTCCAAAGGAACTGAAAGGCTGTAGAAATTTGTTTAAGAAGCAAGAGTGTGGGGCCGGGCGGTGGCGCTGGAGGTAAGGTGCCTGCCTTGCCTGCGCTAGCCTAGGACGGACCGCGGTTCGATCCCCCGGCGTCCCATATGCGTCTCCAAGAAGCCAGGAGCAACTTTTCTGAGCGCAATAGCCAGGGAGTAACCCCTGAGCGTCACAGGGGTGTGGCCCAAAAAAAAAAAAAAAAAAAAAAAAAAAAAAAAAAAAAAAAAAAAAAAAGAAGAAGCAAGAGTGTGATGGATTAATTAAGAAGACTTCATTATAATTGGATATTGAGACAGGAAAATTATGTTACAGGGCATTTTTAGAACTCATCTATATACTTAATATAATGCCTTTTAATATGATTGCTTCTGAGTAGAAAGGTGAATGATTCTGTAGTAAGTATTGTACAAGGAGCCTATAAATGTGCAAATAAAAATTAGACTGATGGCCAGTGCACTTTGTACCACTGGCTGAGAGAGCCACAAGTCATCTCTCATCTTTAGAAATTTAGGACCACATGGTAATACAGCCCAAGCTCCACTATCCAAATCCAAGAGGCTGCATGGAATCCATGAGGTGATTCTGGCTGCCACTGGGGTGGAGTATGTTGAACAATTTTTAGCAACAAAGGGCAGTTGTAGAAGTTGCAGGATAGAAACCATCTGTTATTTTAATAAGTGCCAATGATGAAAATTGATAGGATGAAGTTGGTGCAGACCCAGAGTATTCTCTACTACATAGCAGAGAAGCATTATATCTGACAGAGATCTCAAGGAGAGAACTCTAATTGATATGTATGTGGAGGGAATACTGGACCTGTGCCCACTATTAAGAAAAGATAGAACTAAAAAACAGAGTAAATAACACTGAAATATTAAGACCCAAACCTTAATAACTAAACCTTAAAAAGATTATGATGGTGGTAAGTGGAGATGGTAATTGTGTAAGGGAAGGGTATAGAATAAACACTGGGGAACAATGGTGGAGGGAAGTTTACAGGTGGTGGGATTGGTGCTGAAACATTTTATGTCTAAATTTTGAACTGTCCTAATAATGAGAATGTATGAGGGAAATGGAGAGCCTGTTTAAAGTACAGGCGGGGGTCGGGTGGGGAGGAGGGAGACTTGGGACATTGGTGATGGGAATGTTGCACTGGTGATGGGTGTGGTGTTCTTTATATGACTGAAACCCAAACAAAATCATGTATGTAATCAAGGTGTTTAAATAAAATAAATAAATAAATAAATAAAATTAATTAAAAAATTCAACTCTAAATAACATTGTAAATTATAATAATTTAATTAAATATTTTTAATTTAAAAATTAAAAATATATTTTTTTGAGTCTGACAGCAAGAAGGAGCTGCTTCTTGATGACTTCTATGTGAGGACTATCTACAATATCTTTATGTCTTAAGCAACAGTATATTCATTTGTGAGTGAGTACTAGTCCCTACAGATCTCTGTGCCTGCCACACTCTTAATTGACAACAAGTTGTTATGACCCCAGTTCCTTTTAGGTGCTAGGTATATTTGTCCCTAAACTGGGTCTTGTATTTCAAGGAAAGTTTTTTTAGAAACATTGACCCTTTCTTAGTAAGGGTGTCTGGGGTTATCTAGCAGCAATTCATTTTATTTTTTAGCAATTCATTTTTATGGAATCTTTTTCTGAAAAAGAAACCTTTCTAGAGAGGTTGGAATTTTGATGTGACCACTCATTCTTACTTACTAGAATGAGAGGACTTCATGTTCTTCCCAAACATTCTTTATGTCTCTCCTTGTCAAATCTCTACTTTTTAATATCTATTAGCAATACAAAATTTAGTGTATCACTCTTTTGTCAAGGGTGCTTAAATCTACAGTAATAATGAATGCAGTCATTATTAGCAAACAAAAGAATTTACAAATAAAAAAATTAGACTGATGGATGAATGATAGATAGCAGATGATAGGTAGGTAGATGATAGATATAAATTGATTGATTGATTTATTGACTGATTTCTAGATGATTGGGAGTATCAAAAGAGTGAGATTTTAATGGAAGGGACAGTCTAGAAAGGGGAAATGCAAGCATAAATATATTCAGAGGTGAGGGTCAAGAGAATGAGTGACTTTGGACTAATAATGAGCTTGTGATATTAGGTAGAGGGAGATACTACAGAAAAGTGCATGTTCAAATATATTTTAATATTTGAACAAATTCAATATTTTCTCATATTTGATCAAAATCCAAGGCTCTTGTAGGCTGGAAAGAGAATGCTCACCTGATATGAAAATCAACTGGGGTTGTCTTCAGTTGGGTAGTATTATATGAACAAAGAAATGTTAGAAGAGTTGCTCAGACAGTTGTGACAAGAAATAAAAATAAATAAATAAAACAAAGACTCAGAAAATAAATAAGGGCAGTGGGTGGGCTATGTTGGGGATGCAGAGAACAGAGAAAATAGAAATGACTTAGGAGACAGAGGGCCTAGTACAAATTCTGGCTCAGCTGTGAGGCCTTTAAAAAGTTTCCTGATGTGGCTGGAGCATTAGCCCAGTGGTGGGGCATTTGTCTTGCACATGACTGATCCGAGTTTGATCAATGGCATTCCATATAGTCCCCCAAGCCTGCCAAGAGTGATTTCTGGGCATAGTCAGGAGTAACACTCCTGTCACTGTCGGATGTGGCCCCCCAAACAAAACAAAGTTGCCTGAAATCTCAAAATCTTTGTTGTCTCAAAATGCCTGACATTTAGGCCTGTTCTATTCTACTTCAGAAAATGACTTTGGAAAATAACAGCAACAAGAAGATAAACATTTAATGTTGAGTATATGTTCCCTAGTAGATCTTGCATGCATTAGAATTTCACAATGATATCAGTTTAATTAAGAAAGACGCTACCAGGCCTGGAGTGATAGCACAGTGGCGTTTGCCTTGCAAGCAGCCGATCCAAGACCAAAGGTAGTTGGTTCGAATCCCAGTGTCCCATATGATTCCCCATGCCTGCCAGGAGCTATTTCTGAGCAGACAGCCAGAGTAACCCCTGAGCACCGCTGGGTGTGGCCCAAAAACCAAAAAAAGAAAAAAGAAAAGAAAAAGAAAGACGCTACCACAAACACTTCATAAATTGCACTCAGTACACCTCACCCTCTCTATGTTCTCCTCTCCCAGAGAAAATTTCTTTTACATCTAACACCGTAGATTAGTTTTGCCTAATGGCAAACTAAATGGAAGTGTGTGTTAAGTACTCTTTTGTATCTAACTTCCCTCTTGGGAGATTTCCTTCTTAATCTCTCCTGAAACTTCCTCATCAATAAAACATGTGAATTTTATTATTAATCTTATCATGCTATGATGGATGATTTTTATCCATCCCATTTAATTCTGTGTATTTATTCTACATAGAAAATTACCCCAAAGCATAACTGAAAAAAAAAAAAGAAACCAGCCTTTAGTATCTATGAAGATGTGGTATTTAAGTCTTTTTTTTTATTATTTATTTTTTTTTTTTTGCAGGGAGGTTTCCCAAGTGGTACTGAGGGTCTATAGGTATTACTGGCAATGTTTTTTTGTCAACTAGATCAGTGTTTTAGTGGAAGGGCCTGAGGATATGATTCTGTGAGGGTCCTAATCAGGCACTTTTGCCCTCTGTCTAGAAGGGTCAGTAGGGAAGAATGAGACAGATGCTGTGGAATGTTTAGCTTACAAGCTAGCCTCAAATAGGCTCCAAACAAAGGAATAATTTGGCCATTTATTGAACACAATTTCTACTTTGCCTCCCCTCCACTTTGCCTCCTTTGCTTCAGACACATGGTTCATTGTTTAAGTTATAAATATCAGGTAAGAGGCCAGAGCGGTGGCACAAGTGGTAGGGCAATTGCCTTGCACGTGCTGACATAGGACTAACTGTGGTTCCATCCCCTGGAGTCTCATATGGTCCTTCAAGCCAGGAGCGGTTTCTGAGTGCACAGCCAGGAGTAACCCCTGAGTGTCATTGTGTGTGGCTCAAAAAACAAAACAAATCAAAAAATCCCAAAAACCAAACCCCTCCAACAAAATCAGGTAAAATAAGTTACATAAAAAATTAGCAGATGTTTCCGTAGCTGTGGCCATATGATAATAAACAATTATCAAGCACCTTTAAAGTATAGCATTGAGGTTACAGTAATATCCTTTCTATTCCTTCCTGGGAACACATTTTCAACCCTCATTGTCTAACCAATTATCTTGTTTTCCCAATGGATCATATTGACTTGGGGTTATTTTTAATGGACAATTTCCCACAAACCATGTGGTTTTCCCACAACCCATATGACATGAGAGATCAAACCAGGGCTAACTGAATGTAAGGCATACGCTTTAACCCCTGTACTGTACTTACTTTATAAATCATTTAAGGAAATTGAACTATTCTTAAAGGGAGTCTCTATTTCTTTTCTAAGTTTTCTAAGAGATCCTGAGTAAAGTCACCTTTCTTTTTTGGGCAAAGGTTTTCACTTACACAAAACTAAACACTTAAATCTAATTTGAACACTATATATGGAAATCTAAACTTGTAAGAACTTCTAATCTACAACATGGCATTCCCCATGATGTCAACTCTGTACTCAGACATGTTGACAAATTTAAGTAATTTTCAAAAACTACTTTAATTATAATTCAATTCATCTCAAAGATAATAAAATCTACCACTTGGGATAGAGTGTTATTATGAAATGAAATAAATAATAAATAGAATGTTAATTCCGAAAGACTGGGAATCATAGGCCTGAAAAAAATTGATGGCTTGGCTTTTTCAAGTGGAAAATGAGGCCAATAAAGACAAATTACAATGATAATTGCCTGGTTCTAATCAGTAGCAAATTATGGGTAAGTGGGAAACTGGACAGTTAGTCCCAGCAACAGCCATTTGCTCTGTGATATTAGACACAGATTTGAAAATTCAGGCTTGAATAAAAACACTCTCAACTCCCATGGGTGATTTCTTTCTACATCTGTACATGTAAATACTTTCACTTGGTTATTCTGAGTTTGTACAGCCTGTGCATGCTTGTGCCTATGCCAAGAGGGAATAGAACAATTTGTAGAACAGGAATCTGAGTTCTTGGGTGTTCATTTTGTCCTTAAGCCTATGACATCTGTGGTAATTTTGAAGCTTGATTTGCCTAAAAATTTCTACAAGAACTTTCTAACTAAAGCTTATAGTTAGAACTATAACATTTCCACACTGGTTCTACCCATTTGCTTTTTTATTCAAGCAAATGCAAAGAAACATTGCTCAAATCCATTTGCTCATTTTTATTTGTTTCAAGGTAAATCATCCCTGCTGCCACTGCCTGAATCTGGTCACAAGGGATTCCACCAATTCTTCCTTTCATGTTTCTCGGTTTTGGATACATGCATTTTGGATACATTATTAGACTTTTCTAAAAGATCTATTCACAAGGTATCTTGGCCCACCCAACCCCGGTTTCCTCTGTTTTCTATTATCTTATCTTAAGTCTTATAATGCAAGATTATGTCATCTTTCCTTCATTTATTTTAAAAGTAAATATTAATGATGATAAATTTAAAATACCATAGATCCTTCAAAAGTACTCAATTTAGTGGTTTAAATTTCAGTGCATTCATAAGTATATGTAGTCATCACTGTTATCTAATTTCAAAATAGTCTCAGCATTCTAAAAAGAAACAAAGGTATCTGTCATTTAGTAGATATGAGCTAGAGAAATAGCTCAATGCATGTGGGTGACCCAGGTTCAATTTCCAACACCACATGATCCCTCAGCCACTGTTGAGAGAAATCCCAAAAGAATCACAAATAATGCTTGTCTACTGCTAGATATGCCCCTTCCAACCTAAATATATATGATATTATAAATATTACTTCTACATATCAATATTTTATGATATATTTTAGATTTCTTATTTTAATTTAATTTTATCTGTTCATTATTTTAGCATATAGAAATAAAATTTCTTCATATACTGACCTTGTTATTATTGTCTTCCTAGACACAACTTGTTACTTAGAGTAGCTTTTATAGATTTCTTTAAAATTTCTACATAGATGATTGTTCACCTGAAAGTAATGTTTTATTTCTTTTGCAATCTAAATACCTTTTATTTCATTTTCTTGACTTATTGCACTTACTAGAGTATCTAGAATAATATGGAAAATTATTTTTATTTTTATTTTTTGGTTTTTGGGCCACACCCTGCGATGCTCAGGGGTTACTCCTGGCTGTCTGCTCAGAAATAGCTCCTGGCAGACACGGGGGACCATATGGGACATCGGGATTCTAACCAACCACCTTTCGTCCTGGATCGGCTGCTTGCAAGGCAAATGCCGCTGCGCTATCTCTCCGGGCCCGATATATGGAAAATTATTAACAGGAGTGAACCTCCTTGTCTAGTTCCTGACTTTGGGAGAAAAGCATTTACATTTGAGCCTTTTTTAAAGGGCACACCTGGTGGTGCTTTAGGGGGGGCCATATGGAATGTTACAGTTTGAAATTGAGTGGACTGTGTGCAAGGCAAGTGTCCTATCCTCTGCATTGTTGCTCTGGCTCTTTTATCTGTTAACATGACAAAAACCTGATTGTGTTGACCAAATGTTGATGTAAACATTAATGTAAATTATTTATATATATACATATAATTTTTATTTAAGCACCATGATTACAAGCATGATTGTAGTTGGGTTTCAGTCATAAATAGAATACCCCCCTTCACCAATGCAACATTCCCCCACCTATGCCCCCCTCCCATACCCCTGCCTGCATTCGAGACAGGCATTCTACTTCTCTCATTCTTTAACATTGCCATGCTAGTTGTTATTTCTCTAATAGCATTCACAACTCTTTGTGGTGAACTTCAAATTGTGAACCTGTCCTTCCATACCTTCCAGCCCTTAACTCTATTGTCTCTGGGCCTTATTACAATAATGTTTTTAATTTTTCTTAAAAACCCACAGTTGAATGAGACGATTCTGTGTCTGTCTCCCTCTAACTTAAATCATTCTTAAGTAAATGGTGAATAAGGCCTACATGTAGGATTGAGATATTATTGCATGAGTTAATACATACAATATACCTAGAATAATAACTTGACAGAAGGAAGCATTCAATTATCAGCACTTTTACTAATTATCATCTCTAGAAAATTGCTAAGTTGTGTCATTTCATTTATGGGTGAAAAAACTGAAGATAGAGATGTGACTTGCCCAAGTATATATAGCTGGGTAGTGTCAGGGCTGGACTTAACACTTTTTCGAATGTTCTCAGGATGAAAAGTCCTTCTTAGGTTCCCCTTGACCTTAGTCCATCCCAGTGAATTCATATCTGGTCTTCTTTGTGGGTTTTGGAAGCTGGAGGTGAGCCAGCCTGGTTAGATGTCTACTAGACCATATTTAAAGTACCATCATTTGTGTTGGATGATTAATACAGTGATGCTTAGGATGTTCCAGCATAAAAAAGCCTGTAAATATTTTTTTAGGTACCATTTATCACTCTGAAGAAAATTTCTCCCTATTCCCACTTAACTTGGATGTTTTATTTCTTACAAAAGTGACTGAAAATGTCAACTCCAGGTGTTAGGGTAATCTTATGGTTTTGTCCTTCATTCTGTTTAATAAGGTGAATTACACTGCTTGATTTTCAAATATCAAATTATCTTGTAATTCTGAAATAAATCACATTTGGTCATGGTATATTACTCTATAGGGATCAAGCCTTGTCAATGACATGTAGGAATGTAGGCAGGTGCCTTATCTGCCTCCAGCTCCAACAATATTTTTAAGCTTTATTTATTGATTGATTGGTTGGTTGGTTGTTGGGCTACATCCAGAGATGCACAGGGGTTACTCCTGGCTTTGCACTCAGAAATCACCCCTGGCAGTCTGGGGGACCATAAGGGTGCAGGGAATTGAACTAGGTTTTTCCCCGGGTCTTTCCCCTGTGAAATCACTGCTGTGCTATCTCTCAGGCCCATAAATAATAATTTAATTTCTACAACAGGCTATTGTTTATATTTTTACATTTTGGTAGTAAGTCCACTAATTTTATCTTTTAGAAATTCTGTCTATTTAAAAATATTTTATAACAGGGGCCGGAGAGATAGCATGTAGGGCACTTGTTTTGCAAGATGAAGGACGGCATCCCATATGGTCCCCCGAGCCTGCCAGGAGAGATTTCTGAGCGTAGAGCCAGGAATAACCCTTGAACTCTGCCAGGTGTGATCCAAAAACCAAAATAAAATTATGACAATTAAGGTAATGTGATTATAATAGTGTTCACATTTATGGCATTGATAGACAGTCACTACACCCCACCACCACCAAGATGCCTGATTCTCCACCACTGTATGTATATTATTATTCTTTTCCAGTCCTTCATTTCTCTTCCCCTGCCTCTTTTTTTTTTTTTTTTTTTTTTTTTTTGGTTTTTGGGCCACACCCAGTAACGCTCAGGGGTTACTCCTGCCTATGCGCTCAGAAGTTGCTCCTGGCTTGGGGGACCATATGGGACACCGGGGGATCGAACCGCGGTTCGTCCAAGGCTAGCGCAGGCAAGGCAGGCGCACCTTACCTTTAGCGCCACCG
Source organism: Suncus etruscus (assembly GCF_024139225.1). Lineage (NCBI taxonomy): Eukaryota > Metazoa > Chordata > Mammalia > Eulipotyphla > Soricidae > Suncus > Suncus etruscus. Next base: position 23,144,206 of record NC_064851.1, on the reverse strand, counting down.
CCCGGCCCCATCTTCCCCTGCCTCTTATTGCTTGTTAATCTGAGCTTTGTAATCCAAGCCAATGCTCTTTTTCATAGCTTGATACTGTATATTCCTTGATTTCTCTCTCTATATATACCACATTAAGTGAGAGCATCCATAATTTTGTGATTTAAATTAGTTTCTCATCTATTGCCCAAATGTAGTCAACATATTCCTTTCACACACTAAAAAAGTTTAAGTGTTGTAATTTAGAATATTATTACTGGTAGCAAATTTTATGGGTACAATGTTTTATTACCATACTCTCCACCAGAGTACCTGCTTTCCTCCCCACTATAATCAGGGTTCCCTCTCCATATCCAACACCCACAGTTCAGTTCCCTTTGTGTGGAATTCTGGTATAGGATTGACTATTGCTCTCTCTGCATTTCAAATATTGAAGATTCATATCTCCTTATTTATTACTAATAAATTTGACTTATAAGTTGTTGTGTTGATTTGGAAAAGATTGATTTTACTTATTTCCTTTATTATTTACCCTTTATATTTCATTCACGTTTTCTACTATTATCTTTGTGATTTTTTTTTGTTTTTAAATTTTATCTAATACGTGGCAGTGATCAGGGCTAAATCTTGGTTCTGCCAATAGGGATCATTCATGGTAGTGATTGGAAGATCAGATGTCTTGATTTTTTTATGTTAAAAAAAAGGAAGAAGAAAAAGAAGAAGAAGAAGAAGAAGAAGAAGAAGAAGAAGAAGAAGAAGAAGAAGAAGAAGAAGAAGAAGAAGAAGAAGAAGAAGAAGAAGAAGAAGAAGAAGAGGAAGAGGAAGAGGAAGAAGAAGAGGAGGAGGAGGAAGAGGAGGAGGAGGAAGAGGAAGAAGAAGAAGAAGAGAAAGAAGAGGAGGAGGAAAGGAGGAGGAGGAAAAAGAGAAGGAGGAGGAAGAAGAAAGAAGAAGCTAAAGTTTTCTTTTACTTTCTATTGTATTTTTATTTGTTTATTTGTTGTTGTTGTTTTGAGACCAAACCTAGCTGAGGTAAGGACTTACTACTGAGTCTGTTAAGAGGACCATATACAGGGCTAAAAATCAAAGGTGGGTCAGCTATGTGCAAGGCTGAACAACTGTACCACTGTACTATTTGTCCAGCCCCATTTTATTAATTTTCTTCTCATTTTGAGTTTGATACTCTTATTTATATTTAGAGATTTTAATTTATTCTAAATGTATGTGTTTATAATGGAATGACATTTATGTTCTTGGTGTACACAATTATCTTACTTTATCACCATCAAAGTGCCCAAAACCTGTGCCAACGTTATGTATTCTCTTAATAGAACAATTAGATGATTAATTTTTAATTTTTATTTGTTATTTTGGATAGTATTTAGAGTTAATTTCCTAAATTTTCATGCTGTATTATCATTTGTATTTAGTTCAAAATATTCTCCATATTACCATATGATTTATTTTTGATGCATGGACTGTTCATATGTACTTTCCTTATTCTTAAGTTATCTGGGTTTTTCAGGTATTTGTCTGCTGATATTTTCTATTTTAATTTAACTCTGTTGAGAGAAAATATTCCATATGATTTTAATTTACTGACGACTATGTTTGGCAATCCAGCATATGATTTATTTTGGTGTGAGTATTGGGTATACACTTGAAATGAATCACATAATACCGTTATTTGTTGAATGCCTATAAATGTTGCTTAGGTTAGATTGGCTCAAAGTGTTGTTCATGTTTTGTATATATTTACTGATTTTCTGTCCTCTCCTTCTATTGATTATTGAAAGAAGAATGCAAGTTTCTTACAATATGTTTGGATATGTGGCTTGCTTTGTCCTCTCAAACTGTTAGTTGTTGTTTCAAAAGATCAATGTGATATTTATTACTTAGGATAGTTATGGCATCTTGATAAATTGACACTTTTATTATTATGTAATATTACTTATCTTTTTTAAAATTCCTTGTTCCTGTCTATTTTGTTAATGTCAAAATAACTTTTATGTGGGCTGGAGAAATAGAACAGAGGTTAGGGCATTTGCTTTTTATGTGACTGACTGGGTTCAATCCCTGGCATTATCTATCCCATATGGTCCTCTAAATACTGTCAGGATTAATTCTCAGTGAATTGCAAGAAATAATCCCTGAGCATAGCCAGTATGGCCCCAAAAATAACAAAAATAGCTATTTTTGCTTCATTTTTTGTACTATTCTTCTATCCATGGTCTCACTTCTGCCTTGACTTTTAAACTATGAATGTCAACATATTTTGTATATATATTTTGCAGCATATGTATGATACAACATATATGTGAGTTGTATATAACATAGAGTTGGATCTTAATATTTTAAAGTTCCTTTTATTGATCTTTTTTTAGAGATGCCACACTCTGACTTTTCATTGTAAAGTTTAAATCACTCATGTGATTGAGTGCTAAACACATGTGATGTGTTTATTTTACATGTGTTTAAGACTCATGTCTTTGGGCTTTCTACTTTTATAGTACTTCATTATTTTTTCTTCTTTGCTTTTAGAATATTGGAGACTTTTAAAGATTTTATATTGTCCCCATTTTTGATTTATGAGCTATGCTCATGTTTTGGAGAAGAATGTTCATAGAAATTTTATTCACAATAATCTAATCAAAAACAATCCAGCAATTAATTAACAATTGAGTTAATAGACAAATAATTAGACAAAAAAAATCACTCAATAAAATAAGAACCAATATGTGCAATAATATGGATGAGTCCCAGAATCAAAATGCTGAGTGAACATAGTGGGACCAAAGGGGGAGCAGAAGTATATACTTCTGATTACAAAAGAACTTATTTGAAAAGTTCTATTCTCTATAGGCTAAAGTAATATATATCAAGAGAAATAATATTGGCTTCAGTGATTTCCTGTGAGAGACTGGAAGGGGGCCTGGAGGGAGACTTTCTAGGCTGATGAGACTTTCTTATCTTGATTTGAATGATGGTTGTAACTTGTAAATATACAGATTTGTCAAATTTTATTGAATTTGTACTTCAATTATTTTTTAAAAAAGCAAAGCAGAAAAGCCTATTATCAGGAAAGCACTGTATGAACTCTATCACTCAATCAAATGTCACTGTTTTTGTTCTACTACCCCTTTTTCCTGCAATTTAGCACAGAGATTTTCCATTTATTTACGTCCTTTTTTCCACCAGAATATGACTCCTTTTCTAAGTCTCGAAGAAGAGCAAACTATGATCAGTTTCTTCACTAGTGCATCTCTAGTTCCTAAGATAGAGCTTGGCATTTGGTGGATATTTATCAAAGATCTCTGGAGTGTAAAGACTTACATAACTGGACCAGAACCAGTTAGTACTAATGCTCAGGCCAATAACTCCCTCTTGTCTAGCATCCTGACAAAGGAATCTACATAGGCCTGTCTCAAAGATCAGGTGTGGTTTCACTTATTCTAGAAAAGTCATCACTATTCACTGCTCACACATTCCACAATCTTGAGTGCAAGACTTTTCCAAGCAAGACTATGGGCCTGAGGGCAAAAGCAACAGTGCATCAGGTAGGGCTGTTTCCTTGCATGTGGCCTACCCTAGTTCAATCTCTGGCACCCCATATCATTTTCTGATAACTGTCAAGAATGAGTGCAGAGTCAGGAGTAAGCTCTGAGTACTACTGGGTGTGAAAGAAACAAAACAACAAACAAACAAAAGAATATGGGCCTGGAATGGTGAATACCTTAAATTGTAGTGTGAAATATAATGACTGAGCAATAGTCATAGATGTAGTTCCATAATATATATTCAATTTGCTTCTTTATGAGCTCTTTTTTTTTTTTTTTTTTTTTTTGGTTTTTGGGTCACACCCAGCAGCGTTCAGGGGTTATAACTGGCTCTACGCTCAGAAATCGCTCCTGGCAGGCTCGAGGGACCATATGGGATACCTCCATGCTATCTCTCTGGTCCCTAGATGAAGAAATTACTAAAAAAAAATAAATAAATAAAAATGAAAAAGAAAGAACTTGAACTCAAGTCCTCAGCACAAGAGAATGTGATGAGGGTGACTAAGTCAGCCTTTTGGAGAAGACATATTTAAGATGCTTCCCTTTTTTTGTTGTTTTGTTTTGTTTTGTTGGCCACATCCAGTGGCGCTCAGAGGTTACTCCTGGTTCTGTGCTCAGAAATCGCTCCTGGCAGGCATGGGGAACCATCCTAGGTCAGCCACGTTCAAGGCAAACGCCCTACCACTGCAAAACCGCTCTGGGCCCTGAAGCGATTTTCTTTAAATCAGACTAAGAGTGGTCTAAACCAAAAGAAGAAAACTGTGGGCTGGAGAGATAGCATGAAGGTAGAACATTTGCCTTGCATGCAGAAGGACAGTGGTTTGAATCCCGGCATGGGGGGCCATATGGGATGCCAGGATTTGAATCACTGTTGGTTCTGGGACGGCTGCTTGGAAGGCAAATGTCCTACTGCTGTGCTATCTCTCCGGCCCTAGATGCTTACTTTTTAATAGTGATCATCTTCTCTGTGATGAAATAATCTCCTTGAACACAGACTGCTAAAATTGTTACCAGATCCACTCCTCCCTTGACTAGGAGTTTGAGATGCTTATCATTTCTTCAAGAAGAATCTTGGGTACCACCTCTCCTAAGCTGGCCAGCACAAGAATGGAGCAGGGCCACTTAACAGCCAACTGAGGCTCTCCCTTCTTTAGCTTCCTTTTAGTTCCGTGCAAATTTGCAACAACTTGAGATTCAGATCTAGGAGTCAAATTTATGGAAATAAAAATAATCTCTTATAAAGAAGGGCATTACCAATCATGAAATACTGTACCATTTGAGTAAAATTGTTTTCCTTTGGTCCCAGAATTTGGTGAATTTACCTACCTAGAGGCATCAGGCTTCCAGTCTCATTGGTGAAATTTCAAACTTGTTAGGCTCAGAAGAGTCAAACACTGACCAATCTGTTTAGATGGCAAGTTCCAGAATTATTCAAGTTCCTTTCCTCACTTGCCCACCAGAAAACTCCATCCTGAGCCTATGGAGGGAAGTAAGTTAGGATAATGAAGTGCTCTCTGCCCTCACTATATATTAGAATCACCTAGGGATTTTTGGGAAGAAAAAAAAAAAAACATGGCAAGAACAACAATGTCAATGCCTATATATCCATGCTAGTTTCTATATGTCAGCCTCAGAGAAACTGACTTAGTTAATCTGGGATGGAGTGCAGTATGGATATTGAAGTAATGTGCTCTCATGAAATCTAATAAGTTATTCTCAAACTCAGATGCAAGTTATGTGTCTTTGTTATCCTAGTTTAACTTCAAATAATGCATTATTATTTATATATCTCACAACCAAATAACTTGTATTTATCTTCTCCCATTTATTATGCTGCTATTCTTAATGGATTTTAATTCTACACATGTTACCACTTTAAACAGGCAACTATAGCTTAAGAAGATTTTAAAAAGACATTTGGGAGAGCTAGAGAGATAGTACAGGTAGAATGTGCTAGCCTTACACACAGTTCGATCCCTGATAACATTCTTTTTTTTTTTTTTTTTTTTTTTTTTGGTTTTTGGGCACACCCGGCGGTGCTCAGGGGTTACTCCTAGCTGTCTGCTCAGAAATAGCTCCTGGCAGGCACCATATGGGACACTGGGATTCGAACCAACCCCCTTTGGACCTGGATCGGCTGCTTGCAAGGCAAACGCCGTTGTGCTATCTCTCCGGGCCCCCTGATAACATTCTTAAACAGAGCCACAAATGACCCCTGAGCACCATCAGGTACAGCCCAACCCCTTCAAAGAGATTTTTTTAAAAATATATTTTAGTTAAAAGTGTATTTGCTCATTCATTGTTTATAGTTATTTATTTATTGGTGCATTCATTTAATAGCTCATATGGCACACTGAAGTTCTAAATGGGGTTAGCCATGTGCAAAGAAAGTATCCTACTTATTATACTATTGTTCCACCTAAAAAATCTCTCCATTTTTATAAATTTAAAAATTGCGGGCCCGGAGAGATAGCACAGCGGTGTTTGCCTTGCAAGCAGCCGATCCAGGACCAAAGGTGGTTGGTTCGAATCCCGGTGTCCCATATGGTCCCCCGTGCCTGCCAGGAGCTATTTCTGAGCAGACAGCCAGGAGTAACCCCTGAGCACCACCGGGTGTGGCCCAAAAACCAAAAAAAAAAAAAAAAATTGCTATATGCCTTTGAGGAAAATACTTTAACTAGAATCTTCTAATCATTCATTTTTAATCATCATTTAAAATGTGATTTAAATTTTTTCTGATTGCATCTATATATCTATATCTATTTATTTATATATTAATATTATAAATATATATATATATATATTGGTTTTTTTTTTGGTCAAACCCGGCAGCACTCAGGGATTACTGCTGGCTCTACACTCAGAAATCGCTCCTGGCAGGCCCAGGGGACCATATGGGATGCTGGGATTTAAACCACTGTCCTTCTGCATGCAAGGCAAATGCCTTACCTCCATGCTTTCTCTCAGGCCCCAATACGATATATATATATATATATATATATATATATATATATATATATATATATATATATATATATATATATATATATATAAATCTTCTAAGTACAGTCTCGGTTATATTCAATTTGGTGCTGCTTGTGCCTAATATAAGCAATCAAGCATGAGCAATAGCCCTTTAAGTAATACCTCTGGTATTCTACTGCAAGATTTTATCTAAACTATTTTTGTATTTTTATTCTATTTCTCTGAATTTAATATTTAATTTCTGTCTGTTTTGAAATTATTTTCATTGCTGTCAATTTTTAATAATTTGATTATGACATGCTTTGGTATGATTTTATTTGTTTTTCTCTCTGAAACTCATTAGATTTCTTAAAAATGTAGTTTGTCATTTTTATCAATTTTGAAAATTGCTGGTTCTGTCCTTTAAATTATTTTCTCTCCTTAAATTCCCATAATGTACATGTTTGATTACTGGATATTGCCCTACAAAGCAATTAAATTTAATTTCTATATATATACTTTATTTTGAATGATTTCTATTGCTCCATATTCCAGTTCACAAGCATTTTATCCATCAATACTTTCTCTTAGTATTTGCACTGTTCTTCCCCTTCACTTCTTGTTGTCATTTTGATGATCAGGAATTACACACTTGATTGCATGCTTAGATGCCTTTTTTGTTTTTTTTCTGAATCTGTGGTGGTTTCTAAGGGTTGCACACATTTTGTAGTGTTTGTCAGGATGGCAAACTTGGTACTTTCACACCTATGTTTATAACATATATTATATATAATAAATTATAAATGTAATTGCTAATTGGGGGGAACACAATTAAGTTGTGTTGTGCCAATGATTGTATATAATGGCACCAGGGATTCCCAATTGCAGTGCTACTGGGATTGAAATCAACATGTGGGCCCATACCAAGGATTGAACTCCCAGACTCATGTCCATAAAGAAGGCATTTTACCACTAGGTTATCCCCAGACCAATAGCAACTGACTTTTTATATTTAAGATACTTTATTTCTCTCTTACAAAGTTTCTGAAGTTTTCATGTTTTCATTCTCTTCTCATCATATTCTGGTTTTCCTTTTAACACTTGAAAAGGCTTTTAAGTAATTTGTTTATCTTCATTCTTCAGTTATTTTATCTCCCGTATCATATCTGTGTGTTCCTTTGGTCATTTATTTTTTTTTTCTGTCTATGCTCCCTGTTTTCCTGCTTCTTGTCCTGGCTAGTCATTTTTATTGGGTGTTGGATACTGTAAATTTTACACTTGGGAATTTTTTTTGGGGGGGGCCACATTCGTTTGATGCTCAGGGGTTACTACTGGCTAAGCACTAAGAAATTGTCCCTGGCTTGGGAGGACCATATGGGACGCGGTGGGGGGGGGGGTCGAACCACGGTCCTTCCTTGGCTAGCGCTTGCAAGGCAGACACCTTACCTCTAGCGCCACCTCGCCGGCCCCTACACTTGGGAAATTAAAGTTGATGGTCTTTATTTAGATCATGACCTATTTTGGGGTGGGGAATGGAGGTGGGTAGGTTTGTGCAGGGAGGTTTGTGAAGGGAAATTACTTGTAAATTCGTTTCCCTCTTTTATGACGAGTTTTGTGGTTTTTTTTTTTTGTTGTTCTTGGTTTTTGGGCCACACCCATTTGACGCTCAGGGGTTACTCCTGGCTATGCGCTCAGAAGTCGCTCCTGGCTTGGGGGACCATATGGGACACCGGGGGATCGAACCGCGGTCCGTCCTAGGCTAGTGCTGGCAAGGCAGACACCTTACCTTTTTTTTTTTTTTTTTTTTTTTTGGTTTTTGGTTTTTGGACCACACCCAGCGGTGCTCAAGGGTTACTCCTGGCTGTCTGCTCAGAAATAGCTCCTGGCAGGCACGGGGGACCATATGGGACACCGGGATTCGAACCAACCACCTTTGGTCCTGGATCGGCTGCTTGCAAGGCAAACGCCGCTGTGCTATCTCTCTGGGCCCCAGACACCTTACCTTTAGCGCCACCGCCCGGCCCCTTTTATGACGAGTTTTAAAATTTTACTAGGGCGGACCCAGAATAGTCTTTACTGAGCTCCTGCTCCAGTGTGAGCTTTCTAGAATCTAATAAATAACCCAAATGATTTATAATTCCCCAAATGATAACTGGCTAGAATCAAATTGTCAACTCCAGAAACCATTCAGACTGTACTTCACAGTCTGATCATTGCTTGGCTCCTGGGAATTCATTTTCTGTCTTTGATTTAAACAGACTCTGGGGAACCTCCTTAAAGATTTTTAGAGCTCTTTTTCAACAAAGCCCCCCTTAGTGCTCTAGAACTGAGCCCTCAGATTTAGTTTTTATGTTTCTTTATTGTTTGTTTGTTTGTTTGTTTGGGGATGAGAGAAATATTCCCAGCAGTGCTTGGGAACCTTGGGATTTCTTGTCATTGAACCTAAGGCTATCTCTCATAAGCAAAGCATGTACTCCAGTCTTCTGAGCCATCTCCCCAGTCCCTTAGATTATCTGAACTAATATTTCTGTCTGTCCAACTCAGTGAATTCTCTGAACTCAGCCTATTGCTGAATCTATTGCCTCCCCATAGTCTGCAATATACCTCTAGGCAGAAAATCAGGGCAATCATGAGATTGTGTGTTTCCCTTCCCTCTGGCATCACAGATCTTATCTCTCTGATATCCAATGTCTAAGAACATGTTGCTTCATATATTGGATCCAATTTTCTAGTTACTCATGGCAAGAGGGTAAATCTGCTGTTTCCCATTATGATTGGAAACAGAAGTCCTTTATAGAATACATTTTCAACTGAGTCCAATCCTATTGTTTTTGTCCTTATTCTGACCCGTTAAAAATGTATTCTTATGTACAGAATCAGTAAAAGTAAAAATATTTGCACTGCTAAATGGTTTTTACGAAAAAGCAAAAATAATCTATATCAAGTAAATATGATATGTCATTTATAATTCTGAGTGTTTTACAACAATTCCTTTTTTGATTCCTATCATAACATTGAGGAAACTGAGATTATGGATTTGTAAAAACAGAGTCTGGGGCTGGAGAGATAGTTCAGTGGCAGGGCATTTGCTTTGCATGCAGCCGATCCAGGACAGACAGTGGTTCAAATCCCGGCATCCCATATGGTCCCCCGTGCCTGCCAGGAGCGATCTGAGCACAGACCCAGGAGTAACCTTGAGCACCGACAGATAAGACCCCAAAACAACTTTCTTGCACTTTTCAAATCCATGGTGAATAGAAAGGGGACAGTCAGTGTATTTGGTAGGTGGAAGTTCTACATTAATGTTTTCCAAATTAAGGCAGGATGAAAGTAAGAACATTTCCTGGATTTTATTTCAAAACATCTGAATCATCATTTCTGAACAATTATGCCTCTAATGATTATTTTAAAATTTCAAATAATTATTTTACACAAATATTTGATAATCACTACTCAGACAAATTTGGGATTTAATATCATTCTCCTTAAATGTTAGTTTTATCACTACTTCCAAGGAACCAAGAGAAAATTTTTTAGCTTGTGTTGCCTGCTGTCACTGCCAATCTACAACTTTAATGACAAATATTTGAACTTCGAAACCTCCAACATTCTTCATTCCACCAAATCAAAAAAAATCAAAAAATAAAAATAAAAAAGCATTCCAACAATAAAACAGGCTTCATGCTGAAAAACTAAACATTTCCTGGCAGTTACCTGTGCCTGTTCTCTGTCATCTGCATTTAGCACTTTTGTAGAAAATAAACCAGCAGTCAGAATCTTTCAATTACCCTGAGATGCCACCTGCTTTGAATCATAAAGCTTCCAACTACAAAGGTAGGCTTTTATCAAAACATAATGTTTTAAACTCTGGGTTGAGGCATTCCACTCTATCAACCTGCTTCAGGTTTTTTTTATATTTGTGGCATATTTGAAGTATCTTACAACTCAAAGTTGATACTTAAAATACTACTTTTATAAATAATTTTTTATTCGAAGCAGTTATTTACAATACTGCTAATGATAGTTTTATGCATGCAACACCATACCTTCCCACAGAGTGTGTGCTTCCCTCCACCATTATCTCATTCACCCCCACTTCAATCAACTCCGAACTCCTTTACCCCTCCACACTGTGGTGTGCTCAGTTCTGTCTACCTGTTCTCAATCCTTGGGGTAAATACCAAGAAGTGGGTAATATAGAAATTCAATTTTGAATGTTCTGAGAGGTGTCCATGTTGTTTTCCAAAGAGGTTGAATCAGATATATTTTCACAATTAGAATAAGGGTTCCTTTCCTTCTACTAGTCAACACTAGTTGTTTTGGTTCTTGTTTTTTTTTTTTAATGTGTGCGGTTCTCACTGGTATTTTGATTTGCATTTCCCTGATGACAAGTAATGAAGAACACTTTCTATACACCTATTGACCATCTGAATGTCTTCTTTGAAAAAATGTCTGTACTTCTCATTTTTTGATGGGGTGTTTATTTTTTGTTGTTAAGTTTGACACGTGCTATATATATATATATATATATATTTATATATTTATATATATATATATGTTAAATTGGATATTAACTCTTTGTCAGATGAATTATGGGCAAATATTTCTTAAATTCTCCCCCCCTATCCCATTTGAAAGAGTATCTTTCATTCTGCTAATCTTTTCTATTGCTTCAACAAACAAAAAAAATATTAGTAACTTTTCTCTTTTTTAAAGCTATTTTTAAAAGTTTATTTTATTTTCATTCTTTCACTGGAACTCACAGTACAAGTTCTGAGAACATATAGGAATGTACTGTCTTAGATGACTAAAATTCACTGTGGAGAATCATTTCCAGGCTCTATGAAAAGCACAAATCCACATCAGGGCTTAAAAAATTAGATTTATCAGGTAAAGAAGATTTAAACCATCAAAGGAAATGGTAATGCTCAGGGCCCTGAAAATAGTTCACCAGCTAGAGCACATGGTTATCTTCTGGAACCCTGACAATGCAAAGTCCCATAAATACAGTTTAGAATGGCAATCAGCAGTAAGCCTGGAGAAGCCTCTAAGCATCGTGGGGTATGACTTCCCCAAAAAATTTATTTTAAAGTTCAAGACAATTAGGATGATTTATTTTGAGAACACTAAGGAAAAGAATGTACAGGTTTTTTTTTTGTTTGTTTGTTTGTTTGTTTTTTGTGATTTTGGGGTCACACCCGGCAGTGCTCAGGGGTTATTCCTGGCCCCAGGCTCAGAAATTGCTCCTGGCAGGCACGGAGGACCATATGGGGCGCCGGGATTCAAACCGATGACCTACCGCAGGAAAGGCAAACGCCTTACCTCCATGCTATCTCTCTGGCCCCCGCAGTTTTTTTTTTTTTAATCTGGATTAAAAAGTGGCTTTTCTCCGTCTCTGTTTTTATTCAAATGAGAGTGTTTAGAGTATTAGATACTACTAATTGTTAAGTAGCTGTTACTTAAGTGCAGCATGGAGGATATTTAATTACAGAAGGACAAGCAGCATTTTAAAACCTAAACCTGAATTTTATTACCATGCATGTGAAAGACAGTAATAGAACTTAGTGTTTATAATTTTGTGACTAGCTCACTAAGGCAGTACTAGCCAGCTGTGCAGTCAGTTATTTGCATTTATTTGATCAGAAAATGATCATTGTGTACTATAAAAGCATCATTCATTTTCTATTACCATTGATCTCCAGAGAGTTTCACTTAGATCTTGCCAGGAATTTCAAATGGCAGGTGGTGAGGATATATTTTTCTATGATTAATCACATAGTCCAAATTCAGTGATTACAACTCATTAAAGAGAGCAGATTTCCTATTAATGAATGCTTAGTGCCAGAATTCAAGACTCAGAATTTCCAGGCCTGGAAATCAGGTGGATATTAGATTCTAAAAGAGGAGTTTTTGCCCAAGGCCATCCCTGGAGAAACTAACTACCTCAGTCTCCTTTTGGCACTTGTTAGGACAGAATCCCTAAAGGGGTAGTTCATTTCAATATTATTGTACACTTTATGTCCTAGTTATGGGAAGGGCTTCATAGCCAAATGTGATAGTGAAGACTCAGAACTTAGTTTATGAAGCTCAAATTGCTCCCTGCTATTCAATACTAAGAAGTTGGTTGGAGGCTAGCTTCATAAGTTGGTCTAAAAACCAAGTTATGGAATGATCGCAGAATATTATCTTAGTTGCATTTGAGCCAGAGAACATGGTATTATTTTGAAAACAAAAACAAAAATATCCTATTTTTTTTTTGAAAACTAAATTCAAGACTCTTCCCTATCCATTTCTTTGCCTTTTTTTTTTTTAACTCCCTAGACAAACTCCAAAGGGCCTCCTGGACACAGACGATTTGTTTTTCTATTCTTTATTTCCACAGATGATTTTTTAATTTAAGCATCATGCATGTGCTAGAGAGATACTATAGCAGATAGGGTACTTGCACTGCACAGGCCTGACCTGAGTTGGATCCCCATTTCACAATATGGTCCTGCAAGCCCACCAGGAGTGATTCCTGAATGTAGAATACGAAGTATCTACTGAGCACACACAGATGGGTGTGGTACAAAACAAAAACAGAAAGCATCTTGCAGTTTTGAATGATGTTACTGGGTATTCGAGTTTTCACATCTTCTCACTTAGGAATCTAAACAAATGTAATTTTCATCTGCTTGAGTGCCAACCAATCACTGTGACAGCGAGGAAAAGCAGATATTGAATGGCCCAATGGCTCTTAAAGACTTTCTCTAAGGAGTACTTTTGCTTTCATTTATTTTGTTTTGGTGCTATATCTCATGATGCTTTGGGAATCCCTCCTGGCTTTGCACTTGGAAACCAGTTCTAGAAGGCTTGGAGATATTATATGATGTTGAGGACTGAGGCCCACCTGTATTATTGCTCTGACTTTCATCTTTATTTAAAGTCATCGGATCAACTCATAAAATTACACCTGAGAGCTGAACAAGATGGTCTGAATGTACCAGGTGCCCAGGAGAAAAAAAAAATCAAAACTGGTAAACACCTTTGAGAACTAGATAGCCTAGTGATGATTACAGTTAGTTTACCTTCAATCTTACCCACAAAGTATCATTATTCCCTTATGAAATTGTCTCTGGGTATTATTACCATACTATATTTTTTTATATCCCACAGATGACTGATGGTTTTATATGTCTATACCTTTCCTTCAATCATTTTCTGTTTAGTACCAGCTGAATTATAATTTATTATTTTAATTTCCCACTCAACAAATTTTTAACTTTGTGCTTATATCAAGTATACTATCCTTTCAAAATACAACAATTCTCATATTTTCTATAATTTTATACTTTAAGACTGTCTTTTTTATTCTCTCTCAGCTTAATCCACTATATCTTGAATTTATAGGTTTTGATGGAAGGATCAAGTTCTTACTTTATTTCCTCTAAGATATTTTCCTCAATTGATAAGATTGGTTGCATCGCAGCTTAACTCGATCTTTACTTGAAACAACTTAATCTGCTCAATGATTTCAATAGTAGTGTTATAGTAAACCTTTCATATGACCTTTGCAACAGATTCAGTTTAAATTAACCTTTGCTGCTCCAAGACTATCTGTTTTTGAGCTTCTTATATGTAGTTGAGAAGAAATTTTATCTGTCATCTTTGTAAGAATTTAAATTCATAAACTACCTTTTCATTTTCTTTCTTATATGCAAAGTAATAAATTCTTCTGAGTTCATATTATACTATGACTTTCTTGCCAAATTCAATCAATGGTAATCTACCTGGTCTAATTATATTCTTTTTTCCTTACTATTCACCTAAATGTTCATATTCATTAAGGTTATGATGTACTTCCCAATTTAATGCTGGATGACAATTTGACAAGTGTTTTTACTCTACCTACCATGGTTTAAGGTCTTCCCAGTCTGTCTACATTTTATTTTCTTCTTGCCACTGATTACTGAACAGGCATAACATTTTAAGCTTTGGTTATGACAGCAACTCATTTCAAGGCACCAATTTCTGTATTAGTGGATATGAATTTTGTCTCATTTTGCGCTCCAATAACATGCAAATCAGCAATCATGATGTCTAAAAAACAAAAACTCATTATTTGTTTACACATGTACATTACCAGTTATTGAAAGGTTGTGTCTCACTCAGTTCTCATTTACAGACCCATACTCATGAAGTTTTCCTAGTTGAAAGATACTCTAGTGTTCATAACAGGGAAAATAAGATAGCAAAGTTTCCATTAATTCTTAGTGGTTGCTTTTTAGAATGACCAAGTATTACTGCCTTTTACACTTTGGCCAGAACAAGATATAGGACTTGTTTGACTTCAAACATGAATGTAGTATCAGTACATTCAGTTCCTGAAAAGTAAAGGATTTGAGTACTGATTTCTGCCATAACACTTTTATTATCTGGTCTCTTTCCATGGGCTCATTTCTCTAGTCCAGCCATAGTAAATATATAAGTATATCTACTTAACATTTGACACTGGCACTAAAATTTGATGTAATTAAGCCAAATTCAAGCATGAGCCACCGGTGGTATATGCCATGTCAAACTGTTAGAATATTAAATATTAAAATGTTAAAATATTATAATATTCTATGGTCAAAATAAAGGTGTTACTTATTCAACACTAACTCAATGTTAAAACTATCTGATAACTCCGTTGAACATTAATATATATTTTTATTAAACTTAGTAGTATTCTAAAAATATTTTATAAACTCACTTAATTAAGTTGTGACTTCAGAAATAATGGTGTATTGGAAAGTTGTCCATTATTAGGCCCTTACCAAGTAATTTGTATGTGCAGAATGCTTTGAACAGGAAGATAGATAAAAATAGCATTCTATACATGATATTCTAACATTTTTGACACAGTTCTTTATTCCTGCTTCTTGAAACACTATTGTCAAATGGCTTTAGAGGTGGTTTATTCTGTTGATTTTTCACTCACAACATAAGCTACTCTGTCTTATTTGTTGAGTTTTGCCAACCACTTCTCCTTTTAGTTCCAGAGTCACCTAGAGTTCCAATCAAACTCACTTGGTATCCTAGTGAATAATATTAATGAACATGCCTGGTATCCTGGCTTTGAAAATTATCTCTACATTGAGGAAGATCCCATTCCTATCTAAATCCTACATTTATGCTATGATTCCAATCATAGATCTAGCATGTGACTTGTTCTTTTCACTTAGGTGTCTTGTAATTATCTCAAGTCTAGAGAAACTCAAATTCAACCTTTTGTTTCATCCCTAACTCTGCCTCTCAAGTCCCAATCACTAAAACTTCCACACTATTTTTAAGTAGAACTCCATCCTTCTTGTTTCTCAGGCTATAAATCTCAATGGTATTCTTAATGGGACTGTTTCTTATAAATTAGGGCCATGATCTGAAGTCCACACAGTTCAAAGAAGTTTAATGACTTGAATGAATAGTTGAGTACATAATGTGTAGAATAGTTAAGTGTATTGCAACTGCAGGCATTGTTAATCCAGGAGCTATAACATTGATAGAATGCTTTTGCTCCTCCTCTCAATCCTTCTTTCCCCATTATTAGCATTAATGTTGGGGATACTCTTCTCTCAGGATGACAAAAAGGTCATTTAAGAATTATGAGTCTGAAACCTTACTAGTTAATTGGCCTAGCAAGTGCCTGTTATTTTGGTACTTCAAAACACTTACAGACAACATCCATTTGCCTCACTTGGGGAAACTTTTTATTTCTCAGCCAATCACTGTGGTCAGGAAAAGAGACTGATATCAACCTCATCTAAACCACAGGATCTAATCATGTGAGAGGGATGGTCCTCCAATGGGAATCCACAGGGCCATTTCCAGTAGTGAATGTATATTGTCAGACACAAATAGTAACCATTCTTAATGCTACTTCACATGCAGAAAACTTTAGTACATTGGAGGAAAGGTAACTCACAGATGATCTACATGGAAGCACAATTAGGCAAGTGCTAAAAGAGATGCAACAGAACCTACATCTGTGGAATTAACCAGATTTTTGTACTTATAGAGTCTATAGATTTTCCCCTGTGCCCTGCTGAACACACAAAAAAAAATGATAGCAAACACAAGAAAAGGGCACTAAACCAGTCTGGCCCCAAGAAGTTCAACTCTGCCTCTCAGTCCAAAATATCTGAATTCTAGATGTCTGGTTTCTCATATTTTAATGAATCTTATAAAGGATGCAGTTAAGCCTGTATTTGAGATCTAGCCATATCAGCACACATGACAGGGAGTCATTGTTCAATCACTAATGTCCTTTTTTTTTTCCCAACATCCTTCCTAGCCTGTTACACAGAGTTCTGTTTTAAGGACTCCTTCTAAAATTCCTTCTGAAATGGAAAAGCTTAATTTAATGCAAGTTGGAGTTAAAGAATTCCTAACACTTTCTAAATTTACTAATCACATGTGTTAACAATGACAGAGATTTGCCAGTTGTGAACACCTGGAAGCTGCTTGGGGGCATTCTCAGCTCCTGACATCTGTGACAGCTATGTGGGTTCACTCTGAATTCATTGGATTGGCACCTCTGCAGAAGTAAAGAAAGTTTTGTGAGAAATAAAGAATCATCAAGTCGGATGGATACTGGGAAACAAAGGGAGCACCATTAATTTGGAAAGATGGGAATTTAGTTTGGAGGCTTTGCCCGTTTTTATGGTAATAAAAGATAAAACCAATCTTATGTAACTCTAGAAAGGACTGACTTCCTTCTGATCTGATAGAGAGCAAAAGCCAGTGCTCCTTTTCCCTTCTGGTACCTTCACTGCCATTTCTTCATCTCAAAACCCCAAAGCTGGTGTTGGCTGGCTCCAGTGGACTCTTTTATCCTTACTAAGTCAAACCATTGTGTATGCCATTCTCAAAAAGCCCTTCATTGAAATATAGTCAGGGGCCGGGCGGAGGCGCTGGAGGTAAAGTGCCTGCCTTACCTGCGCTAGCCTAGGAGACGGACCGCGGTTCGATCCCCCGGCGTCCCATATGGTCCCCCAAGCCAGGAGCGACTTCTGAGCGCATAGCCAGGAGTAACCCCTGAGCGTTACCGGGTGTGGCCCAAAAACCAAAAAAAAAAAAAAAAAAAAAAGAAATATAGTCAAGTTCCACCTGACAGGACCACTTATAAGTCACCTACCCCCTGAATTCCATGGCACACGTCAGAAAGAAACTATATGACTAAACATTGATTTGGGCTATACCTAATCCAGGATAATCATTTTAAATTCTAGACTTCTCATTCTGACCTATATTTTCTAATTCATTTTTGTAATGACCATGAATTTATTGAGATCCAGGCAACAGGAAAAATCTAAAGGTTTTTGAGTGGGCTGTTGGCTATGTAAATCAGTGTTTTCTCATACTTTTTCCCAACTATCACTCCCTTTCAATCTGGTTTCTTTCCTGTAACTCCCCCTTTCCTACTAGTTGGCCCATAGACTATGGCATTATCTTTTATTTTACCTGTGCCTAACTTGGAAGATCCTGGGGACCCACAGATGGTCAAATGGTCTCTAGTCAAAAATGTTCATGTTACAAATATGCAATCGAGCACTGTGTCATTGTTATAAAGATAGGCAGCAACTGTGCACTAATCTAAAAATACTTCTAGGATATATAACTGCTTGAACAATTTAACCTATAAAACATTAGTAATTTACGTAATTGTATTGTGATCTCATAAAATTGTTTGCACATATATTGGTACATGTTTAGAGAAGAACACTAGAATCCTTGAGTTTTGGGGCCGGAGTAGTGGTGCAAGTGGTAGGGCATCTGCCTAGCATACACTAACCTAGGATGGACCGTGGTTCAATCCCCTGGCGTCCCATATGGTCCCCCAAGCCAGGAGCAATTTTTGAGTGCATAGGTGCATAGCCAGGAGTAACCCCTGAGCATCACCGGGTGTGCCCCCCCACACCAAAAAAAAAAAAAAAAAAGCCAAACAAGCAAAAAAGAATCCTTGAGTTTTAACTAGGCCTGTGGTTTAATCTTACAGCTAAAATTTGACCAATTCTAAGAATCTAAGTATCTTTCCTGTATGTTATTTTTAAATAGAATGAGAATGTCCTCATGATCCCTTTCCGCTCTTTAGGGAGTAGTGGTAGGTTCTTTGCCGACATCCAGACAAGAAAGACTACAACACAGCCAAATAAAAATGCCTGGTTCTATAATGTTGTGGCCACGATGTAGCTGAGACATCAGCCCTGCTATTTGTGGATGACATATCAGTTCTTGTCTTTTTTTTTTTTTTTTTTTTTTTTTGGTTTTTGGGCCACACCCAGTAACGCTCAGGGGTTACTCCTGGCTATGTGCTCAGAAGTTGCTCCTGGCTTGGGGGACCATATGGGACACCGGGGGATCGAACCGCGGTCCGTCCAAGGTTAGCGCAGGCAAGGCAGGCACCTTACCTTTAGCGCCACCGCCCGGCCCCACAGTTCTTGTCTTAAGACTGTACCTGTATGTTTAAAAGTCTTAGTTTGATTGGTGGTTTCTCTCCTAATGTGATTAGGATATTTTTCCAGGGAGCTGGTAATGTTTATCATTGAAGTAAGTTAATGAAAATGGAAAGTGAGGAGATATAGATCTTATTTCAATTTTTCCTTATAAACTGATATCTGTTTAATGTTTTGCCATTTATATTTTGCAAGTTAATTTTTAAGCTTAAATGCCAAAATTGCATTAGTGATAAGCAATGACTCATAGACTTGCAACATTAGTCCAGGAAAAGCCTGCTTTTATTTAGTTTATTAACTTATTTATTTCCTTTAAAGAGCAACTTGAACCATATATCCACCCACACAGCAAAAGCTGTGTCTTCACCATAGTCTTATGCATGATTAAACTCCCCACCCCTAGCATATTCCCTGCTGTCTCCCTACCTTGGGAAGCTAGCCATTCTAATTCCATCACTCCCATTTTATTGTATCTCAATGTACTCCTTAAATGCATTTTAATTTTAGTTGGTTTTCTCTTTGCAGAAAAAAAGGCATTTCATCTGTATATATCAGACTTGGAGACTTTCCCCACAGTTAACATTAAACTTCTAAGATACATCCACATTTTGCAAATCACTCTAGGTCAAAGATCTGCAAACTTTTTCCATAAAGGAGCATATGGGAACATTTTAGACTCTGTAGGCCACATACGTTCTCTGTCACAGATGCTTCTTTGTTTATTTTATAACCTTTAAAAATGTAAAAGCCTTTCTTAGCCTGCAGATCATACAAATCAGGGCCATGAAGTTTGCCAACTCCTTTTCTTTCTGGCTCATCAGCCAAGATTGTTCTGTGATAGTTGTCGCAGAGTGCACTAGTCAGCTCTTCCACCCTGGCTACATAGTTGATCTCTCAGTTTTTGCTTTTAGATGATAGGGGTGGAAGGTAAGGGGTGTTGAAATATATTGTTAGTACCTCCTGTTATCTGTATCGTTTTTATTAGGGTAACTTTCTCAAGATCAAGTATTACTATGAAGCGATGTGAAACAATAAGCAACTTGAAGGTCCATCTCAGGATGTGAAAATAGTCTTTTAGACCCAGGGTAGCAGCATTCTGATAATCACTGACATTTGTTACACAGGCAGGACTCCTATACCTGTTTTCCTCACCAATCCTATGTTCAGTTCACAGTTCCCCGGTGTATATCCAGTACAGTAGTTTTATGTGTTGTACGTTCCCAAGCCTGCTACACTATAATTGCTTCCCAGGCTTGTTCGGAGACAACAGAATTTCAACAACAGATGCTGGACTGCTCAGCATCAACATGGGCCCTGGTACTATGCAAGTTTTTTCATGGGAGTTTTGCTAGTTTATTATTGTTGGTTCTCATGCAACAGTTTTGGACTCCAGTTTTTTCCTCGGTAAAGGATGATACTACCTGTGTCCCAGTAGCAGCGAAGAACAGAAAGTGACTCTAGGTATCAGTGACAAATGAAACTCTGGAAAGGGAAGTGGTGAGGTGGCAATCACTTAGAGAAACACGACATTTTTTCGACACTTTATGTTCCACTCACCTTCATATGTCTCTTTGAGTTTACAGGCTCTACTACTCTCTACTACTCTCCAGCTGTCAGATGTCTCTATTAATTTACAGGCTGTTCTAAGTGCCTAGAATAAAGAGCATAACAGGAATTCAGTGCTCAAAGGACTAAATAGTGAAGGAGAGATACACAATTCATGCACATTACAGACAAGTAAGGTACATACTTTATGAATTGTATTATTGCCAAGAACAAAAAAATCAGGAAAAAGCGTTAGAGGAGGAAACAGTGGAGCACTTGTGTGTAGCATAGAGGTACAGGCTGATACATGTTAAATAAGGTAGACTGGGCACCTTACTTTGAGAGTGATGTTTAAACAAGAATTTGGAAATGAGATAGAAAGAGGTGTGGACAGTACTATGAGAATGCCCAGAAAAGGAAAAAATGGGTAAAAGTTAGGGACTATGTTGTCCCTGGAAGCCAGCTGGTGCAAAGGGAGCTGAGAGAGGAGTAAGAGTAGAAACCAAAAAGGTGCTAAAAAGTCAGATTTCACAGGATACTGCAGGTCATATTGGGCCTTTTGGCTTTCAGAGGAAGAGAGAAGGCCCTACAGGGTTTTGAGCAGAGAAGCCAAGTGATGAATATGCAACCAATTGGAGGAGATCCCTGTTTCTGGAGGATTTGTTTCAAAGTTTGTGCATATAACTGAGGACAGAAGCTTCTGTTCTAATCCACTTTTTTGCTCATGATTTGGCATGAGCTCATGACCCTGGTGTCTCCCACAAGCAAACAGAGACAGGCATTTTTGGTCCTTATGCTTTAGTCTATTTCAGAGAAGAAAGTACAAGTCCAGCCACACTAATCAGGAACATATAGATTACAGGAGAACAAATATCAAGAGGTCATTACTACTGAAGATAAGCTAGGAAAAGAAAAACAAGAATAGAAGAAGAGAAATTGGTCAACAGATTACCATGATGATTAGGGAGCAATGCTGCTGTGTCTTATGCTAGGGACATAGGAGCCAAGAACAAAAAATCATATAAATCTTGGATATATTCTGATTGTGGATATACCAGCATTTCTTGATGGAATAGATGCAGGATATGGGAATAAAAAATGAAGAAAGGATGGTTCCAAAACTTTTGGTGAATAAACAGAATTAGTTACCACTTATTCCAATGAAAAGATGTAGGTAGGACATCTTGAAATAAAAAAAAATTAGGAGTACTTCATGGACATGTATAATAAATAGACAGCCAGGGGTATGAGTTAGAAAGATTCAACATCCAGGATGGAAATTACCTTGGATGGATGGCCTTTCTTTAGCCATGGAGAAAGAAACAGTTGTTTCCTACGGTGATATTCAAATAATATCAAATTAATATTTACAGTGTATAATTTAGTGCCATTTAGTACATTTATAGTGGTGATAATCATAGCTTCTGTTTAATTCCCAAACATTTTCATCACCCAAAAAGGAAACGCTATACCCACTCTGGCAACCACCAAGCCTAGTTCTATGAACTTATTGATTCTGTATATTATATGTAAGTGAAATAACATAGTACATGATCTTGTTGTCTGACTTAGCTAACTGAGTCTAATATTCTAAGGTTGTATATATCACTACTTTATTTCTTTTTAAAGTGCATACATATAATTTTCCATTGTCAGATATGTCACCTATTTCATTCAAATTTGGGTTGTTTCCACTTTTTATGTAATGAATAATGCTAATATGAATATCCATGTACAAATATTTTTTTTGTTTCTGGGCCACACCTGTTGATGCTCAGGGGTTACTCCTGGCTATGCACTCAGAAATCGTTGCTGGCTTGGGAGGACCATATGGGATGCCAGGGGATCGAACCGTGGTCTGTCCTAGGCTAGCACTTTCAAGGCAGATGCCTTACCTATAGCGGCACCACTCTGGCCCATGTACAAATATTTTATCACTTTTAATACTCTTGGTATACACCTGAAAGTTAAATTGAAATGATATGGTTATTTTGTGATATATATACTTATATACTTTTTATGATATATATATATATATATATATACACATACATACACTTAGGTCACAAGTAACCCTTTACTGTAGCAGTTTGCATTTACACCAATAGTAGTTAGGGGTTTCATTTTTCTGTACATCCTTGTCAACACTTGTCTTTAATCTGTCTTCTTAATTTTAATCCTTCTAGTGGTGGTGAAATAATAATGTGGTTTTGACTTGCTTTTATCATGATTACATCTTTAAAGTTGTTGAGCTTCTTTTATATGTTTGTAGTCAATAGTATATTTTCCTTGGAGAAATGTCTATTCATATATTTTCTCCATTTTAATTTGCTTACTTGACTTTTTATTAAATTATAGATTTCATATAACCTGGATATTAAGCCATTTTTCTATATTAATTTATGAATCTTTACTCTCAGTCCACAAGTTGTCTTTTCACTTTCCCACTAATGTTCTTTTTTGTTTTGTTTTGTTTTGTTTGTTTTTTCAGCCATACTCGTTTGATGCTCAGGGGTTACTCCTGGCTAAGTGCTCAGAAATTGCCCCTGGCTTGGGAAGACCATATGGAACGCTAGGGGATCGAACTGCGGTCCTTCCTTGGCTAGTGCTTGCAAGGCAGACACCTTACCTCTAGCGCCACCTCGCCGGCCCCATCCCACTAATGTTCTTTTAAAGCATAATTATTTTTTAATTTTTAAGAAGTCAACTTTTCCTAATTTTTCTTTAGTTGGTGTCTATAGTTATTCAGGTTTAAAAATTTATGACATTATCAGAAGAAGGTGAAAATGGATGCTAAGTGGGCATAGCAACAAACCTCCACTATAATTAGCAACTTCACAGGTTGTTAGACAATTAAATAAAATGCCACATACCAACCACTCAACACAGAGCAAGTATCTAATAAATGTTAACTCTTATAATTAAGTTTAGCACAAGTTTCTTGATATATAATTTTGGTAAAATAAGTATACTGCAGACAGATGTCATAATTCTTTTTCTTCATTTTTCCATGGTGACTTTTAAAAGGAACAAAGAGGAAAATGGTAATATAATATATATAGTGGAAAAAAGTTTGAATAGTGCTCAATTGACTCCCTTTCTTAAATAAAGCAATAGTGCAAAAATTCAGTCTCTAGGGAAGAAAATAAATATACAAATACCCTTTTCTCTTAAGACATTTTCTGCATTTAGATTACTACTGTGTGAAAGTGCCTGTCAAAAATCAAACATTTTGTGATGAAGATAACAATATAGAAAGATGGTGCTTTAGACTAATGCACACTGAAAACCTATGTGATATTATAAACCAATTCCACATCAACCAACAATAAAAAAAATAATAGAAATTGAATTTCCACAAATTGTCCTCTACCTCTCTGTCAACATCTCTGGTTGTAGAAAAATGACATCCGAGTGGCATCGGTTGGAGGGAAAAAAAGAAAAATGACATCCTCTAACTGGGAAATTTGTTCTAATTCCAACTGTGGCTGTTACTCTCAGTTATCTATCCACTACTAAACTTCCCTATTTCTGGGTAATAGAAGGGATTATAGTCATATTCCCTAGAGCTCTTGTATCATTCTGATAAACTTGGATTCCTTCCCGGTTTCAAAGAGAAGACCCAATCTTTCTAAACCAATCAAGGATGTTTATCTCTCTCCTTCTGCCCAATGCACTTGTTTTAGTAATGACATTCCCCTTTTCTCCTATTCTGCATAATCAATGTAGAAGGAAGCTTGCTATATGCCATATAGCTTGCTATATGTGGAAAAAGTATTTTGAGAAATAAAATAAGCTGATAGGAAGAAATGCTCTTTTTGCCTGTGTATCATCATGGCTACAAGCCAAGTCAGGAACTGCTTTAGCAAATGTGTGATCTCTAGAGGAATCTATTGTGTCTTTTTTGATGTCAAAAAAAGCTGCTAGGTTGACTTTTGATGGTGTTGAACAAATTAGGTTACCTTAGATTTGTCTCTTTTTTAGATTTCTTGATAGGTTAGTGAGACACTATCTTTACTATTTAATACACTTTCTGTTGGTTTTTCTGTTTTTTTCATGCATAAAGCATGCTAAATGATATTTTATTTTAAGAAAGACTCATGTAAGATGCCCATCAAGGCATCTAATTGCACCAAACACTAGGTAAATTTTATTCCTCAGGAACAATGTGATGAAGATATAATAATTCTACTATCCAAAGAGTTAGGTAAAGAAAAACTAATCAACAAAGCTCACATCTTTTTTCTGACAGAAATACAAGAGTACAGATGAAAAGGGAGAGTTGGTTCTTTTATAAATACAAAACAGTGTGATGGGTGTGTAGAAAACATAAAGCAAATTTAAAAAACTTCTGCCTAGTTTCATCCCTCAGAAAATTCTCATTTTTTTTTCAAATGGAGAAGCAAAGGAAGTATGTTACAATTCAGTGTTCAAGCCACTTTTAACCATGTGAAAATTTCCTTATACATAGGAATTAAGTATTGGGCATGTATTGGACACAGGAGGGGGGCAAGAAATCTGGGTAGTGGTTCTGTGTATTGGTCAAGATTTTCCAAAGAAACAAAACCCTCTTTATATGTTATATAAAGGAAAAAGATTCAGAAATTAGCTCACATGACTGTGGGTGTTAATAGTACCTGATCTCAGCAAAGTAAGCAAACAAACTAGAGATCCAGGAGAGCCAATAGTTATACTGTGTATATATATATATATACACACACATAACACATATACATTAACAGTGTGTTAATAATCAAGACACAGGAAGTGGGCCCGGAGAGATAGCACAGCGGCGTTTACCTTGTAAGCAGCCGATCCAAGGACCAAAGGTGGTTGGTTCGAATCCCGGTGTCCCATATGGTCCCCCGTGCCTGCTAGGAACTATTTCTGAGCAGACAGCCAGGAGTAACCCCTGAGCACCGCCGGGTGTGGCCCAAAAACCAAAAAAAAAAAAAAAAAGACACAGGAAGTGTTCAGTTCAAGTCTTAATGTGGGGGTGGGGGTTTAGGGGACAGTGTATGATGTCTATATCCAAGGCAGTCAGATAGGGTAGATGCCCTCTTACTCCAGGAAAACTCTATTCTTGCTTTCAATTGATGGATGAGACCCATCTGCATGAGAAAGACCATTATACTTTGCTCACTCTATTTATCTAAATATCAAACTTTTTCTATCACAACTTCACAAAAACACCCAGAATCGAGTTTAACCAAGTGTTTGGGTCATACATGACCCCGTTGACATATAAAATAAATAAGTACATGTAGCAAGTGTTTCTCTAATACCACTTCCAGTCATAGTCAAGAGAGTACTTTATAATTTAGAAGAGACTCAACCAAAAGATACTTGGCCAACCCCTCAAACAGCTACCACATTGCACCAGGAATTCTCCTAGAAGTTTTCAGTGGAATTTTTTATATTTTAGACACATTTAAATATTGAGATGCTACTGTATAAATAGCTAAAAAATGGGAAATGGGGTTCAGAGTCTCCCTTCAATGTCTTGGAATAGCACTCCAGTTTTTTCACTGAGCCTGAGTAGCTTTGTGCATCTTTAAACTGTAGGCTCTTTGGAAGCTATTTTTATGTATTTGGGTTGCCTATTTTGTATTACATGCTTTGCATTGAGGAATTCAGAAAATATTGGTTGGTTCAGATTATATGCTACATGGTTTGAGGGGACAGTCTACTTAAGCTACCCAGGCTTTTCTGCCACACAAGTCTGAAAATTTTTAGCATATCTTTCTTTTTCTTTAACCAGGTGGTCCCTTCCTGGTATAAGGAAGAGGTTGATGGCAGTGACCTGGAAATCAACACAACTTGGGTTCAAATACCTTCTTTAATAGTTACTGTGTGGTCCTAGCCTATAGTTTAGATTCTCTGAGCCTCCGAGTCTTTGTACCCTGGAAGAAATTGTGTGTGTGTGTGTGTGTGTGTGTGTGTGTGTGTGTGTGTATGTGTGTGTGTTTTAGTTCAAAGTTATCTAACCTATCTAGGCTATCTAAATTTAATGTCCAATGAGTTACTTTCCTATCAGTCACCTCTAAGCAGATAAATTATAACATCACTATATACTCTTGATTATAGATTTGTCCATTGAACTCTGTCCTGAAAACACTCTTTGACATTACCAGAGGAAGAAGCCTGATGTACCTTCATTGGTCAGTCATTCCAATCTCTCTGAGCTACAAATTTGGTGGGGTTTTTTTGTTTTGTTTTGGTTTGGTTTTTAGTTTATCAGGCCACACCCATTTGATGCTCAGTGGTTACTCCTGGCTAAGCGCTCAGAAATTGCCCCTGGCTTGGGGGGACCATATGGGACGCTGGGGGATCAAACCGCGGTCCTTCCTTGGCTAGCGCTTGCAAGGCAGACATCTTACTTCTAACGCCACCTCACCGACCCCTACAAATTTGTTTTTAATGTTCCTTTTGAGCTAATTGAAACTTTTTTATGGATCCCTTATTATGAGTGAAATGAACATTTTAATTATGTAGTGCTTTCATTTTATATCTGTATGAAATTTACAATTTTGCTTTTAAATGTTTAGCTTTTAGGGGCTAAAGCATAGCACATTAGGGAAGGTGTTTGCCTTGTCTGTGGTCAACCTGGTTTTGGTTCCCAGTTACCATCACCACATTGTCCCATCAGGAATGATTCATGAATATAGTCATGAGGAAACTCTGAGCACTATCAGGTGTGGTGCAAAATTTTAGCTTTTTCTGCACACATCTATAAGTACAAAGCGAATAATAATCATCTCAATGGTCACATGTGCTATTTGATTCTAATTGACCCTCTCTCCTGAGCTCTTCACAGTGCAACAAATGACCTTTGTTGGAACTTAGGTTATCATGTGTGACTCTTTGCTGTTCTCAAAGAGTTGCAATGGTTCCTAACTAAAAATATAATATCCTTTCAAATTTCCATGACTTTCCACTCTTCCATACACTTTTCTTTTACTCCCCTCCCCCCCCACACACACACATAGATTTCCTTCCTCTTCTGACAATACATAATGGTGTGCTCCTACTCCAGGACCTTAGAACATGTTTACTCATTCTGGAACCTTTTATCTTTATCCACATACTTACTCTTCACTTCTTTCAGTTCTTGACTTCAAATGTTACCTCCTCAACAGATTTCATGTAGTTGTCCATTAGAATTTTAATTCACCCATATGCAACACATCTGATCACACTGTCCTGCTTTAAAATCCCTAGCTCTTCCCACTTTGCAACAGCCTCTATATGCTACAAGTGACTCAAACAGATTTCCTGCTTCTCTGTTAGCATGGTCAACTCCAACAGGGAGGGAAGGGTTCTCATCTGGTTTGCTTTCTGCTCTGTCCTCATAGCTTGGAATGGTGCATTGCATATAGCAGGTTCTCAATGAATGGATGTGCTGTGATCACAGGCAGTGTTTTGGCCCAGTGCTGGACACATAGAAAGAGCCCCAAAATCACCAATAACAATAAAAATGAAAAAGAAAATGAGGCATATTGGTGTGATAATAGGAGGTAGAAAAATGAGACAGGAACAAACAAAATGGGAGCACTTGTACGGAAAAAAAAAAAAAAACCACCTTAGAGTATCATCCAAGGAATGCCAGCGGGTTCCAGGTGTTCTATTCAGAAGCAATTTTTTATTCACTCATATCCATTGGCCTTTTGTTTTCAGCTAGCATGTGCCATTTTCTACCTGGCATTGTTTTCAGATAGCTTATAAAACCATAAACTTATGAGAGCTTTGCTAGCTGGAGATAGGGGTAAGAATGTCAAATAAAAGGATCAAGAAGATTATTTGAGTCCACTTCAGACATTTTTCTGCCACAATCAAGCAATTTAGGAAAATTGGCACAAATAAATGGAGACTGCTTTGCTCTGAAGGGCTTGATTGCAGGAGTGAAAGATAATTTTTCCTTGGTTAAGAGCTATTGATATGAAGGTCAGTGATGCAGATGTGAGTGATGGATCTTGACAATTGCCCAAGTAGCATAGAGTCCAGGGTTTCCGGTCTCCATATAATATCATAATGCCTGTATGTAACCTGATTTGTAACATCTTAGACCCATTAATGAACTGCCCTCCAAGAACACCATAATTTAGATGCTGGCATCTATGCTTTGGAGAACCACCTTTGATTTGTATTAATTTTGATGGGTGCCACAAACTAAATTTTGCCTGTGAAATAGTTTAGAAACCCATGGAACTTTTAAACCCCCCTTTTCAATTAAGTCCTTTGCTAATTAGTTTTAGCTTTAATTGATTTTGAGACTCATTTTAAGACACTTAACACTGGCAGGCAGCCACTTCCCTTTCATCTCCTTTGGAGAACTCATCCAATTAAAAATACATTACAACATTGTCATGATCAGAAATTGGAGTGCCATTTTGTTTTTTAAAAGACCTGCACCTTTAACACCTTCTTTGTGTTACATTAGAACCAGATTTCAAGTATATTCTTACTCATATTTTCTTTCTCTTGATGATACCAGACCAGAATCCTGTCTTTCAATCCCATCAACCAGAACTTTTAGTCTTCCACTGATACCAATGGCTCCTGCTTCAAAATATCATTATGCATATTAGAGGCATTCTGATCTTCAAAGGAGTCCTTATTCATTTATTCCCTTGTTACTTACTTCCCTCATCAAATACTTACTAACAGAGACTAATATATAAGCTGTTGAGCAAGTGGCTCAACATTGAACATTGAACATTGTTGAAATGTGGCTAGTCCATACTGAGAAGTGCTAAACTATAAAATATAAATAAGACTTTAAAGACACAAAACAAAAAAAAGTGTAAGCGATCTCAATGGTTTTGCATGTTCGTAATATATGAAATTGATCTTTTTAAGCAAACATCTATACTGTTCAATAAAATGTGCTGTTAAAAATTAATCCTGAAAAAGTGCTGCAGTGGCAGGGTTTGTGTTACCCCACCTTTTTTTTTTTTTTTTTTTTTTTTTTTTGGTATAGGCACAGCAAGTATTGGGGAAGGAAGGAAATATTTTTTGTTTGTTTTTTGATATTATTTTCCTTCTCCTTTTTCTTCCACTTTTTTCTTTCCTTTCCACTTTTGTGGATATTATTCGGTGATTTATTTATTTATTTATTTTTAGTAGTTGATACCAAATTTTTTCTCCTCTTTTCCTTAACCTTTTTACCTCCAACAGAATAGCATAATTTGAATCATTCAACCTCATAAATTGAGGGGGGGGGAAGAATGATACCAGGACCAGTCATATGAACATGTAGTGTAAATAAAAAAAATGACCAGACTGGAACACCAAACAGAATAGATACCCAACCTATAACAAGCTGTAAGGCAGAGACCATTTGCTGTAGCATTCTGGGGGTAAAGGAGGGAGATGTGGGAGACATGCTGGGAACAAGAGTGGAGGGAGGATAACATTGGTGGTGGGAATGCCTTTTATTCATTGTCTCTATGTATTGTAAATAATTCTGTGTAAATGAACTTCAGTCACAATAAAAAAAATCAATCCTATTTATTTACATTTTGAATATGTTCTTTATAAAGTTTTAAATGATCTATGTGATTTATACTGAATTTTTGCTGAATGGTGCTGGTCTAGGTGTTGAAGATTTGACAGAAAATAATGCAACCATTCCAGTGTGTGTGCAATTTCCATTCTAATGGAGAGAATATAGACGTTGTAAAAGGAATACAGAAGTGCAGTATGTCAGATTGTGATGTGTGTAATGGGGAAAATAACAAATAGAAAAGGCAGCTAGAACGTAGGAAGTGAGATTTGTATTGAAATCAATTCAAATTGAATTGGGAGTGTCAGGAAAGATCCCATTTAAAAAAACAGATATTCTGGGGAAGAGTATTTTATAGAGTGAAGGAATAGCCAGCCAGTGTTTAGTAGAACTCTTGCAAGAGTAACTTCAGGAAAAGAATCGAAAATGGGGTCATGACAGTCAGAACTCTTCAGCTGACAAGAATCTTGCTAGGTCAAATAAAAGGGATATATTTTGTTTCAGTTTATGTAGATGTAAATGCATAACTAGAAGTTTGGGACTATATTCTCACACATAAACACATAAAGAGAAAAGGAAGGAGGAGGAAGAGAGAGACAGAGACAGAGTGCATTATTTGATCCTCTTCTACTTCCATACATTAGGGTGAACAAGAGACCCATAGTTGTCAAACTACAATCACATTAGCTTCACCTTAAAGACTTGCTCCAATGAGGACAAATCTCACACTGATTTATGGGGTTTGGAGTGCCAGGGATCAACCCAGGGTCTTATACACAAATAGCTTGTATTCTACTACTAAGCCATATCTCCAGCCTCATTGCTCAAAGCTTCAGGTCCTAGTCCCAAAGCTTCTGATTCAGTAGGTCTGAAACAGACCCAAGATCCTGCATTTCTGATATGCTTCCAGATGGCTGCTGTTGGCTCAGGGGTCACCTTCTGTGTACTATCATTAATCCTACATTTCTAGAAATAATAAGTGGGACAATGAGTGGGCTAATTGAAGACTAGTGAAACAGTACAATGAGCAAAACAGATTATATTGGACAAGATAGAGACATAATGAGAGAGGAACAGGATATAACTAGTCAGTTGTAGGCCTTGGGCACTGTTTTGTTTCTGAAATCTCAGTGTGTGCTGTTTGGATAAAAAACAATGGTGATTTTTGTTTTGGAAGAAAGATAGTTGAAAAGTGATGCTCATTGTTTGACACTGGAAGGCTTCTTCTGGGAATTTCTTTGAAGAGGACAGTGCATCACAGGGATATCCATTCGTTGCAGACTGACCCTGGCCAACCATTTTTGTATACTTCCTTGAAGGGGATCAGTCATAAGCCATAGCTTATTCCTTATGAATAAGGAGTACTATCTCCTTATGACTTACTCCATAAGCCTTACTCCTGGGAAGAGTAATAAATTGGCTCTGTCCTAGTCTTCAGATACAGGTAGAATTTTCATAGCACTGCTGGAGAAAATTCCTCTGTGTTGGGCCTCCCAGTTCTTGTCCTTTCTTCATCCTTTCTATACATATGCCCTCCAAAAATGATGGTGTGAAAGATTGAGGAGCACCAAGAAGATGGTATAAAGTAGATGGTTTGATAATAGGTATCAGAGCTTTTGTAAACGTTCTTTTAATTTAAAGCATTGTGATTTATGAAGTTATTCATAGTTGAGATTTAGGCATACAATGCTTTTTTTTAGCATCAATCCCACCACCAGTGTCAACCTCCCTCCACCAGTTTACCCAGAATCCATCCCATAACTCTACCACCCTGCCATAGCCTGTTGTCATATGCAGGCATGTTTTTAAATTTGGATTTTTAAGTTTGGGTCTCATGATTTCGTGTTGTTGACTCTGTAGTTTGGATATTTAGTTCTGTCCTTTATACTAACAAATCACGTGAATCCCCTTGCCCCCTTTTTTCTGTTATTTCTGTTTTTCTCCTCCTCCACTCATTTACATTCCTCCTTTTCAATATACTCTGGGGCCAATTTTGTTCTTAATAATCCCTATTTAAACTACTTTATTCATTCATCTAGTTATTCTAAATACCAAATATAGGTGGTATAATCCTGTATTTAGTGTCTTTATCTAGGCTTATTTCATTGAGCAAAATATTTTCCAGTTTCATCTATGTTGGAGCGAACTGTATAATTGCATCATTCCTTATAGCTATGTAATATTCCCTTGTATATATATATACATATATATACATACATATATAAATATATACACATATATATGTATATATGTACCACATCTTCATGATCTACTCATCTATTGTTGGACATCTAAGTTGATTCCAACTCAGGTATTGTATTCAGTACTATGATGAATAGCAATATGGATATGTCCTCTTGAATGAATGTTATGTCCTGATACCCAAAAGTGGAATTTCTGGGTAATATAGCAACTGAGTTTACTGTTTACTGAAAACCCTCCTCACTGTTTCCATAGGGATTGAACCAGTCAATATTTCTATAGCAGTGGATAAGAATTAATTTTTTGCCACAACCCCACCAACAAAGATTGTTCACAGTATTTTTGATCTTTGCCATCTTTACCAGTGGGTGTAGGATTACATCTCATTGTCATCATGATTGGGATTTCCCTAATGATAAGAGAAAATGAGTGTTTTTCATGTGCCTAGTAGCTATCTATTGGTTTTCCTCAAAGAGGTATCTGTTCATTTCCTCTTCCGATTTTGATGGTTTGTTGTTTTTTTTTAGGTTTTGAGTATTAACTTTTGTGAGTACTTTGTATATCCTCGATGTACCTTCTTTATCTGATGTGTTGAGTGAAACTATTTCCACCCACTCAATTAGCTGTCTTTTAGTTTAGCCCGTGTTTCTTTTGCCATACAGAAACTTTTTAGTTGGATGTAGTTCCATTTATTCAGATTTGATTTTGCCTTTGACATTAGCATTATATTGTTGAAGAATTTGAAGTATAGGTCTTAAAGTGTTCTTCCTATGTTTTGCTCAATACTTTATGGATCTTTATGAGCTCAGGTCTGACCTCAAGGTTTTTGATCTACTTTGAGATTACATTTGTCTAAGGAGTGAGATATGGATCCAGCTTTAATTTCTTACACATGGTAATCCAATTTTCCCAACAATATTTGTTGAAGGGGCTGTCTTTATTCAATTTTATGATCTAGGCTACTTTGTTAAAAAAAAATTAGTTGGGGGCCGGAGAGATAGCATGGAGGTAAGGCGTTTGCCTTTCAGGCAGGAGGTCATCGGTTCGAATCCCGGCGTCCCATATGGTCCCCCGTGCCTGCCAGGAACAATTTCTGACCCTGGAGCCAGGAATAATCCCTGAGCACTGCCGGGTGTGACCCAAAAACCACAAAAAAAAAATTAGTTGACCATATACTTGGGGAGTTGTCATTGGAAATTTTATTCTGACCCATTGGTCCAAAAGTCTGTCTTTGTTCCAATATCATTTTGTTTTAACCACTGTGTTTTTGTAGAACAGCTTAAAATTAAGTGATGAGATGCCTCTCAATTTCTTGTTTTCAGTGTGGTTTTGGCTACCTGGATTTTTTTATGGTTCCACAAAATTTTACAGTTGACTGATCTAAGTCATTGAAGAATGTTGCTTAAATTTGGATATAGGTATTGCAATGAATCTCTTATCATCTTAGGTAAGATGGTCATTTTTATAACATTGATTCTTCTGGTCCATGAGCATGGATTTTTTTTTTTATTTCCTTAGGTCTTCTTAAACTTCTTAAGTATTTTAAAGTTTTCATGGTATATTCTCTCACCTCTTTTATTAAGTTGATTACTAAGTACTTGATGGGTTTTGGCACTATTTTAAATGGAATAGATACTTTAATCTATTTCCCTCTGAGTCATTATTTGTATAAACGAATGTAATTAATTTTCATGTATTGAATTTGTAGTCATCCATTTTGCTATGCTGGTTTATTGTTTCTAGAAGCTTTTTGTGATACTCTTTAGGGTCTTCAATGTATATCATCATATTATCTGCAAATAGAGTTTGACTTTCTCTTTTCCAATTTGGGTTTCTTTGATTTCCTTCTTTTGCCAGATTGCTTTTGTTTGGACTAACATTATATTTTTTTTTGGGAAAGCAATTTTTTTTATTTTAATTATAACAACAAAGATGTAAAGAAGAGGACAGGGTAAAGTTACAGTGGAAGCCCAATCACCCATAAACAGAATTCTCGGTAGTCCCATCGATATCCCAGCCTTGAACTTTCAGCCAAAGAGCATTAATAAAAACAAAACTGAACCCATGTACAATACAATTCCTTGTCCCTCAAATCCCCAGTTGTAGTACATACTATTTCTTAGCAGCACACAATATAGTCTAAAGACATTATACTTATGTAGCTCCTTACACATTGAGGGCAAAGTACATTTCTCTAGTTCCATGTACATACAAACTAGTTTAAGTTAACCTCGAAAGTTTTAGTGGCTTGTTTTTCTTAAGATTTAGAGTCAAGGGAA
Source organism: Suncus etruscus (assembly GCF_024139225.1). Lineage (NCBI taxonomy): Eukaryota > Metazoa > Chordata > Mammalia > Eulipotyphla > Soricidae > Suncus > Suncus etruscus. The sequence continues at coordinate 23,109,696 of NC_064851.1, read as the reverse complement.
CATAGTAAAAAATGGTATTAAAGTGGCATTTGTTTGCATAGGCCCATCAAAACATAAGGGACATGGAAAGACAAATTATGGTCTAAATACAAGGAGACCCTAACCCTGAAGTTTCCTGGCACAGGACTGACTCTAGGCTCCAGGCGAATTAGTTTGTCCAATTCGAATCATCGTCTGTAGTGGCAATACACCTCCATTCCTCACATAGTCTCTGTTGTTGGTATCATGCTTCTGTATTAAAGATCCTGGAGTCTGCATATCCCATATTGCAGTCAGGATGGTGCATAGCTTCCTCTCGTTTCACCTCACACTTAAGGGGCACTAGAGAGAACCATGTCCTATAGAGCAGGTCATTGATGTTGTCAAGTCTTCTCAGTGTAAACGGAAGTCTCTTTTTAGGGGGTCGATGTCAGATCCTTGATAGTGTCTTTCCTGGTAGAAGACTGCTTTCAGCTGTTGCTGTAAAAGACCTTGGATGTTTCGTAGATAGCTTGCCTGGTTCCGGCATGAATGGAGGATGCCCATTCTTCTGATGCCTGTGCCAGGTCATTATATCAATGTTCAGGGTGTAAGGTACATTGTACTGAGATTTATTAGATAAGAAATTATCTGTATGTATGGTGTTTTCCCATTTTAATGTGTCTATGCAAACAAGGATCAATGCCATGGGGCGTTATTGGTGCATCTGGAGGCAATAGGAACAAGACCAGCAGTTTCCATGACATAGTTCAATCATAGGCATCAAACTGAGGGACAGTTCCACCAACAATCCTTACTGTACAGCTTACAAAGAATAGACAAGATGAAAAGTGAATAGAAACATCATGGTAGAAGAATATATAGAGAGTTACATCAGTTAAAGAAAATACCCATAAAAAATCCAAAAGATATATGTGTTCAATTTGTGTCCTTCTAAATAGTTCTGTTATTTGTTAGATATACTGTATGTCTTAGGTCAGAGATTAGAACTATGTGTTACTGAAGTTAAGAAGGGTAAATCTGGGGTAGTGATGGTTGGAAGGAGCAAATATTCGTGCGGGGGCGCTAGCCCCCGCGCGGTTTGCAAAATGTAGACTGGTATGAAATTACCAGTGACAGACTGAGTATAGCTGAGCAGCTATCTGCCACCCACCAGATCGAACTCTACCCCCTAAGCCCCACCCTAGGCCAGTGTCCCGGCCCGGCCTGGGAGTGGGGAAAACCCAGGGTGCCCCGTCAGCTCCTCCCAGAAACCCACCTGGAGATCCGGAGGAATGGGGGAGAGGGGGGTCGGGTGACCCAAGTCCGGGCCCCCCTGACCCTAGGCCGGACAAAAAGGCCGCTGGCCCATGGGGGGCCTGCCAGCTGCCCATCCGGGCTGGCTGAAAATCCTGCTCCGGGAAGGGAGAGAGACCCTCCCAAGCCCGAAGCTCCTGGACTAACATTATATTTAATAAGAGTGGAGACAATAGATCTCCTTGCCTTGTGCCTGACCTCAGTGGAAAGGCTTTCAGTTTGTCACCATTAAAATTAATATTGGCTAAAGGTGTTTTATAGATAGTTGTTTTTCTCATGAGGAAAGTTCCTAATTTACTAAGCGTTTTAATAATAAATAGGTGTTAGAACTTTCAAATGCTTTCTCTGCATCAATTTATATGATAATACAATTTTTATTTATGAACCCTGGTTACAAAATTGTTTATTATTGGGTTTCAGTCATAAATTGTACACCACCTTTTGCCAGTGCACACCTCCTGCCACCAGTGTTTCCCATTTCCATTCCATTTCCACCCTGTCTATCTCAAGGCCAATTTGTTCCTGTGATTCTCACTTGCTTTTTGATACTACGGTTTGCACTATTTTTAATAGATGGGTGCCTTGCATGTCACTTTCTCCCCTTTCAGCACTAAGTTTTTGTCCAAAGTGATAAGTTCCAAATATCATTGATAAAGTAGACGCCCTCTCTACTCTACCTGCACACACCACTCTTTGTGGCAAGCTTCTTAAATTGGATGGACCTCCTGACCCTTATCTATATTGTCTATAGATATTATTACCATACTATCCCTTGTTTTTCTTATATTACACAAATGAATGAGGTTATTCTATGCACATTCACTTTTCTCTTACTCATTTCACTCTACATTATAATCTCCAGGTCCATCTATGTATAAGCAAGTTTCATGACTTTATTTTATTTAACATTTGCATAATATTCCATTGTGTAGATATACCACAGTTTCTTTAACCACTCATTTATCCTCTGGGTTATTTTGAGAATGTCCATATTATTTTCTAATATAATTAGAACAGTCTTCATTTCTGCCATCAATGAATGAGAGCCCCTCCCCCCTGCATTCATGCCAGCACTAGTTGATCATGGAGATTTTGAGCTCAATTCTCTATTTATAAGTCTCAAGAATTTACAGATTAATGATGATACCAAATGGCTGTGGATAGTTTGTAGAGGATTTAAGATACAGAATGTTTACTATCTCTCTACATCCAGATATGATCAACAAAAAGATCCTAATTTTATACATCTCAGAAATCTTCTTAGTTAAAAGAATGACTTAATACATGGTTTTCCTTTTTCCAAATTGAGGAATCAGTAAATGTATAAGGAACTCATCTGAGCTTTTTGCTTTTTTTTTTTTTTTTGCAGAAAGATATTGAAGGTTCCCAGGGATCCCTCCCAACAGGGTCTCTCCCAATCTCCCATCATTGCTGATGACTCAGTGTTTGGGCCAGAGGATATAGCTACTAGGGCCACCAAAATTGTACCAATTCATGCAGGACTGAAGACTAGGTATTTGGTGCCCAATATTAAGCCTGGATTAGGCATAACTGCTGTACTGTAGATTATTGGTCCCCAATATCTATTTTATTTGTTTGTTTGTTTGTTTGTGTTGTTTTACAAAAACGAAGATGAACAAAGTAAAATTATAGGGGCCGGCGAGGTGGCGCTAGAGGTAAGGTGTCTGCCTTGCAAGCGCTAGCCAAGGAAAGATCGCGACCGCGGTTCGATCCCCTGGTGTCCCATATGGTCCCCCCAAGCCAGGGGCAATTTCTGAGCGCTTAGCCAGGAGTAACCCCTGAGCATCAAAAGGATGTGGCTCGAAAAACCAAAAAAAAACAAAAAAACAAAACAAAGTAAAATTATAGTCTCATACAAAAGTTTGTCAAGTATTTGGAGCTTTGGGCCTAAAAATTAAGAAAGCTGAGAGTTGGGCCGGGCGGTGGCGCTGGAGGTAAGGTGCCTGCCTTGCCTGCGCTAGCCTAGGACGGACCGCGGTTCGATCCCCCGGCGTCCCATATGGTCCCCCAAGAAGCCAGGAGCAACTTCTGAGCGCATAGCCAGGAGTAACCCCTCAGCGTCACAGGGTGTGGCCCAAAAACCAAAAAAAAAAAGAAAAAAGAAAAAGAAAGCTGAGAGCTAATTAGACTTAGAATTTAAGTTCATCAAAGATTCTATATGTAGATTTATCAAATTATCTGCCCACAAATAAGGAGATGAAGAAAGCTTGACTGTGTTGAAGCAAGCCAACACAAGAGAGCAGGATTAACTATGAAAGTATTTTCAGTCCATTGAAGCACTATTTACCAAGTGCATCTTGCATGCTGAGCTTTGTACTGTGCTATAAAAGTTCAAAAGAAGACCTAAGCTATGGTCTTATTTCTTGAGGCAAATTTCATTGTTATTGGCAGACAAGATAAAAAGCACATGAAACGGAGAACAAATCAACCCAGATATATGATCAAGGACCAAGGTATGTGGTATGATCAACTAAGTATACTGTAGTAGGCATGAATTTGGGAACGATCCAATAAGGAATCTTGGCTCTGTGCCATGAGCCAAATCTTGGAACATAAAACAGGCTCAGATAAAAGTAGAAAAGTTTTATAAAGTGATAAGGTCATGGTCTTCAAATCAAAACTAAGATGCATGTCCAGAGTGATAACAAAGGTAGGGCCTTTGCCTTGCACACAAACAACCCAAGTTTTATTCCCTGCATTCCATATGGTCCCCTGAGCCTGCCAGAAACAATTTCTGAGTGCAGAGCCTGAGTGTTGCTGAGTGTGCCCCCACAAAAATAAGATTCAGTCATACTGCAGGCCAAAGGCCTTTCAATTTAAATATTATACCAATTTTAATTTTAGTTATTTATTAGTTTAGGGGCTATACCCTGTGATCAGGGCTTATTCTTTGGTCTGTGCTCAGGAATCACTACTGGTAAGGCTCAATGGACCACATGAGATGCTGAGGACCAAACTTGGATTGGCTGCATACAAAACAAGTATACTACCCACTATAATATGACTATACATTACCATATCACAGATTATTACAGAAAATTACAGTATGAGAAGTAAGGACAGTCTAGCATGTGAAGATAAAGAACATGGATTAGGTGAAACAGCAGTATTGTAGTTACTGTGTGACAAGAACTGTCAAGGAAAAGACTAATTTTTTAGATCTAGCTCATCCAGCAACCACTTTGAAGCTAAATAAAGTGATTCAAGCTACAATCACTAATTGTCCATGACAATAGCAATCGAAAAAAATCACTTAAATTCTTTGAATATTCTCCATCTACTAAAATAACCATGGAAATATTTTCTAACTGTATGCCAAGATGATTATAACAAAAACATATGACAAATACTTTGCACAAAGCTGAACTTGTCTTTATTTTAGGCATTATCATTTTTAGTAATATAAACTAATATAGAATAGACCAGAATAACATTTCTCAAATTTGATTCCTTATAGTCCTCAGGATATTTGAAGGTGGCCACAAGAAAAAAAAATCATATAAATGGGGCCATGACATAAAACTAGAAGACCAGAACAACTGGTATAATAGGTAGGCCACAAGAAAGGAACCAGGTTAGATAGGGGTTATGACCAGTAAAAGATTGAGAAATACTGTTAGTTACTATGGTGATGGCATCTTCACCCTATCCTCTACCCTGGTATATGGAATACTGTCTGGAGATATTTGGGTGTTCATATTCAGTGGAGCATAGGATAGACACTACTGGCATTTAAATGATAGAGGACAAAGACATAGCAAACATCCTATACACTTAGAATGGCCCACAGTCAATGAGAAGACCGGTACAGAAACATGGTTGTCAAGGACAAGTTCCTAAAACCACCCCATAGTTGTATTAATGATCACAAATCTATGACTTTATATGCCCCCTGATTGCCTGTTGTCATGCATTGCTGCTGCCACACACACACACACACACACACACACACACACACACACACACACACACACACACACCACAAGTTAGTCTTTTGGTTTTGGAGTCATTCCTCTCAGGCAGTTTGGGATACAGGAGAATGGATAGCTTTTTGTCATCAGATTTAGATTTGCAGGTACACAAATCCTCTTTGAAATGGAGAATTGAACAAGCCAACCATAACCTGATCCACTATGAGGAGCTTTGCACCTCCTCAATGGTTCTTTTCATTCACATGGATGAGTGAAATATGAACTTCGATACTTTTATGTTCTCATCAGCTTCCAAACAGCACTGGAAGTAGGTGTTACTCAGAAACGGAAAATTTTACTTCTTTTTTGCTTATTTATTTAAGGGCCACACCTAGAGATGTTTACTTCACTCTGTGCTTTCAGGGATCATGGTGGGGCATGAGGGATAATATAGCATATTAAGATTTGAACCTGGCTACAAGGCAAGCACCCTACCCACTGAACTATCTCTCCAACCCCAGAAATATTTTATTTCTGCCATCATTTGAACCAGAACTTTTAAGTAAAGAGCCACCCTATTTTTCTTTTTCTTTTTTTTTTTGGGGGGGGGGTCACATCCGGCAGTGCTCAGGGGTTACTCCTGGCTCTACGCTCAGAAATCGCTCCTGGCAGGCTCAGGGGACCATATGGGACACCGGGATTCAAATCACTGACCTTCTGCATGAGAGGCAAACGCCTTACCTCCATGCTATCTCTCCGACCCCGCAACCCTATTTTTCATCTGGATTAAAAATAGCTGAGAAGGTGTAGGTCAGGCCCCTCTGGGTAAAAACCAACCATCCATGGTCTCTTTTTTACAGAATTTGGGCAAGCATGGCTGATTGAGCCCACTCCCCTGAACTCTCTCTATCTCTCGCTCTGGGATTGCTGATTCATGTACATTTTGTAAGAGTTTTTATAACTTTCAAAACCTGTGAAATTGGTTGACTACTAGAAGCTCATTTTTAAGATTCACTGTGATGGCCCAGCAAATTACATATAGCCAGGAATTCTTCCAAAGTGAAAAAATATATAGTATATATAAGTTATTTCCAAGTGTGATAAGTACTTTGAATACTAAATTGAATTGTTAGAAAAATTGGGGTAATGTGGTAGTTCCTAGACACAAAGATTCTTATTTTTCTTTTACAACTTCTCTATATTTTGATGCCACAATGTATTTCCTAGTGTTAGATATTTATACATCCCTGAAAATCGCATAGGTCCTCAGTGTTTTCTTGTAACAGCCTAGCAGTGAAAGGAACTTTTACATGTCTACCGAGGTCCATGGTTATGTGCAATTAGGCACAGAATCAGATAGAAGCAATTTTACCACGCTGGGAATGGGAGAATCTTGAACATTTGTAAGGGTAAATAGTTAAGCCCTGAGCTTTTATTGGCTTCAGAGGAGTGACAGAGCATTAAACGACCTCTTAGGTATGAGAAAGGCTATAATAGGGTCTTCTGTGAATCCCAGCTGAGTAAAGATTTCGATTCTGAATTCATTTTCTACCATAAAACTGAGTAGTTTACCTCATAGTCTGAGCGCTATAAAAAGCACCAGTATGGTTCTATTATTACTACTAAACCCATAATTGTGCTTGCTTGATTTTTCACGTTTACAAGGTCCTTTACACATATTTTTTCAAGAAATAATTTATTCATCCACTCAGTCATCCATTAAATTCACTCACTAAATTATTATCACAGTTTTTGCAAGTGAGGTGAATAAAAGTAAAAGAACTAGTTCCAGGTCTCACAGAACTTACTAATAAATTTTAATCAAATAAACAACCAAATGAAAAGTTACAACCAAATAAATACATTGCAAAACAAGAAAATTACATATCAACATAATAAAAATACAAAATGACTGGATGGAGCCCAGCAATGCAAGGCTTACTTATCAAATGAAATAAATTAAATGCATTACTAAGTGGAGATAAAACATGTGAAAAATTTACATTCATTTATGATATAAAGCATATTTTAGGGGGCCAGAGTTATAGTACAGCAAGTAGCATATTTGCCCTGCACACCTCTGACCTGGGTTCAATCCCTGGTATCCTGTATGGTTTCCTGAGTACCTCCAGGAATAATTCCCCGGTGCAGAGCCAAGAAGTAGCCCCAGAACATCACTGAATATGACCCAAACCTTCCCTCTCCCAAATATTTTGAAATCTAAAAATAGAAAGAAATATTGTATATGAGTTACAGAAATCTATAATATAGATTTAAAAGGCTGGGAAGATAATCCTAGGGCTACAGTGACAATATACTTCAAGGGTGGAGAATCCCTGTATTTCTTAGGCCAAGGGAATTCCTTTTCAAATGACCCCAATATTTACTGTGCATGTGCAGGAGGGAAGAAAAAAAAAGAAAAAAAGGCAAAAAAAAAAAAAAAACACAAAACAATTTATTTCATTTATTTATCTAGTTTTTTTGTCGATTTCTTTGTTTTGGTTTGGCTATTGAAGTTGTTGTCTCCATTTATATTTATTTATTTATTTTCTTCTTTTCTTTTCTTCCTTTATGTACTCTGCCACAATTTTTATCTCAATACCATGGCTTTTATGTGGTGTTTATCTTTTTTTTTTTTTTGGAGTACTCACTGGATATTTTATTTGACACTTCTTTTTGTACTGTTGTGCTGTTTCACCTTCTTTTTTCCCTTCGTCTCTCAAACCTAGGATGAGAGCCTCTAGAAGGACTCTGCCCATATTCGGAGTATTTGATTTTTTTCTCCAGTTTATTACTTTTCTCTTCTTCAAATAAAACCACATAACTTGAACTATCTAGTTCCGCCTCCCAATTAGAGGGGGAAATAAGGGAGGTACCAAGACCAAACAGGTGTAAGACCACTAAGTAGTAAGCTAGGCACAGAGGGGACCACGTATTCTAGCAGCCCCGGGGACGAGGGAAGAGGGTATGGGAGGTAGGATGGGAACGGAGATGGAGAAAGGACAATTCGGTGATGGGAATTCCCCTAATTTTATTTTAATATGTACCTAAAATATTATTGTCAATGATATGTAATCCACTATGATTAAAATAAAAAATACATTAATAATTTCACTTGTTAATTCAAATGATAATAGACATTAGTTTCTAAAATGATATTTAATAAAATAATATTTACCAAAGCAATGTTAGCAAAATTACCCCATTACTTTAAAACTTACTATAAAGTTATGTAACAAAAATAGTTTTACGCCATAGAAATGTTAGAGTCTGGAGATAGATTCACACACAACATATATGCAGTTGACAAGAATGACAAAATAATTTAAAAGGGAAATAAAATTTTCTCGAATGAATAGTGCTTAAAAATGTCTATACATAATGGGTTGGACTTATCCCTAACATACCAAATACACACACAAAGGTAAATTAAAATTAGAACATAATTCTATCATAAAAGCTATAAATTATAAAGCTTTTAGAAGAGATCTTAAGAAAGGAGGTATTTCACATATTAAGTATAAGTTAGCTGGGTAGAATACATAAAAGACAGAACAAAGGAGAGAAACTAATCAATTTAATATGCTTTTCTTATCAAAAGATACTATAAGAAAAATAAAAACTTAAGTCCTGCACTAAAAGGAAATCATTACAATACCTATTTCTAACAATTTGTATTCCAACTACATAAGAAAAAACTTTTAAGAAATTCAATGACTGTAGAGTGATAAACTCTTAAATAGACAATAGTTTACAAAGGAAGGTAAATAATGATAAACAATGATATATGATGATATTCTCATGATAATATTTGCAGTAGTTATCAAGAAAACAGCAAATTAAAACATTTCAGAACATAAACATTGGAAGAGCTAATATTAGAAGAAGACATGATGTCCATGTTGTCAGATATGAACCAACTGAAACATGAATACGTTGCATGGTAGAAGATTAAATTATAGTATTAATATTGGAACTGGTTACCCTCAGGACTCACTAGTTGATCATTTTTATAGGCAGTTCATACCCATGGCAGCAAGAGAAATGTGAGACATTCAATTCATCCTTGACTGAATTTGAGAAGACAATCTTAAATCTTGTACATTGAGAAGAAAAGGGATGAGTCAAACCAGAGGATTAATGCAGAAGTTAGGGATTTTGGGGTCAACTAAGGACCAATCAGCACAGCCTGTGTGGCTAGGAGTCTATGCTGAGGACCATGTATCAGATATGGGTCCAGGCTCTTTACACTGAACATCCTAATTAACTCATCCATACTTTAAAGTAGGGAAATTGGGGCTACTAATGGATTAGATCATGCCCCATGTTCCCGCAGCTGCAGAGCCAAAGAGGTAAGTGTATGTCTTATATGTATGAGTCCTAATTTTAATTCCAGAAACCCCCACCAAAAAAAATCCATGTTTCCATAGAAAATTATATACCCAAAGTCCAAATCCAGACTTACCTGAATTGTGATTTGTGTGATATTTCAAGACACTAGTAGAGCCTGAAATTTCAGCTGGTAGAGAACCATACATACATATATTCTTATATTTATATAAGGTCTGTCAAAATAATGTGTATATATAATACATACATATGTGCATATAAGTATGCATGATGTATGTATAGTGTATATGGATACCATGTTTTTATTACATATGATGAAGCTTTATCCATAAATTAAGTTTGATAAAATACAGAATATATAAAATATCAAATAAAAATATAAATATAAAATATATCAGTAGAATATATATTATATATATAAATATATAAAATCAATATAAAATATCAAATAAAATACAGAATAAAATAACAGAATACAGTAAATGTAATGGTATATTATAATAAAATTTTATCAGTGCATCCTCTCTGATAATATTCAATTATACATTCTATTTTCAGATCATAGTTATAGGTAGTAGTAAATACAACTATGGAAAAGGGGAAGCAACTGCATATCGTTTAACTTTATTTTGTCCTTTGAAGAGATTTTACAGGTAAGCAAACTGACCCAAAAAGGGAATTAAACCTCCATAATTCCACATATTGGGGTGATGGTAGAGCCAACCCCACAGTGCCTGGTCTTATTTCTCTGTATCTTGCTCCAAAATGTGTTGTCTTAACACCATGACTCCGTATACAAAGAAACAACTATTTATAAATATAGATCTACAAAAACTGACACCCTCCCTGAATCAGACTCTAGAGTTTCACTCCAGGGAATCAGGGTTGCATTTTTAAAGAAAATTCAATTCCGTGCTTATAAAAGTCCTCATTATCTGTTAAGGTTGGCAGTTAGGGACTCTAAAATAACTGAAATCTCTATAAACTACTCCTGGCAAACATCCACGTTAGCCTGGTAGACAGAGAGAAAACCATCTGCATAATGTTGGAATGATGTTTCAGCACCTAGATCGCACACTACTTTGACAGAAGATGTTCTAAGTGCCTTCGAAGAGCTGGGTGAGTTTACACCCACCCACACTCTGCCTGGGTGTTCTTTTCCCTCTAATGAAGAAAACACCATAAAAACAAGGTAGTCTCAGACTTCTATATTTTCCTGTTTGCTATATGGAGAAAACATAGGGGTAATAAATAGAATTTTGGTTTCCTGTTCTTGGATTTCTAAAATTCTCTCAGTGCTCTCCTAGGGGAGAAAAGAATATTATGTTTCAAAAATGTCTTCCTTGCAGGCTTCTTAACTCCTTTAATCCTTTCTTGAGGATTAGCAATCTTTTTCCAATTGGCCATATCCTGTCAACTGTTGGGTTTTGTTTTTTACTTGTTTGTTTTGTTTTTTAAAGATCTTTGATGGGGGGCAGAGAGATAGCATGGAGGCAAGGCATTTGGCTGGCTTGCAGAAGGACGGTGGTTCAAAACCTGGCATTCCATATGGTCCCCCAAGCCTGCCAGGAGTGATTTCTGAGTGTAGAGCCAGGAGTGACCTCTGAGTGCTGCTGGGTGTAACCCAAAAATCCCCCCAAAATAAAATAGAATAAAAATAAAGATCCTTGAATTAAGATTAATTTTTACATTCTCCAAGAGTCATTTAAAAAAAGACAAAGAGAGTTTAGGGACCATATGTAACCTGCAAACAAAAAGGTGTCCATGAGTTCTTTACATGAAATATGCCTGCTTCCTGATATAAGAGCAAATTTGTGGCCTACATATTTTTTCTATGAAATCCTATGGGAAACACTGAGTTTAGAAACAAGGAACAGGGAGCCAGAGAGATAGTGCAGCAGATAGGTCACTTGCCTTGAACACAGCCAACCTCAATTTGATTCTCAGCATCTCATAAAGTTCCTCCAGTCCTCCAGGAGTGATTCCTATGTTCAGAACCAGGGATAACCCCTGAACACAGCTAAGTGTGCTCCCAAAATAAAACAAATAACAACAAGAAATAGGATTTTAGGATCTTTTGGTTAATATATTCATGCTTATCAGTATTTATATTATATATTTAAGAGCAATAGTTTGGATTTATTTTAAGCACTGTGGTTTACAAAGTCATTATTAGTAGGGTTTCATACATAAGCCATCCAGCTTCACATCCTCCACCATAGTGTCTGTCCACTTCCCCTTATGGGAGCAATCTCTTTCAGTTTCCCTGTTTCCTCTCCCATATCCCTGTCCTTCCTCTTCCCTTCTCTCAAAAGAATGCCAGTCACATGGGGTCAAAGACACACATACTAATGTGGCCTCTCTTTTATCAGTCACATTTGATGAAATGATTCCTTTTCCAAATAAGTTCATAGCCTGAGCCTTATCTTCTTCAATTTGGGTCCAACAGCCATAGATCATGTAACTAAATGGAAGGAGAGAAAATTTTGAGAACAGTAACTCACAAAGACCAAAAATTAATTAAAGGGTTAGTGAAGGGACTAAGACACTTGCCATACATGCCACTAACCCTTCCCTCAAGAGGAAAAAAAAATACTAAAATTCAACTACATTAAGTTGGAAGCATTAGATCTGGAGAAATAGCATGGAGGTAAGGCATTTGCCTTGCGTGTAGAAGGTCGGTGGTTCGAATCCCATCATCCCAAATGGTCCCCTGAGCCTGCCAGGAGCGATTTCTGAGCATAGAGCCAGGAGCAACCCCTGAGCGCTGCCGGGTGTGACCCAAAAAACAAACCAAAAAAAAAAAAAAAGTTGGAAGCATTTCTGGCAGCATATGCCAATGGTGTGTTTCCTGGACAAATAAGAATCCTGAGTAGAAAATGTTTAAGAATTCCTGGTTTAAGGCCCTGGCTTAGGACTTTAATATCTTTGAGGAGTGTGGAACCAGGAGTATTCAAACCAAACCACAACACAATAGAGTTCCACAAATGAAGCTCTATTGACATTTCTGGCAAAATTATTCTTTGTTGTGGGGCCATTATTCACTGTTTTGTTGAACGTTTAGGATCATCCTCACCACCTCTCACTAGAAGATATAACCATTATCATGGGAAAAGCATCTCTCGGTCATAACAATCAAAACATCTGATATTATTTCCTTGAAAGCTAAGTTGCCCAAGGTACCAAACTTCTTAGCTAAAAATATAATAATCTCTAGGCTTGCTCTTAAAGCCTGTGTTCTCTCTTGTATGGCACATGCTTGTATCTATGTTTCTTTGCTTCAGGAAAGTCTATATTCCCTTTAGAACACATTTTCATCTCTTTCTCTCCTCATAAATATTTCTAAGTAAATTTTGTTCAATAAAATATTGGGACCAGAATGATATAGTACAAAGGGCAGGGTATTTGCTTTGCATGCAGCTGACCTTGGTTTTGATCCCTGGCATCTCATCTATTCCCTGAGCCTCACCAGGAGAAATCCCTGAGCACAAAGCCAGGAGTAGCCCCTGAACATTGCAAAGTATGACTCTAAACCCTCCAAAATAAATAAAATAAAATCGATCTTGCCTTACTAAAATATATAATAATTTCTAGATCAATTCAAAACAAAAAGGTTTCTTCCAAAGAGACTCCAGAAATGGCTAGTATAGCAATTTGGTTGTAAAATATAGATATTCTTCTTGTGAACGATTGCTAATAATAACAAAATATTTTGCAATGCTTAATGGAAACTTTTTCAGAAATGAATTTTTCCTACCTGGAGGCCATAGTTATTATTGTTCATTCCTAAGTGAGTCATAGCTTAAAATGTAAATTGCTTGGAAATAAACCAAACTTGGTGACATAATAATAAAAGGGAAAATCGATTTCCCAGAAATACACATCTGTTCATTAAAGCTGTTTGCTAGTTCATTGCAGCTGTTCCTTTTAAAATCTAAATACCAAAACATGATCTTTTACAGTGAAAAGTTCATAGAGAACATATTCTTAAGAATCTGGGGAAACAATTTGTCAATTAAGTGTAATTTCTGATTTGGTTTATGACTTGTAGTGAGTCCTTTGGATGCACTTGAGAGACTAAAATGCTGTCAGTGAATCCACTAAAGCTATTAACCATCAGTCTTGTTGGGACAGTATTTGTGTTAGCAAGTTTCTGGATACTGAAATGATGTTTTTTTTCCTTCATGTATTGGAAATTTGATAGATTTTCTTGGTTGCCTTGGAAGGAATACCCAGAAATACAAATGGTATTTATTGAACTTTTCCTAAAATACCTAAGTATCCATCGAAAGAAAATTCAAATACTAATTTTGAAAAATTTATGCACCCTTATGTTCACAGATGCACTATACACAATAACCAGGAAAATTACTTTAAATGCCCAGAAGCTGTGGTAGATATACTCAAAAGAATCCTACTCAGCTAATAAAAGAAATGAAATCTTGTGTCACTTCTCTCTTGGCCATAGTTATAAAATCTGACTGAATCAGTAAGTGTTAATATCACTCCACTTTGATATTCCTGGCTTCCATATAAGCCACTACAAAGTTAAGACTTGTACTGGCTTAATTTTAAGAGAGTGGTAACCAGTTGTGTCATGTAATGGGAGTAGGGACCCAGGGAGACTCCTGAACTATATGGCACTCCCAACTGTTCCTGCAGTTCTTGCATTTCAAGAAATGTATATTGATGGAAATTCTAAAAAAAGTGGCATAATGTTTCCAATTCCTTAAAAACCTAAAAATAGAAAAATCATATACCCAGAAATACAAATGGTATTTATTGAACTTTTCCTAAAATACCTAAGTATCCATCGAAAGAAAATTCAAATACTAATTTTGAAAAATTTATGCACCCTTATGTTCACAGATGCACTATACACAATAACCAGGAAAATTACTTTAAATGCCCAGAAGCTGTGGTAGATATACTCAAAAGAATCCTACTCAGCTAATAAAAGAAATGAAATCTTGTCTTTTGTGACCACTTGGATAAAACTTGATTATACTACAGAATAAATCAAATACCAGAAGACATCTTATGGATATTTTCTCTTGTAGGTAGAATAAAACCACCAAAACAAATTATTCATAAGATGAGAACTCGAAGATTGAATAAAAAATTGTTTTACAGAAGGGCAGAAAGAGGTGGAAAAGGAAAGATCAGAAGGTGACCAATCTGGTCATGAGACTAGAGTTAGCATTTTGATGGTTAGGGTGGTGAGATTTAGATAGATAGATAGATAGATAGATAGATAGATAGATAGATAGATAGATAGATAGATAGATAGATAGATAGAGGAAGGTAGATAAGTAGGTAGATAGGAAAGTAGGTAGGTAGGTAGGTATGTAGGTAGGTAAGTAGACACATAAATACATACTTATCTACAAGTGTGATGCTGTACCCTGAAATTTATGTAATATTATGTAGTAATATTATGTGGTAATGGAAGCCAATAACACTTTTTTTTTTGGTTTTGGGGCTACACCTGGTGGCGATCAGAAGTTACTCCTGGCTCTGACCTCAGAAATCATTCCTGGAATGCTCAGGGGACCATATGGGGTGCTGGGAATCAAACCAGGTTCCATCCTGGGTTGGCAGTGTGTAAGGCAAATGCCCTCTGTGCTATCACTCTAGCCCTCAAAATTAATATATTTAAATAAAAATCTAGGGCAGCATTTTCAACTACTGTGCCACAGCACACTAATATGCTGTGAGATATTGTCTGGTGTATGGTGGGAAAAATTCCAATTTTATATGAAACATGCATCTTTGGCTCACAAATAGACCAATCATTAGATTATTTCATAATAAAGTAATTATAAAATAATTTCTTAGTGTTTATTTGATTCCTGTTCAAGAGAATTAATTTATATAGTCAATATAGGCACAGTTAATTTTTTAACATTTTCTGATGGTGGTGTGCCTCATGATTTTTTTTTTCATAAAAAATGTGTGCCTTTGCACAAAAAAGGTTAAAAAACATTAATCTAGGGTAGCAAAATCTTGTATATTGGATCTCAGATCCACTTTTGATCTTCAATCTCATTTGCAGTAATGGGACTCAACAATAAAATAAATTGTGAAAACTGTCTTTCTATCTATTTATATAGATGCATCAGCAACTTTGTATGCTACTCAAATATAGAGGCACCCAGAACATAGTTATGGCTCCAGCAAGGTTTTGGTGCAAATAGGAAGACACATGGCAAAGGCAAAGTGGAATCCTCAGCCACTGTAATGCAGTTCTGTGTGGTGATGGACAATAGGGTCTTGGAAAACAGCTGTGACTCCAGTATAAATCTTTGTATGAATAGCACGTATTCAGAGAGAGCTTATTCTGAGCATTGTTCCCTAGAAAACTACTCTTTTATGAGAAGCACATGTTTATATTTTGTTCTATGTTTTTGTAAATGATTTATTATACCTTCCCATGATGTGATCCTGAGTCTCTGGCGGTCTTGGTGATCACAGAATCTCCTATCACAATGTATGACATAGCTGACCAGGAATACTGATTAGCTCAGAAATAGAATAAATTACTCTGTAGTGAATGGCTTAATTTGTGTAGGTGGATGAAATACCGTGTTTTCATTATAAAATCAAATAGGTTGTTGTTGTTGTTGTTGTTGGGCCACACCCAGCTGAGTTTCAACTTCTGGTTCTGTGCTCATCATCTGTGCTCATCAGGGATCATTTCTGGTGGGACTTGGTAACAATAGGGGTGCCAGAGAATGAACTAAATTGGCTACATGCAAGGCAAGTTCCCTACCTTTTATGCAATTGTTCCAGCCCTCCAAATAGGCATTTTCTAAATGTATTTAAGCTATATCCTAAATTCCAAGTGCAAAACTTTAAGTCCTTAGAATTTCTTAAAGTATTGAAAGGTGTAATATACATGAGGTGACCTTTGGTAACACCTAAGGAAGATGTTGGGGCAGTATAGGTTGCCAGGAGAACTAACCATGTTATTTGAGAGTTGAAATTGGAGACATAATTCAAAATAAGAAATCTTCTTTCTGAACATTACCTCTTTTTTGTGCAAGTTATGGTAAAGCTGTTGTGCTGCTGGCTAGGTGGCAGAAATACCAACACCATATTGTTCCTTCTTTAATTTCCTCACTCAAGTCTGGGTCATTACGGTATTTTCCGGCGTATAAAACGACCCCCTAATTTTTGCAGTTAAAACATAGGTTTAGGCCTATATTCGCTGTATTAGACAGAACATTCCTGTGCTGCAACTGTATGTACCACAGTGAGCCAAACACTACAAGCAAAGGTTCAAAGGTTATACTGGAATAGACTTCCTCTCTGACTCTGGCCAATCTGAGCAGGCTTTTTACAGTGTAGATTCGGGTCCAGAACATTGTCTAATTTGCATGCATCAAAAGCCTGCTTGGATTGGCTGAGTTAGAGAGGCGGCCCGAGCAGCCTTGCAGTGATTGGTCCCTTATCATAGGCACCTTTTCTGGCAATTCCCTGGTGGCATCAGTTAATCTCCCCACTACATGAACCAAACAACACCCCATCCTCGGACCCTAGCACTGAACCACCAACACGGTTAGCTGGGTTTTGCCAGAAGTGGCCCCCAGATCTCCTGAGTACTGTTTAGGAGCCCCCAAGAAAGAGATTTGGAAACTCAGAGGCCTGATTTTTTTGTTTGTTTGTTTCGTTTAGCAGTATATTGAAACATTTTTCGGGATATACTCGGCGTATAAGATTTCCCCTGATTTTCGGTTGACTTTTTTTTTTTTGTTTCAAACTTGGTCTTATACGCTGGAAAATATGGTAACTTACCACCTACCAAGAGCTTTTGTGATCATGTTTACCTTAAAACATGTTCATGAGCCTAGTATAAAATGCAGTCTTCACAATGGGAAACCCCTCTATCATCAAGTCTATTCAGCTTCAAAGAAGGAACCTTAAAAACCTTGAAATCTTCTAGCCAAGTCTAGTAAAGCAGCTTCTCTCTCTAGAGGAGGATTAGAGGTGTTGAGAAAGCAAGGAAAAAAAGGAGAGAGCATCCAAGCTGTGACAGTTTGGGCCTTTCAGGACTATCCTGTTGAACTGATGTCTCAAGGAACCAATGCTGAATGAGGACACAAAGGAATGGCTCATGTTACAACCCTAGTCTATGAATCATCACTTTGATAATTAAGACACCAATCTATTCCACTTCAAAGCAACCCCAACTTGGAGCTACTGATTTGGCAAAAACATTTAAGTAAAAGGCCAGTCTCTGTTAGGATTTGTCTTTTCATGATGCAGTATGATCAAAATCATTAGCCATGTAATAGTTCAGGAAGTTCCTATTTAAAATAAAATTAATCAACCAACAAAAACACTTGCATCTACCCCAAAGACAGAGAATGAAACAGAAAGAGAGAAATCATAATCAACATGCAAGCTAGAATAACTGGCTGGAAGAGAACTTCTCTAATGATGTTTATTACTCTCAGACCCAGAAAAGATCAAGCCTGGGGTGAGAGGGGCAATGGAGAGGATGCCCCAAAGAAAGTAAAATGGCTGGGTCTATAGGATGTGTAACAGAATCAGCAGCCTACCACTCAGCTCCTGAGCACCTAGAGTTCTTGATCTAGGTCCTTTAATATTCTTTCACCTGCCTATTACCCATCAATAAAAGGCTAAGATAAGAGAACAATACTATAGTCCCAGAGAGGGTGGGGATTAACAATGTTGTGGAGTACAGGTGGCAGCCTATACTAGTGGGAAGCCATGGTGAGTGTGGATAGGATTGAGGACACTCTGAGAGGTGGACCCAGGTCTTTGTGATATTGGTGTCCTCCACTTACCTATAGACTGAAAAACCTTGACTTCATGTGCCCTTCAGACCCTTAAGTTTCTTTCAGAAGAATTTGAAATAAATTAATTTATATCTCCAATAAAATGTTTTAATGGCTTTTGATCAGGGAGTGAGTGACAGGCCCATAATCTGGCACAATATAAGTGCCTGCTCTTTTAGGAATACATTCTAAGGCCCATAATATCACAAAGTGAACCAAAACTCTTCTATGACTTTTGTCCTTATAGCACATTTCTAGGATAAATTTTAATTTTTAAATTAAATAATATGAGATAAACAATCACAGTAAAATAGAATATGTCAACAATATATAATAATTAGGGCCAGAGTGATAGCACAGAGTGTTTTAGTGTTTAGGGTGTTTGCCTTGCACATGGCCAATCCAGATGGACCTAAGTTCAACTCCCAGCATCCCATATGGTCCCCTGAGCCTACCAGGAGCGGTTTTTGAAGAGCCAGGATTAACCCCTGAGTGCTGCCAGGTATGGCCCCAAAACAAAACAAAACAAAACAAAAACAAAAACACAATATATTATAATCAAAATTATATAAAGGTGATCTCTCTCACAATATCTTATCATACAAAATATATTTGAACTGCAGATGGCTGGAGCCATGAAAAGGAAAACCAAGTATGAGAACATGATAATGTATTTCTCAATCTTGCACTTTGCAAAATAACCTACAACTGTCGGCTACTGAATTGCACCCTCAGATTACAGATTTAGTAAATATGAGTTGGTGGGGAAGTCAGATCATTTGCCCTTCTAAGGAGTACTCAGGTAAAACTGAGTTCCTCAGAGTGCCAGTGAATATAGTTGTTTCATCTCATCTCTTACATATCAGGTGGAAAACTTCTCTGGCATCTGAGTAATTCACTGGGCTATTGAGATGTCAATAGCTAACTAAATGTTTTACAAAGGTATCTCCTGTAACAGCAAGTATATTCCTTAGTAAGTGGCCAAGACCAGACCACCCCTGGCAGCTGAAATATTCTGCCAATGTGTGGATGCAGAATGTTTGGAGGGATATTTTAAAAAGCTGAAGTGGATCAGGATGGTCTCAGAACATCACAAAGGATTCTTGTCCCTGAAAGAGCTCAAATGTCGAAGATAAGAGTAATTTTATGCAAGTTTTATGGCAGCTGATTAAAACACACACACAGAATATGTCAATGAAGCTATATCACACCTCTTTTCTCTATTTACCTCATCAGTATTCATTAATATTTTTTGGCTTACAGAAGTGTTGGGGGCACTCAGAAGCAGGACCGAACATTCTTAAGACACAGGGCTTTCAGTCTAAAGAGAATACAGTCTGAAAGAAAAAAATGAGAAGAGGAAGCAAGACAGTTGTGCTTCCTATGGAAGATGCAATTAGCTTTTTTCACAATATAAGGAGGCCTGGAAATGTGCACATAAATTAATACATTTTTAACAAAATTTTAGTTTTTTAAATGCCTGCGAAGAACCAACTAATTAAAGGAAGTTGGCAACAAATCTTGGTGAGTGGGGAAAGAAAGAGCAATTACTAATGAGAATCATCATCCCACTTATTTACCAATATTATTAGTTTCCATTTTTCCTTTTTTCCATTTGTAGATCTAAGCAGTCTGAAATGGGCAAGAGATAATGTTTCTGCATTCTGATTTTGAAGAAGCAAATGCTAAGTCCTAGCAATGTTTCTCTTTCATAGAGAAAGTGGTTTTGTCTGCAGTGTTTCTCAACCTGTTTCCCATCAAGGTCCCCCCCCCCCCATCTGAGCTATTCTCATCCTGAAACCCCTGCCATTGACCACCAACTCTTGTGTTGTGCACCCCCACTTACATGATTTTCATCTGTGACTCCTTGGAATATCCTAGGGATCCATGGAGGAAGGAAGGAAAGTAGTCGAGAAAGACTGGTCTAGAGGGAGTATAGTGAAGTATTAATAAGTAAATATGTTGATAATTAATAATAAAACTTAAGTCATGAGAAAAACAGAGAGTAAAGTTAAAAATAAGCCCAGCAATGACTTAGCTAGGCAGAGCAATCTGAGAAGCCTTGAATAGGTAACAAGGAGGGTGAGTAACTAGAGGAGCTATAGTTCACAAGAAAGATCCAAATTAAGCAATGTTAGAGTACATGTCAGGCATGTACTGTAAGAGCTGCTATTTTCCTTTGCAATTGTGAACTTTGCAGTGTGAAGTGTTTTTTTTTGTTTGTTTGTTTTTTTGTTTTGTTTTGTTTTGTTTCATGTTGGATTAGAAGAAACACACTGCCATGGAGCAGAGTGGAGTGACCACATTTTTTTGAGATCGCACTGAACTGGGTGAAAATGGTTCTTCTGAGTCACAAAGGATTTTGCTGCCAATCTGTTGGTCTGCCTCAACTTTTTTGAGAGTTGAAATTTTGGAGTCAAGTTTAACCTCTAGACCAAGTAGAAGCCTGTTTTCTTTCTAGAGAAAAAAAGGTGCATTCCATGCAGGCTTATGGCCCAGACCAAAGTGCAGGGTGGGTGCTATATTTTTTTTTCAATCACAAAATACTGTCAAGAGAAAGATAGTTGTAGATGTAGGGAATGGAGGTTTTTCTCAAAAACACAGGTGCATCTATGTTTGAACAGATAACATTTACTAGGAGATGGCTTGTACTAGTTTTTTCATAAGTGGAACTTGTTTTAAAATGGTAGTACTGCAAGTAGAATTAAGCCAATTTATCCATGAACATCTATTAAGTTGTTTTGGTAACTAGTGACAGCTATCATTAGTTGAAGGGTTTTAGAACTATTCTTGGGTTATCACAAAAGCATATTTTGCACCTAACTCTACACTTCAAACCTGTAGACACCAGCCTATACTATTTATGTAATCACCTCTATACCACCTACCTGTTTTATAGATGTTTTAACCAAACCTCAACTAGAATGCTCACCCATAGGCAGGCCAGTTATGTCATAAAACTAAAGTGCTCATGCCAGTGGTATCAGTTAAACTGGACTCATGACTATTTGGGAAGTAAATCTGAAACATCATCTCAAAAGGAGAAAAGTAAGAAATCTCTTTGCATTGTCACTTCCACTTCAAACAAGAGTAGGAAACTGATGAAAAATATCCTAGCCAAACTACACATGTTGAATATCATTATTTCCACCATTGAGAACCCACTTCTTATCATAATTCTAAATAATAACTAATTCCCACCTTTGCCAAAGAAAACTCATTTGGAGTCTTCTCTAAGCCTCTGCTAGTGCTCATAAATAAAGAAAAATTAGGACAACTTTGTGTCCTCGTTAGGAATATGAGTGCATTCCCAAGTGTTGACCCAGAGAAGGCAACTAAATGGCCCAGGGCATAACTAGAAACATCCTCAGAATTGTTGGGTAAATCACATATATCAAACCATGCAGCAGAGGATAGGGAGATAATGCAGAGAGTAAGAGGCTGGCCTTATATGCAGCTGATCTAGGTTCAATATCCAGGTATTACATATGGTTCCTCAAGTCTTGACAGAATTGAACTCTGCGCAGAGACAAGATTTGGCCCTGAAAATCACTGGGGTGTGGCATCAAAACCAAAAAACAGTAATAACAACAAATCACCCAGGCACAGGCTGATTCTGTCCCAAGAATGGCTGCATATTTTTCAAGTGCATATATGACAGTCCATTAATTAAGAAAATCCAAATTGAAAGTATTTCTGACACAACAACTCTTCTCTATTATCTAGTTTTTTAATACACAGTCATCAAAATCCAATTGGGAAAAAGAAGTCTGGCAAATTGAATAATCTAAATAACAACAGTGATGCCATACATCATATCAGGATGGCCAAATTACAAAATATTAAAATCACATTAGTAATGCTTTACCCAAATTCTACAGCACTTCTGTCATTAGGAATGAGGTGAGACTATTGTTTTTCACTTGGCAACTTCAGGAGACAGTTTCTAGGAGACAGTTTCTTTTCCAGCAAGGAAACTTCGATTTTAGTGACCTCTACTAAAATGCAATTGTACGTCTATGACTCTTGAAAGACTAGAAAATAGAAAAAATGTGTTATGATCTCAACAATACTTTCAATTTGACTTTTATTAGTCACAAATGTATCACCAAAAAACCCTCAAACAGGAATGCAGAAAGTTGGATTCAAAAGAAAGGAGGGCTTGAGAGGTATAGCACAGAAGGTGTTTACCTTGAAGACTGCCAATATAGGTTTGATTCCTAATGCTGTCAGGAGTGATCTCTGAGCACAGACAGGAGTATATCCTGAACACTGCTTGTGTGCCCCCAAACAAAAATGAATACATAAAAAAATAAAGATGAAATGAAAGTGGCTATAAGGAAGACCTATCAAGCAACTCTATATTTAATTCAATGAAATTTAGGCAGCATCTCCCCTATGTACAATTTGATGGCTTACTCTTCAGCTGAGTCAGGAGAAAATCAGGTTGGCTCTTATTTATAGCATACTATAGACAAACTATCGCTATTAATAACTAATTAATTGATGTATTCATTTATTGAGATTCTCGCACTGAGAAAAGCTGAGGACTCACCTGTTCTCCATTTTCCATATCCTGAGAAGTTTCTGCCAAGTAGAAAGAAAACCACCTTTTTCCCGACCTGCAGAGCTGATATTGGAACTCTCCATAGAGCTTGAAGTATGGAAGTTAGAACTTCTTAGAAAGGTTCCCAATGATTCCTTCCAGGCATGAAGCTAGATCCTAGTGTATTGATGCTAGTGATGCAAACAGAGGTTACTCACATGTTGGTTATGGTTTTTGCCCATTAGTGCTGTAGTAATTACCAGAGATTGATTTTACAGTTGTGGTATTCATACCTTAATTCACAAACGAGCTTGCACTCTGATTTCTGGGCTTTATGCTCGAATATCTTTTTTGTTGTAGAGCTCACTAAAGGGGTCATGCCCTTTTGTTATTGTGCTTGGATATATCTAGCTACAATGCAAAAAGAAATAGTCTCTAAGTCCACTAGTCTGCAGAGTTTCCAGGCACAAACAACAGAGGCACCAGGCTTGCATTCTGTTCATGTAGATAACACTGAATATTAAACTTTTGGCCTCATACTTTCAAAGCAGGAACTTCAGCCACTGAGCCATTGTCTAAAGTGAGAAATTTCTTTTTTTTTTATTGTAAGAATTTATTCAAGAGACAAAATTGATTAACATAATGAGGTAAACTAACATAACATAATATAGTGACATAACATAACATAATATAATTGATATAATAATAATACATGTAAGTCAAAGAAATTTTCTGATTAAAAACATATTTTTCCATAATGGCTTACATATCTTTTACAGTAGTATTTTAGGTACATATTAACATTGAGTCAGGGGGATACCCATCACCAACTATGTCCTCCCCCCATTCCACTTCCCTTTCTACAATCCATATACCCCACCATCACCCCCCTGGCTGCTAGAGTAGATGGACCCCTCTTTGTCTGGCTTACTATTAGTGATCACATATCTGTTTGGTCCTGGAACCCTCGTTTCCCCTTCTATTTAAGAGGCAGAGCTAGAAAAATCGAGGTATGTGGTTTTGTTTGAAGGCAAGAAAAGCAATAGAATGGGGTACAAAATAAGAGGAGAAAAAAAAAGAAGTCAAAAATCAAATACGCTGAAAATGGGCTGAGTCTCTCTAGAGACTTCCAACCTCTAAAGTGAGAAATTTCTTAATAAATTATTAAGAAAAAAGCAAAGAGAAGTATACTGGATGTCTGCACATAGTTATAAGAAAGTGGCTCTCTGTTACCTGTAGTTTTGCCATTTTAGTTATTATAAAAATACATTCAACACCTCAGTATACATGACACAGTGTGCTCAGTAAGAATAAATTACTATAAGTTAATAAAGGCTACAGCAATGTAAGTCATTATTACTCTCCCCATTGTCTACATATAGAACTTTGAGTTAATCATGTGATCCCTCTGACCAACCTGGTGGTGTAGTTAAATGAGTTGACCCAGTTCAAAGACATAGCAGTGCTCAATAAATGAAAGCAGGCATATTAGTAATTAGATCCTGGGTATAAAATAATTGCAGCAGAGCAGCCACAAAAACAAAACAAAAAGCATTATGCTAAATGAAATTGTTTTGGCTGTGCACATTTTCATTTGCAGAGCAAATACTCCTGAGGTATCTTATGAGTCTGCCTGTGTGGAGTAGTAAATGGTACTCATTTAGTATTAGGATCTTGCCTATCAGCCAGACACTTATGTATTTTTTATGTTCAAAACGAAATATCATCTTGCATAGTAATTGTAGATAGCTGCTTACCCATTTTCCTTTTCTATGCAAGAAAAGAGGGAAATGAACATTTTGTTTTAGCATGTAAACAGAAGGCAGTCCTAGGCATTTAGTTGCTCAGTATATAAAAACATTTTGAATAGAATAGAGATAAGAATCAAGCCACCATAAATATCTTTATATCTAGTAATTAGTTTCCTACCCATTCCTTAAGGCTCTCTTTTAGATATGATGAATGTGAAGAAACCATATTAGGAACTGGAGGAGGGAGCTTCCCAGGCCACCATATTCGTGGAAAAATTGTGCCTGATAGAAAAATTTGTCCCAATCCTCTTTAGTTCAAAGAAAATGCTCTCCATGGCAACAATGGCAGTTAGAAAATGGGATAAATAGCTCTTTCACAAGCAGGAAACCAGTCTCTATTCCCTTTGATTTTCAATAATCTCTACTCTTTAGACTTCATTTTCCATAATAGAACAGGTCACTTGGCAAGTACTTATTTCTGCCTGACTCAACAGTGAGCAAGTTACTTGGTTTTTGAAGCTGAGAGTTTTAAGACAATGTCTGCTAAGGGCAGATCAGCTAGTTTTTCAATGGGACAGTCCACCGAATCCACCAACTCACCAAACAGTTCTGTTCCTGCATTTAAAAAGTTAGATATTTTCCAACATTTTTTTACCTCCACACTATGGCATTGGGGTCTGTATTATACTTTCTTGGGGAGGAATTCTCTCCTAAACTTTCTAGAAAGTTTAACAATACTCTGGAGGATACTTATTCAAAACCAATGGTAATTATTCCCAGATAGGATGATGGAAAGTGTGTGTCACCTAAGCCAGTCTATAAAATAAGGCTTTACTTTTTGTGTGGGGATTTCAGTAGGATAGCTATTGCCAACCCTTTGCTTTCTTTCTGCTCTAATGATTTGTTTTTGTATAGTAGTGATACATAAGGTCAAGTTTTGAAGGAAACTGATAAAAATATATCTTTAGTCACTGTCAAAAGATTTCTGTGTTGGTGGTTGCAGAAAATCACCACCAGTACAGAACCACTGGCCCATGTGTTGACCAACACCTGATAGGTCAAAAGGTCAAAGTACAAGAGCCATATTTTAAATTTCACTTCTTCATGTATTTATCCATCCATTTAATATTTAATCCATTGCTACCTCCTATGAGCCAAGGAGCTGTATTTCTATCATGGGAGGAATATCTACATAAGAGGTCATCATACAAATCAAAAGCCAGACATAGAACTATTTTTCTCATCAACAACAGAGAAATTTTATGCAACATAATTATCATGGAGAAAAATAAACCAATTATTTTACTAAAAAATTTATTTAAACTTTTGAGTAAAGTTTATTTTATATAAAGAAGTATAAATGACTGAAACTAAATCACTACACTAGATTACAAGAGTGTAAATGTCTGTGTTTTAGAGTTCTATGTCTCCATCACTACATGTCAGCTTCACCTTACTACAGTCTAATGAGCCTTTTCCATTTATCCCAAACTTGTATAAACTCAGTTTTGTGGGGAATTTTTGTCTGATATAAGTATGATAATGCATCCTTTTGTAAGTCACTATTTACCTTTGGGTAATTTACCTTTTTCTAATTTTTTTAGTTATTGCCATTGAATTTAGCTGGGCCTCCTATAAACAACAGGAAGTTGTATCCTGATTTGGCTAGTCTGCGATTTTTGGTTGGTTTGTTATATCCAGAGATTGAAAAAAACACAATTTAGTGTCATTTTTCATATGTATTTTGGATACTAAGTTTGGATAGATCTGTGCTGCCACTAATGCTCAACATCACCCATGTTTTTGTGTTCCTTTGTATTTGAGCAAGTAGGATGAAAACAATCATAAATTGTTGTGTAGCAGGTGTGTGCATAAATTCTAGGTTGATTGAACAACCCAGGGTACAAAACATTGAGTGTTTAGGAAAATGTTTCACCAAATTCTAAGGGTCTGAGCATTAATGAGTAGGAATGACTATATGCCAAATTTGTTCTTCCTGGGGCACAGAAGGGTGTGGAAAGTTGGGCACTGCATTTCAAACTTCCAAACACCCCCCAAAGAACCTGAGTCTCAATATCAAACGTGTTTAAGTGGCAGTTAGGGATTCAAGACCTCCAGAGCCTATTGTGATTTGCTGTGGTAATTAAGGTCTGTATTTGGGTAAGTAGCCTGTTGTGAGAGCAGAGCAATTGAGAGGTATTGAGGATTGAGGTATTCAGTTATTGGCTGTCTGCTGGAACAACAGCATAGCAAGCAAGGGTTTACTCAGTGTGTTTTGGGAGGTGTGACCTTCTTGCTACCAGTAGACATGGAAAAGCTGTGTCTGTTTAGCTGGGCTGAAAAAATGTTGCTTCACTACCTATTTGCTATTGATATAAGATATATAACTCACCTTATGAATCCTGTCCTCATCAGTCTGCACAAGGTCACAGATATCATGCAATTCTGATGAATCTTGCCTTATGTTCCAGTGTTATGAAAATAATATTGTGGAGTTGGGATGCCTGAAGTAACCTCCCTGTTTCCCAGGGCAGTGATCATTACCTTAGAAGTGTCCTCCAGCTGAGATGTTTTATCCTGACCATGTTCCACATGTCTCTATCCCCTTCTATATTGTAAGCCTGTTGTTCAAAGGGCATTTTCTCTGCTGGCAAGAAACATACTCCATTTGATTCTACTCCCTCTCTGAGGGCTCCTCTTGTGTCCTGAGTGATGGGGCCTCAAGAATACTTTAGTTATCCATGTAAGTTTTTGTATAAATTTTGCTGAGAACATGAAAGAATGCTGACAAAGGAAAATTGCCTAGCAAGGCATCTTGGTTCTATCTTCTGGTATTTCTCATTAGTTTCCCCCTGAATTAAGTACTTACTATATGCTGTTGTTTTGTGCTTTTGGGGTGCTTTTCTTTGAATATCTTTTAGCTGGCACTCTTCTGGCATCCAGAATACATTTGCATGCACTCTTTAGTTCTGGGAATTTCTCAGTAATTGTGTCCTTAACTGTTAATTCTTCATTGAGGTTTTCTTCTTGGGTCTTGGGGATTCCAGTGATTCTTATGTTGTTTCTGTTGAGCTTATCCCAGAGTTCTATTGTCATCCTGTTTTCTTTCTTTGAGGATTTTTCCTGCCTCTTCTGAAGGTGTTATACCGCTCCTCTTCTATATCACTGATTCTGTCTTGAACGGCTATTACTTTGTTCTGAGACTTTCCAGTGAGGTTTTCATTTGACCTATCATATTTTTAGCCCTGATACTTTTTTTTTTTTGAAGTTTTCTTATTTCTACTCTCATATCCTTTTGAGTCTTCTGGACTGTCTGTTCCATCATTTCTCTAAGTTCGTTGAGCATTTGAAATACTTCCTTTCTAAAGTCCTAATCAGAAATCTTATGTAGGTGCAGGAGTTTTTTGGGTCTCCAGAACAGCTTCGTCAATCACAATGGTGGGGTTCTGCATCGTTTATTCACTGTGAAAATTAATGTATGGTACTCTTTTGTTGTTGTTGTTGTTGGTTTTGGGTCATACCGGGTGGCGCTCAGGGTTTACTCCTGGCTCTAAGCTCAGAAATCGCTCCTGGCAGGCTCGGGGGATCACACAGGACGCCGGGATTCGAACCACTGTCCTTCTGCATGTAAGGCAAATACCCTCCCTCCATGCTATCTCTCTGGCCCCAATGTATGGTACTCTTATTAAGTGTTGGGATTCAGTTTTTTAGGTGGAGGAAATATGCAGCCATAGAGAAAAGCAAAGTGGTTGCAATCTTGCTGATCTCATGCCACTGAGCTCAAGTTGGAGCTTTTCTCATTTTAAGTCTTGCAGTGCTGTCCTGGGGTCCACCAAGTAGAATCCCCATTCTCAGTCCTTGGTGGGGGTCGCTTACCTCACTATGCTGTCCTGGGCACCACCAAGAAGATGTACCCTTCTGCCTCAGTCCTTCGTTGTGGGGGTTAGTTACCTTGCAATGCTGTCCTGTGTGCTGCTTCAAACATCATTTTTTATAGAAGTCTGATAAAATGCAATTGATTGATAAAAATGCAATCTCACAGCACTTTGCTTCCACTGGGTTCTTGTCATTCTCTGCTTGTTGCAGGGGAAACTTTTGCAGAAGTGACCCAGGGCACCCTCCCAATCATGACAATTAATATGTGTGCTCCATGCAAGTTATCATCGACAGATGTATTCTCATGGGGCTCTGTGTTGCTTTTGCTATCATTCAGTACCTGAATCAGGATTGAGAGTTATTGAGAAGAGCACTGTTTATAAAATTCATAGAGCTGTAGTTGAGACTTTCTGTTAAAAAAAATACTTTTTTTCTGTTGAAAAAAAGAAACTTGGGAAGCCTTTAAGCTCATTTTAATGGAAGCAGAAGAATTAGAACTCTGCTGTAAGGATTTGATGATCAAAGGCAGGTCATCCCAACTGGTATTTATCTGATGCAGCACAGCTGCTTTAGGCTTTTGATGTCTTCCTGCCACCAGACAGGAAAAATTGGGAGAAAAATTCATTCCTATGATAGACACTTCCCCTACCCCCAACATACAGGATAGATTCAGTAAGTACATCTGTGTCCATAATGCTATTTTTCTAATATATGTTCAGAAGATATAGGAGCTCAAGATGAGGATAAAACATTGATGGGTACCCATATGCAAGGGAATGACAAGGACGTGGGACCTGGGGAACCTTTGTAATCCCTGCTGTTTCAGCAAAAAAATTGATTTTCAATATTCTCCTGGCCAATCTCTTTCAAGGTTCTCAATAAATAAATAAGGTGAGGCCCTTCGGTAGGATAGGTGGAGAGTTTGCCTGTCCAGAAATAGAGAAAAAAGCAATTAAGGAGCTTGTGGAAATGTGCACCAATATCTTATTATAATTTATTGACTAGGTTGTGGATTAAGCATTTTTATTAAAAAATTATGAGCACATTATAATTTCCATAACTCCCTTGGGAAGGGGTTAAAGGTAGCTTCTAAAAGCCCCATTTAAAACCAGAATTTTAGTATCTTGCAAAGGATCTTTGAATTCCTCACCACTAATTTATACTGCCACTGTTTCTCTGCACTAAAGGAAAGAGAAAACTCTCACTATTTTTCTTCTCAAGTTTTAGATGCTGTACACACATTTAAAAGTTTATAAGAAAATGATTAGGTATGTAGGAAGTGTTTATATATATATGTGTGTATATATATATGTGTGTGTATATATATATATATGTATATATATATGATACTTACTGTAGAAAAGATTCACTGATGTGACCAAGGTCACTTTAGTGATAAGTGACCTAACAAGGACCATGTCTATGGATTTTCAGAGGGTGTATGTCCTAGGTCGTGAACTGCAAGAGTCTTCTCTATCACCCCAGAACCTTGCGTGAGGTCTAATACAGAATAGCTCCCTCTAGCTAGTACTGTTGATGGATGAAAAAAAGGAAGCAGGGAGAATAGACATAAATATGAAGATAGATGTTGAGAAAGAGATGGACCCAAAAAGCAGGGAGGTGGAGTAAAGGGACAGGAAGAAGAGAAAAGAAAGGGAAGAAGATAAAAGAGGAACAGGAAGGAATGTATTCTATTTTAGTTTATCTGGTTAACATTTGTCTCACAAATGGAACAAGAAAGTCTGTGTTGATGTTGTTATTGTTAAATGTTAATTTATTATTGTTTTAGCCACATCATTAGGGTCACCGCCTCTTTTTTAAAAACCACTTGAAGTAGGGTTCTGGCAGGAAATAGATGATGTGGTCAAATGGGATCATTGCCAAGAGTTTAATTTAGGCTCTGTTTACAAAATGTGGTCGGGTTTACAGGTGATCAGCAAAAACTGGCAAAGCACTCTGAGTTTATTGAAGGATCTTACCTTCCCTAGACCTAAAGCAGGGGTAGAGAAATGGTTCCTGGGACTGTTAGAACTTTTCTGGGACTGTAAAAATTCAAGACCCTGGTAGAAAAATGAAGCTGCATCCCACTTATTGCAAAGGCAGCCTGGAGATCATTTAACCCAAATTCTCTTCTCTCACCTTTCATTCCTCTACCAGTGACCCCCACCTCTAATGGCCAAGCCAAGTCAGAAGATTGGAAGGCAAAGATAGTCTTGATATAGACACACAACAACCCCAAAGGTGGAGGCAGGATTTGGAGGGGGCAATAAGACTATTTACCATAAAACTAATGGAAGAAACTGAAGATGTTTAACAACTGGAGCAGCATTTGGTAACAAATAGAACTTGAGTACTTATCAATTAGAGTTGTGCTAATGGTACTGTACCTTCATCAGATGTGGGTCTTATGCTGGAATGCACTGTGGTGAGATTTTTGGAAAGTTCATCACCTGATCATGACTTTGGGACTAAGCATCAGTGATTCCAAAAAAAAAAAAAAAAAAATTAAAAGATGACCTTCACCAAAAGTCCAGAACTAACACCTTTCCTAATGCGTCAAGGTTCTAGAGCCTTTAGGGAGACTCTTCCTGCAGTCACTCTCCAACACATGGTAACTATTTTGACATATGAAATTGCAGATAATTAGCCTGACTCTGTCAACCTGAAAATGCTAGTGATGATTTCTGTAACTCTGTACTTGGGTTTCTGGAAAATAATCTAAAATTAAAAGAAAAAGTCAGTGTTGATCTCATTTTACCTCTATAATTCATATTTGCAAATATAGATGATAATTTGAGCTAGTCATAAGCATCCATGATAAATGTGGAGCCAATATGCTTACTCAATAATAAGCATGCAGCCTGGTTATGTCTACCGCTGTGAAAATGAAAAAGCCCTGCCCCCATCCAATGCATTTTTACTAATATCAGTCTTTGTGTGTGTGGTTTTATTTTAATTTATTTTAACTTTATTTTAAGAAAATGTTTC
This sequence comes from Suncus etruscus, assembly GCF_024139225.1. Classification (NCBI taxonomy): domain Eukaryota; kingdom Metazoa; phylum Chordata; class Mammalia; order Eulipotyphla; family Soricidae; genus Suncus; species Suncus etruscus. The sequence continues at coordinate 23,078,174 of NC_064851.1, read as the reverse complement.
ACGTATGTTGACCATGTAATAAATGTGTTACATTCATTTCCAGATAAGTGATAGCAAAGTTACTTTAAAAAGTATAGAAATAAAAACAAAGAGAAAAGAAAAAATTAAAGAGAGAGAAAGAAAGAAAGAAAGAAAGAAAGAAAGAAAGAAAGAAAGAAAGAAAGAAAGAAAGAAAGAAAGAAAGAAAGAAAGAAAGAAAGAAAGAAAGAAAGAAAGAAAGAAAGAAAGAAAGAAAGAAAGAAAGAAAGAAAGAAGAGAGGCAAGCTAATTTGAGAACATTATATCTCTAATGAGTAATTAATACATGGCATTAGGTTTAGTAAGCTCTTGTTAGTTGTCTTTTTTGTTAAATTGGTGTATTTCTATATGGATGACAGCATCAAACAAATGAAGTTGTCCAGGAATTCAAAGTACTATTACTGATACTTTGGCTTTTGTGCGGCATGTTCTCAGCTGCCAGGCCTCCCAGAAGAAGGAAAATACTGGAGGAGGGTACCCACACTCACTCCAAAAATAATCCCTGGTGATATCAGCCCAAATACCTGTACACCTGAGTTTGGCACTAAAGATATACCCGAAGATTGATAACCTCAAAGAGAATGGTAGAGGGGCGTTGAAGCAGGGTCATAGACAAAAAGTGATTCCAGGTTATGGTTGTAGCAGGCATGGCATCAGCAGGGCAGGGCCTTGACCTAACCTCTCCTCCCAAGACTTAAAAGTTTCTGCTATGTAGCCGGTGTATCCGTGATTTTTCACAGCTTGTGTTACCTTTTTTTTTTTGAGAAAGTGCTATTCTATGGAGCTGTGTGAACATGGTGACAGCATTTGTGGATGGTTCAATATCAGTCATCTTTTGAGAGATTCCATTTTCTCTGTTCTGAGTCTTTTTTACTGAGAAAAAAATTGGCATCTTGAAAAATAAAACTACTGAAAATGTGTAGCTCCACCTTTCTGTAAGCTACTCCTTAGGGATTCCAGTGACAATGAGTTTTGAAGCTTTACTTCTCTCATTTTCTACCACCTACAATCATCAAGTTTTTTTAAGACCTTTATAGTCTCCTCTCTTCTCAGTTTTCATACCCTTTATAAAACTTTATAAAGGTGGAGTCAATTTCCCTCCCAATTTATTTGGTAGTTGGGAAATACCATGACTAAATACCATGGCTCTAATCTTAAACAACAGGAATATCTCATAATTCTAATAGCTAAAATTATAAGGTCAGAGTAACAACATGGTTGCGTTATGGTGAGTTTTCTTTTTCTTCTGTCTTTTCTGTCTTCTTGCTCTGTGTCCATATGTCCTTATTATAAGGACACCAATCCCTCTTGACCTCATTCAAGACTAATTATCTCCCAAAGAACTAATATCTAAAAATAATCACATTAGGAGTCAGGCATTCAGCATGGGCAATTGACACAGACTGTATGTAGCTTGCTGGCTAATAGAATAACATAAAAGTATCAGTGTGCCCTTCAGAGACTACACTTTCAGAGACTTTGCATAATTCCTCTTTCTCTCTTGAATTTTTGAAGAATTTTTGGAGGTAAGTTTACCCTATAAAAATCTACTAGTCATTTCCCCTAGAACTATTCTCTGTTGACTAATATGCACAGATAACAGATAAAAGCAACTAAACCTAGTCTATACTTGAAGACTTATTTTTTTAATAAAATCTTTATTTAAGCACCATAATTACAAGCATGATTGTAGACTTTTGAATCACCTACAAATGTCCAAATTATAGTGATAAATAATTGTACATTTATGCCACTCAGTTGAGTTTTGCGATTTGTTCAGGAGCAATATGTTACTGATACACGTGGTTACTAAGCAATGATCATTACTTTGCATACCTAAGAAGGAAAAGTCTAGTGTCTAAAGGCATAAATAAATTTAGATTTGAAGTTGAATCCTACATATCACTTGCATGCTTGTAAGCAGAATATATCAACTCATACTGTAAAATGTTCTTATATATACATTATATAGTAAGAGCATCACATAGGAGAATTATGAGAAATAGACTGAAACATGTAAAATACCTCAGTCGGTACCTGGTTTAGAGGAAGTCTTAGAGAATTGGTCCTTGTTATTCATCATAAAATAACTTGTTTGGAAGTAAGGTTGGTTGATGCCAAACTGTGTTTGCTACACAGTTAAATTAAGGACTTTATCTCATATGCCATCAAGGGATGAGCTAATATTTCTCAAAATAGGAAATGAAATCAAGACAAGTTAGAGAACACTGAGATAACTATTTCTTTTTATCTCTCTTGCAAATAGGCATCAATGTTTGAAGAGTATGATTCTTTTTCCATTATTGAAGTGATAGGAGAGACTGAAGTCATCAGTAGGCAACTCTAGTCTGACTGTCAAGCTGTGGGAAAAGTACAGACAACCCTTTTGCATTTATTTTGCCCCTTACCACATACAAAACTTATGTATTCTTAAATGTTTGCAGCTGTGTAACCCCAGAATTTCATGTCTCCCAGTCCAGGGTCTATACATCACCATGGATACTCTAAATCTCCTTGTGTTTCTTCCCACTCTGAGTACTTGCTACCCCCAAAACAAGTAATTTTGTATCTCAGCTTATTGTTAGTAATTTTGCTCTCAGAAGAAATCTATTTTCTGACTTATCAAATAATTCCTAAATAAATGTTATTACAGAAAACTTAATTTATCTTTTTGGGGGACAAAAGAACGGAAAAGAAAAAGAAAGAAAAATAGAAGGAAGAAAGGAAGAAGGGAGGAAGGAGAGAAGGAAGGAGAGAGAGAAAAAGAAAGAAGATAGAGAGAAAGAAAGAAAGAAAGAAAGAAAGAAAGAAAGAAAGAAAGAAAGAAAGAAAGAAAGAAAGAAAGAAAGAAAGAAAGAAAGGAAAGAAAGAGAGAAAGAAAAAGAAAGAAAGGAAGAAAGAAAGAGAGAAAGAGACAAAGAGAGAAAGAAGAAAGAGAAAGAAAGAAGAAAGAAAGAGAGAGAGAAAGAAAGAAAGAAAGAAAGAAAGAAAGAAAGAAAGAAAGAAAGAAAGAAAGAAAGAAAGAAAGAAAGAAAGAAAGAAAGAAAGAAGGAAGGAAGGAAAAGAAAGAGAAGGAAGGAAGGAGGAAAGAAAGAAAGAGAAAGAGAGAGAAGATAAAGAAAGAAAAGAGAAAGAGAAAGAAAGAAAGAAAAAAGAAAGAAAGAAAGAGAGAGAAAGAAAGAGAGAGAAAAAAAGAAAGAGAGAGAAAAAGAAAAGTGAGAAGAAAGAAAGAAAAGAAAGAAAGAAAGAAAGAAAGAAAGAAAGAAAGAAAGAAAGAAAGAAAGAAAGAAAGAAAGAAAAAGAAAGAAAGAAAAGAAAGAAGAAAGAAAGAAAGAAAGAAGAAAGAAAGAAAGAAAGAAAGAAAAGAAAGAAGAAGGAAGAAGAGGAAGGAAGGAAGGAAGGAAAGGAGGAAGGAAGGAAGGAGATGAAGGAAGGAAGGAAGGAAAGGGAAGGGAAGGAAGGAAGGAAGGAAGGGAATGAGAAGGAAGGAAAGAAGGAAGGAAGGAAGGAAGGAAGGAAGGAGAGGAAGGAAGGAAGGAAGGAAGGAAGGAAGGAAGGAAGGAAGGGAGGAAGAGGAAGGAAGGAAGGAAGAAAGGAAGGGAAAGGAAGGAAGAAAGGAAGGAAGGAAGGGATAGGAAGGAAGGAAAGGAAAGGAAGGAAGGAAGGAAGAGAAGGAAGAAGGAATACAATCCAGGTTGTTATGTGGGAGCTGATATGTATCAGAAAAGTATCAGTAAAGTATAAATCCAAGTATTGTTGAGCATTTATCAGCAAAGATGCTTGAAAAATCAAATGGGCCATGCAAGGAATCTTCCCCAACAAAAAGGACCCAGGGGAAGAACCAATCCTGGAGATTATGAAAGGCCCATGTTCATGTCCTACCAGTGGGGCACACAATGAAGCAATTCTATCGATCATCCCATAGTCCTCTGTCCCAGACAATACTTGAAGAAATTCAAGTAACTATGTGATGACTGGTACACCTCTGATTTTCCTATGACACTTAGTCCAAACAGCCAATACTGATTTTTTTTCCTTTTTCTGCTCTCTTAGTCAAAATATCCTACCCTAGTATCAAGACTGTTCCATGTCACCTTCTCCAAGAAGACTTCATTAATGTTATAGTTATATCTTCTTCCTTAGGCTTCCTTATAGCCCTTTACAAGTGGTTTTTTTTTTCAAATTATTTTAACTGTGAGCTTCTTGAAGACAATTATCCTACATTCATTTCATAATCTCCTGTATAGGTTTAGAAAACTTCCCTATCAATTTCTCAGTAAACATTTTTTAATTTTTAATAAGTATGAAAAAGTGATTCTGTATCATTCATCTATTTGGGGATGATAACCACACTCCTTCACAAAAATATGGCAGTCCTTAAACATAGGTCCTATAAGCTCTAGAAACACGTAGCCATACTAAATTATTTCTGTGACCCTCCTTAGCTTACCTAACAATTTAGGAAGCTCCTTTTTCTCTCATCTCTTTCTTTGACAACCAGTTTAGGCTATATTTGTATTAGGAGTTAGTTTCTTTATTTGTACATAGAAAGAGATAGACTCTTTAAATGCAATGTGAAAATTACTTGACCAAAAGAAGTTCCATTTTCCATAAATTTAAAGCTTATCAAGTCAGGTTTTATTATCATACTCCTTGCATTTTAAACTCTCATAAGACATAAGTAAGGGGATTGACAAACACTTGGAATATCTTGGCTAAACTGCTTTTTAAAATACATTTTCTTTGAGAAGCTTTTTCTCTTAAGATCTACTTGATGAACAAAGAAGCCCAAGGTTTAAGTCATAGTAGAAGCCCTGAGACAAGAACTCAGCACTCCAGTGTCTTAACTAACATCCATTCACCAGCTAGATGAGGAGGCAAGGAAAGAATCTGTTTATATATATAAATGTGTCTAATCCACGTCACTAATTCCAACAGGTGCTGTAATTACTGTGTACAGACTAATAAGTACAGTGTGATAAGTATGTGATGTGGAAGCTTTATTTGGTTCATTAATCTTCAGTAAATGTCAGCGCCTAGCTGCAATCTCCCACTGGCTCCTTCTCCACTTTCCATCATTTTAAAGTCATGTAACAGAAGTTTTATTGTAAGAACAAGGCCCTACCAGGTGTGACTCTCCCACAAGAATTAGCATCAGATAGTGGTTAAAAATGAGAACCTTTCTTCTCAATTTTTCTATCTTATCTGTGTGTGTTTGCAAATGTGGTAAAAAAAAGAAAAAGAAAAGAAAAAGAAAAAGTTACTCTAAACATTTACAATTGTGTACTAAGCATTTAAAGTCCCCATGGATGGGAAAACCTTATCTAGTGCTTCGAGTGTAGTGGGACACATGAACAATAATGTATAAAAAATGTACCAAGTTTTTACAAAGAGTTTGAAAGATGGCAGGGAATGGACTCAAATAAAGTTTTATAGAGATGATGACATCTGAATGAGTCCTGGAAGGATAATGTTTTAATGTTAAAAATGAAATTATTTTTAACCTGTTGGTCTTGGTTTCCTCATGTAACACATTTTATGGCCACAAAATTGGTAGTAGACAGTGGGATCTCAACTGTTTCTTCACTTTAAAAATATTTCAATATTTTATACTTTAGGTATCTTTAAGATTTTTTTTTTCATCAGAAAAGCAGAGAGAATTCCAGGTAAAGAGGATATGTGAGTTCTGAAGGTTTTACAGTGGCTTGTACCAAAGTTTAAAAAAGCAAGCAACCCCTTACTTATTCAATTTATTCAAATAAAGGACAAGAATGATGATAAACTTAATGAGAGTTCTAGCACAAGAATATATTATTTTGGGGCCGGTGAGGTGGCGCTAGAGGTAAGGTGTTTGCCTTGCAAGCGCTAGCCAAGGAAGGACCATGGTTTGATCCCCCAGCGTCCCATATGGTCCCCCAAAGCCAGGGTTCAATTTCTGAGCGCTTAGCCAGGAGTAACCCCTGAGCATCAAACGGGCTGAAAAAAAAAAAAAGAATATATTATTTTAGGTCCACTTTGCTTATAAAATACATATGGAAAGCATCCAAATAAGGCATAAGCAAATTAAATCCAGACGAGTACTAAAACAAATACATTTTAAATAAGAAGCATTAGTCAGGAATTCAAAGATGGTATGACAATTTTTAAGTTTATCAAGATAGTTCAACATGTTAACTAATTAAAGAAGAAATGCTAATATGACTAATTTAGTAAATGTTGAATAAGTTATTGATACAGACATTAATGAATTTAAAAAGAGCAAACATTTAACCAAAATGAAAGCATATTCGAATATACTTAATAACAATATAACTGCCAAAAGTAAAATTAAGCATCAGTGAATTATAGAAGCATTTCCAGTAATACCCAGAGCATGGCAAAGATACCTCCTTCTATGTCAATTATCCACTATTATATTTGAAGTCTTTGTCAGTATAGTAAAATGGGGCACAAAAAATAGAAAAAAAAACAAATATTTTTGCTAAAATTATGACTTACCAAGTGGAAATTTATAGTCTAATACATAAAATTTAAAACTAAAAAGTAAATTGTAATTGTTTTTAAGGAATTTACATCAAATATCAATAGCCTTTTTATGTCATAAAAATAGGGGCCAGAGCCATAGAACAGAAGATAGGGTGCTTACTTTGCATATATCCAATCTGGATAGGCCCTCAGCACCCCATACTAGTCCCCTGAGCCTTTCAGGAGTAAGCCCTGAGCACAGAACCGGAAGTAAGTCCTGGGCACTATGTGACATAAAAAAAAATTATAAGACTAAAAATAGCCTGTTTTTAGTAGCAGCATTATGGTGGACTAATAACTTTTCTTACAACTGTTAGTTCTTATAACTTTTCTAAGCACTTAATCAATCTCTTACTTGTTTAATTTTCATAGTGTCTTTTAAGCTAAACAATAAATCTTATGAAAGTCTTAGAAGACTTAGAACATTATAGAGAGGTATTAATTGTGATTAGTCAACTATCTTATACTTAGCCTACATCACTTTGACCCCTGGCACTGCATCTGCTGTCTCACGTGCTTTCCTGAGTATTCCTAAGCACAGAGGCAGTCGTCATTTCTGAACAAATCTGGGTGCGCCCCCAAATAAAAAAATAAAAAATGTTATAGAAAAAAATTTTAATTTAAAATATAACAAATATCCTGAAAGTGGAAATATATGCCCTAATATTTGATGAGATGACTTAACACATTCTCTATCAATTAATTTATAAACTCAATAGTTTCAATAATACATTTATATTAAAAATGAAATTGGACAGATTCTAATATTCACAAGAGAGAGAAAATCTTCAAAGATATACAAGAAACAAGATACTCTTAAAAGGCTGGAGCAAATACTCTGCATGCAAGACCACCAGCTTCAAATCCCAGGATTCTGTGATCCCCAGAGCACTGCTGAAAGTGACCTTTACTACTGAATCAAAAGTAGTTCCTGAGTACTCCCAGGTGTGATTAAAAAAACAAAATTATAATAATAATTAAAATGAATTTGAAAAATAGACAAGGACACTTCCAGTCACCAGAGTTAATGTTATCGTCATGAGAACATTACTATTTTTATATCAAAATGGATTACTAAATTGATGGAGAATAAGAATCACAGAGATAGATGCAAACATACATAGGACCTTAATTTATGATTGTATTGATTCTGGAAACTATAAAGGAAAATATGAGCCTTTAACTACTTTCACAAGTGAAGCTGAAACAATTAACTTTCCATATGAGAAACAAATGCGGCTATATTATTTCCTCAGACACGAAAATAAAAACCAGCTTGATCAAATACCGAGATTTAGTAAAGCATACTTTAAATATATGAGAAGAAAAGTAAATCAAAAGTTCTATCTTTGGATTAAAAAAGGATCTCTTAATAAGGACCCTCTTCCCATCCCCCCCCATAAAATATCTACAAAATAAGACATTAATAAATTTTGTTCATTTCCATCATAAACTTCTGATGAATAAGTTGAAAAGGTGGACTACAGATTAAGAGTTTATTTATAACAACTAAACTAGTATCTGGATTATAAAAAGAATTTTGTACTCATAGGTAAGATAAAGACAACCCATAGCAAAAGAAAGAGATCAGGAACAGAATGTGAATTGGTTAGGCTAGTATACATGGGGTAAACTCAATCTCTGAATTTGGGAACTGCAACTAGAGGCAAGATTGTATTTTACAGCCTCAGTGAAAGAAGCTTGAAATCTAATTATATCAAGTACTGGTGACAGAATAGGAAAATAGAATCATGCATATACTCCTGAAAGAAGGGCATGTTGAATGATTTTCTTGGTGAGCTTTTTGGTAGAATCTAATTATTACCTAATTAATTTGGAAACATATACTCACCAGAAATCAGGAATTCGGAATCCCGTAGAGAAATTCTCCTCTATGTGCCTAAGCAGACATTCATGAAGATGTTCATTGCAGTGTTGTATACTCTGGGGGAAAAAATCTTAGAAGCAATTAAGTGTTTATAAATAGGATATAAACCAACCATGGGGGGCTCTATTTGTAAGATGAATGTTTAACGCAGTTAAAAAAAAAATAAGCTAAAAATTCCCCAAAACGTACTAGTAACCTATACCAACAAATACCAGATAATGGAATCGAACACATATAACACAAATGAAAACATATTTCTAGTGATGTGTTTGTGTGTAGGGCATAAGGAAAGATGAAAGATACTCAATATATTCCTATAGAAGAAGTCAGGTTTCACTATGCCCTGTCATCCCTGACAGTTGACATATTACTCTAAGGATGAGTGCAGAAGGAAGACCAAGCATCTCTGCTGGAGAGCTTCAGGAATTATATGCTTCCATGCATATTCTTTGTGCTTCTTTGCATTGCATTAAAGTAACTAAGAAACATTTTCATCTTTGTGTGTCATCGTGGGGAATGGCAGTGTGTGTGAATAGACTCACCTCTTTCAGAGACCTCTTGATTCACATATATAAAAGGCTTTCAAGCTCCAAACTTTGCATACCGTTGCTCAGAACAGATTCAGGCTGTGTGTTGTCATAACAACAAACACAATGATTTGAAATGCAGATTCTCTTTCTTTGATTCTGATGGAAACCAGCGAGGAATGCAGAATACTTTGTACTGGATATGAGACACTTAGAGTGCAAATGTGGTATTAGGACTTGGTTTTATGCCCAGCAGAGAATAAAGTATATAATTTATGGAGCATCTAAACTAAGAAACATACAGGTTTTCAGGAAAGGGTGTCTATTCACATAGTGCAATTTTGAAAGTTAAAATCATCTTTATATCTTAGCTGTCCTATAAAAGTGGTCTCATATTGTGTTGGAGAGGCAATGGGGTACAGTGGATAAGCATTCTGAATTTAGCAACCAGTAATCCTTCTTTCCCATTTTCCAGCAGTGAGACATTTGGACAAGTTACTACTGTGATTTGAGGTTCACATAGAGAGTTATTATAAGAAATTTATTCATCTAGTCATAGAAAATGACAAATCCCAAGGTAAGTAGAGTAGAGTTGACAACATAGAAGATGCAGAGAGAGCCACAGTTTTAGTACAAATGCAATTTATCAGTGGATATTCTCTGTTGCTTTGGGTGATGAGAAATGCATTCAACCTTTTTTATGTTTTTAATTTTGTTTGTTTTGTTTTGCTTTGCCACCATTTGACTCATTTCTGGCTCTTGGTGGTAGTGCTCAGGGAACCATATGATGTGCCAGAATTCAAACCCAGATTTACTTCTTACAAGGCAAGTGTCCTTCCAACTAAACTGGTTGTTGTATGTATCTTTTTGTTCTATTCATCTCTTCAACTGACTAGATGATATTCATCAACATTAGAAAACAGTTTGCTTTATTTTACTCAGATTTAAATATTATTATAACCCGCAGGGATTCTCAGAATAATGTTTGGAAAAGTATCAAGAAACTCTAGTGGAAGTCAAGTGGACACCAAACTAATCTTCATATCTTCTAATATTCTTGACATCTCCTGGCTTTTCCTAATATTGTTATATTGATCATAGGGCTGAGATGAGGAGTAAACAACTTGCCACTTACAAAGATCAAAAAGAACTAGGGCTTATTAGATACTAAATATGTACTAAGCACTAAATAAATAAATGTATAAATACTAAATATGTACCATTGAATTCAAAGTGGAATCCAGTTTAAAATTTTAGTTTCTAAACTCTTACCTTTTTATATAGTGTTGCCTGTTATGTGTGACAGTTCAAACAGTAAATTTCTTAGATTTGAATGATTTTGTGAATTTTAAAACATGGGAGCTTTAGGAACTCGAGAGATAATATAGTAGTTAGGCGCTAGCTCTGTTGCACTGGTGAAGGGGGGGTGTTCTGTTTATGACTGAAACCCAACTATAATCATGCTTGTAATTATGGTGCTTAAATAAAGATCTTTTTTTTTTTTTTTTTTGGTTTTTGGGCCACACCCTGTGACGCTCAGGGGTTACTCCTGGCTATGCGCTCAGAAGTTGCTCCTGGCTTCTTGGGGGACCATATGGGACGCCGGGGGATCGAACCGAGGTCCGTCCTAGGCTAGCGCAGGCAAGGCAGGCACCTTACCTCCAGCGCCACCGCCCGGCCCCAAATAAAAATCTTATAAAAATAAAAATAAACATAGGGAGTTAACCCTGTGACAAGATTCAATTCCTGGCACCATATATGGTTCTCAAAAAATTGCCTGAGCACTGTAACCCTTGAGCACAGAGCCAGTAGTAAGCTTGAGCACAGCTAGGTATACCCCATCCCAAATATCAGCTTTAAAGACTTCTTTTGTTCACTGTTAGCAATATCATGTTAGCAATATCATCATCATTGTTGCACTCAACTATAGATATTGAATTATCTAGAACATATCCAATTTATATTATGCATATTTGGGTTTTCCTCAATTATTCCATTTCTCAAAATGCTTCTGGGAACCATCTTGTCTAGATGGGTCTACCTATAAAATTTTCTTTAGGAAGTGCTCATCTAAGGGACTCCTAGAATCTGGAGTATAAAAGTGCTCCACTTTACAAGATAAAATTACATATTTTCCCAAGTAGTCAGTTTGCCTTCACTAAGTAGGAAACAGTATTTTGATATTTCTATACTTCAGGTGATCTTCAAAATAGACATCTAAACAGAACAACCAATAATGGGCAGAATGCTTGTCATATTAAAAGAAAAAAAGAAGAAATAATAATTTAGATGTGATCACAACCCCAAATGAGAGTGACTCAATGCAATATAATATTAAAGTTTCAAGAAGGTTTAAGCAGGATCTGGCATCGATCCAAAAGAACTAGGGTAAAACCTTTTTGCCACGGCTTGAGACTTTGAATTAGTTGCTTTACCTCTCACTTCCTCTGTGATCTCATTTTTTAATATAAATTTTTATTTAAGTAACATGATCATAGTTGGGTTACAGTCACAAACAGAACACCCGCCTTCACCAGTGTAACATCCCCCTCCCCCTTCCTATCCCCTGCCTGTATTCGAGACAGGCATTCTACTACAATTATTTGTTTTTAAGTTCAGTAAATTGGGGTTTTTTTCCTTAAAGGATAAGAGTAAAAAAATATATTAAAGGTGTGATAGTGGCAATCGCCGTTATTTGCATAGGCCCAGAAAAATATGGGGAAAACGAAAAATAATCCTTGGCCTGATTACAAGAAGGCCTCACCCCAGAAGTTTATTGGCATAAGACCGACTCTGGGTTCCAGGCATACCAGTCTCTCCAACCCGAGTGGTCTCGTGAAACTTTTTCACACTTTAGCTATTGTTGGTATCAGGTTCTTATATTTAAAGATTCTGGATTCTATTCATTTCTTTCATTGATGTCAGGCTGATGTGGAGCATCCTCTAGTTTCATTAGATGCAGAGCGATCTGCCTTGCAAGCAGGCTGTTGCTGAATCGCCTGGGTGTTGAGAGCACTCTTTGGAGTAAGTCAATGCCAGAGCAGTGGTAGATATTCCCTGGTAGAGGTTTGGACCCTGGTAATGTTATAGACAATTCTCATTTTTAAAAGGGAATAACTACGCACACCTAGTCAGGATGTTGCATAAACTGAGATCATAAGAATAATAAATATATAAAAATATATAATAAAGGGCCGGGCGGTGGCGCTAAAGGTAAGGTGCCTGCCTTGCCAGCGCTAGCCTTGGACGGACCGCGGTTCGATCCCCCGGTGTCCCATATGGTCCCCCAAGCCAGGAGCAACTTCTGAGCGCATAGCCAGGAGTAACCCCTGAGCGTTACCGGGTGTGGCCCAAAAACCAAAAAAAAAAAAAAATATATATATATAATAAAAATAATAATTATTATATATCATGAGTATAATAAATAAATACAATAAATAAAAAGCACAGTTTAAAACCAGATACATAATTACTAGAGTAATTACTAAGGCTAATGGTAAATCCTAAAATAAAAGCAGTTTTTTTTTCTGTTAGACCTCCTGGAAAATGATCTTACTTGCTTTCAAAATGAGAACATTAATTTGTTTTTTTAAAGATCCTATTATTTGCTACTCTAAATTGATTTTTGTGCTGCTTTTATTTGTTCACAATCCCCTCAGCTCAATTTATCACCTTAGTAAGTAGTTGAAAGAAGGGTTATATAAATGCAGAAACCGGTTCTGCCAGGCCTATCTTTAGAGTCAGGAGACCTTGATGCCAGTAGAGACACACTAAGGTTAGAAAATCAATCATCTTTAATTTATTTTTAATATTTAATTTAATTATAAATTTTGCATGGAAACTCTTCTCCTAATTATTTAATTTTAATATAATTATAAGTTTTACCTGAAAATTCTTTTTTCTTTTTTTTATATATTTAAATTTCTTAGTACTGTCATTTGTGTGTGGGAATTGGTTAAAAATATAGGTCTAGGGGCTAGAGCGGTGGAGCAAGCAGTAAGGAGTCTGCCTTGCCCGTGCTAGCATAGGACAGACCACGGTTCATTCCCTGGCATCCCATATGGTCCCCAAAGCCAAAAGCGATATCTAGAGTAACCCCTGAGTATCACCGGGTGTGAACCAAAAAAACAAAAACAAAAAAAAAGTAGATCTATGCATCAATTATATAGAATTGAGGCAAAGGCATTTGCCTTGCATGCAGCTGGCCCTGATTTATCCACAGTGTATAGTCACTAAGAGTGGTCCTTGAACATAGAACCAGGAATAAGCCCTGAGAACTGCAGGGTGTATGCCAAAAACAAATAAACAATGACAAAAAGAATTTAGACACACAAGTCCTGATACATACACATGATCTTCCCTACATATGCATACATACATCGGATCTTCTGAAGATCCCTAGGTCTTAAGAATAATATGGCCTATTATGAATGTTTTCTGTACATGCATGGACTCTCTGGAGAGTCTGCAACTTTTTGCCCTTATTTATTTATCCAGTATATATTTATTGGAAATATATTTACTCTATACCAGGATCTGAGTATAAAGTGAGACAAACTCAATGAGACTCCTGTATCCTCTATAATAGGAGACATGACAATCAATAGCAAATATTAAAAAAAAGGCAATTTTAGAACAAGAAAAATTTCATAAAAGAAGCAGAGAGGATGTGTAGATGATAACACAGCGGCTCTATAACAATGAGGCCAGGAAGAGTTTCCTAGAGAAGACACTTAAGTGAAGAGGAGAAAGATGAAGAATTATTAATCAGGGAAAACATTCCAAGCAAGGAGAATTTTTAACTGTAGAGCCTTTATTCAAGGATGATCATAATGGTGCTCTAGGAACTGTTGGAACGTAAAGTGTGCGGAGGGTGTTGTGATGGAGTAGGAAACTCTCCCACACAAACACTTAGAAGTACTTGAGAAAAATATAGCAAACATCATTTTAAATGCACAGTTGAGCTTCTGAGAATGGAAAACGGTTTCTAGGGAATAAAACACAAAAAGCATCTAGCTAGTAGACTAGGTGGCACAGAATTAAGGGTTTTTAAGGGTTGTCCTTGTGGTTAGCAAGAAAAGTCTCCCTAGGATGCTGGGGCCCAGTAGGTTAATTTTTCCATTTCTTTGGAGAAATTGACCTGTGTACCCAGACCTTGAATTATTTGATTTAAATATTATTAAAAAGAAAATGATGCTCTAAAAATAAGCACTAAGACCATCATCATATAGTCTTATAGTTTAAATTTATAAAATCCACATCACCCCCCAGGAATCCTCAATGAAGAAAGCATTCAATCCCTGAATCTGACAGTGAGTTCCTAGGAGATTTAAAGCAAACACACAACTTCCAGAGAAAATTTTATTCTTCAACCCAAATCATACAAAATTCCCAAAGATGAATCCCAGCAAAGAAGATTTCAGTCTCAAATTACAAATTCAAAATGAATTTTTTTTATCAAGAGGCAGGTATTATTGTAAACAAAAGAACTTAACATTCCTCTTAAGGAATCTCGATAAAAGAACTATATAAAAACTATTAAATTACTAATGTCATAAAAGAGATTATTACAAATATAATACAAAAGATGATCTAAGAATAAAAAGTGACAGTGTTTTAACATTTTATTAGAATTTTCACATAAAATAATGATTAAATAAGTATTTTAAGGCGATTGAATAGCAAATTAGTTCAAATGTGAAAAGAAAATTAATAAATTGGAAGATCAATATAAGGAAATTACTCAAGACTATTATGTAGAGTTGCAAGATGAAAGTCATGAAAGGTTAAATGAAATAGAACATTGAGTAGAAGAGTCAAATGTACTTTTAACAGGAGTTTTAGAACTTGTGAATAGAGAGACTCAAGAAAATATTCAAAGTTATTATGACTGAGAATTTTCAAAATTTAGATGATAAGCACGTATCATAGACTGATAAATGGAAATGTGAAAATGCCAGAATCTAATCCCTGGGACCTTTCAATGGTTCCTGATAGGAAAAGGATCTTTTTAGGTATGATTAAGTTAAGGAGTTTGAGATAGAAAAATTAATCTGGATTACTCAGGGGCCTCCTCTCTCCTGTCACAAATATGGCCTTATAGGGACTGAAGAGAAGGCTATTTCTTACAGAAATACGTAGAAGAGAAGGCATGTGAAAATGAAACAGATGTGAGATGCTGGCTTTGAAGCATTCATTGATTTATTGGGGTTGCATATCCAGTGACTGAGGAATGTTCACAGCCACTAGAAACGTTAAGAGACAAGTGAAATATTATCTTTTCCCTGCACCTGTGGAGGGAACATGGCCTTGCCAGTGCTTTGATTTTGGCCCAGGAACTGACTTTGGACTTCTGCCCTCTAGAATGAAAAAGAATAAAGCAAGATTGTAACTCAAAAGTTTACAGTGATTTGTAATAGCATCCTTACCAAATAAATAAAGCATGTATTTAGAAATTGAGAAAATGCAGAAATATACAAAACGAAAAATAAAAATAAATCTACAACTATACTCAAAGTAATGAAAATGGAGGATACTCCTTAGAAAGACTTAAAGTACCCAAAGAGAAAAGTAAAAGGAACAATTACAGGACAGAATATATTTCTCCAAACTTTTAATATAATCCAAAAGACAATGGAGTAATGCCTATAAATTGCCTACATAAAAAAATTATCATTTGAAAGTGTGGCTTAAATAGAGGTATTTCAGACAGGAAAGACTGCATTTACACCAATAGAATCTTCCTGAAGGGACTGTTAAAGGCATTGTTCAGAAAGAAGGAAAAACCCAGAAAGGGATAATGAAAATTAAGGAATTACCCCCAAACAATTGGAAGTTTCAGAATTCAATATAAACAAGCAAAAGTGTAAGAAATAGAAAAAAATAAAATGATGAGTTGAAGACAAAAAAAAATGGAAGGTTAAGATAAAAATACCAAACAATTGAAACAAACCGGTTTCTTCAACTCTGACCATAGAATTGAGGTTGGGGATTGAGTTCAGAGATTCTAATGGTTTAATACATTATGGAACAAAGATATTGGCATTTTGAGGGGTTCTCATGGTCTGATAATATTATATCCCTAAAAATGATAAACCTTTACATTATTGCAAATTATGATTTTTCAACAAAAAATAAATTATTATTTTAATTTGGCAGAAAAACTTCACTAAAGGGCGGTATGCATTTTAAGACAGAAATTCAATCATCAACAATTTTGTAATCACAGTGCTTAAATAAAATAATAAAATTAATTTAATACCAAATTTATTATCTATATTTAGACAAGACAGAAGTATTTGAGAGAATATCCTAAAGTCATTGCATTGTCTAGGAGTAGAATATGGATATACATTAAGTTACTTTGTGGGGAGGGAGGTTTGAGCCACACCCAGCGGCACTTAGTGTTTACTCTTGGCTCTGTGCTAAGAAATCACTCCTGGCAGGCTCAGGGGACCACATAGGATGCCATATAGGAGATCAAATCAGGGTCTATCCCAGGTCACCACATACAAAGCAAAAGCCCTACTGCTGTGCTATCATTCCAGCCCCTATTAAGTTTAAACTGTATAAATTACAGTAAACATGCAATAAAGAAATTTGACCAGTAAAGAAATGAAAATACAGAACATGCCAGCACTACAAGTATGATGTACATACGACACTGATGTAGCCCCAGAATATCAAGTAAATAAATAGATAAATAAGTAACTTTAAAAGACAGAGTCAAAGAACTAAAAGACAGAATTAACAAAATGTTATGGCTCCTTATTTTGTAAGAAAAACACCTAAAAATGTCAATACCTAAAATTGAAAGACAGAAAGATTTTATTAGAAGATGAAAATTATATTCCTAGAGTCTCCCCAAAAACTGTATGTATCAGTAATGACTACTTTGAGAACTCAGCATTTTTTGTTGAGAACATGCTTAAATATACAAAAATCAATTGTATATGTTGCCAAAATTATTAGAGAAAGTGGTTTTGAAAATATATCATTTATACCAGCAATAAAATCTTAAAGGTACAAAGAACTAATTTTTGTATTGACGAATTTCTAACTCAATTAAAAGATGGAATAAGAAGCTTGCAGAAATGTAGGGATAGAAATGAAGGTAATTAGTCATATAAGCATCAATGGGAAAAATCAATATTATAAAACAGAAATTCTCCCAAATCAATTTACAAAATAAATTTAATTCTATTCCTAACAGAATTTTGTAGAGAAGATTTATATAGTAAAACATGAAGACAAAATTTTTATAAAAGCAAGACAGTATAACGTTCTATCCTAAATATCAAGGAATTATAACACTATGGTAGTTAAGACAGTCTGGTATTGATCAGAGGTTAAGAAGAAGATGAATGAAATCAAAGCAAGTGTAAACCTATATGAATGAGAGACTTAATATATCTTGTACGTATGGTATTATAAACTATCAGAAAAAGGGAAAAACTAATAATGAACAGAACTGAAATGATCATTTCTCCATATGGGAAAAAAAATCAGTGAAATACTCTCCTCAATACATACAAAACAAGGTAACTGAAAAAATAAAATGACAAAAAATCTAAGAATTAGTGCTATGACTACTTGGCATAGAGTGTCATAAATATGGAAATGATTGAGAAAATAGGGTCTGACAATAACATAATATCTATAAAGTAAAACCAAGACACTGCTAACAATTCAAAATCCATAAATCATACAGTGGGAGTAAATAAGTATACTTAAAAATCAAATAAAAGCAAAGGTTCACAGACAGAATACATAAAGATTGCCTACAAATTAGTGAGAACAAGAGAAAAAGTGCAATTAGAAAATTTACCAAAGACAAAGCATGAATGTCCTATAAACACATAAAGTAGAAGTTGAACCTCACTAGGGTTCAAAGAGTAGATAAGCTTAAGCTGTGATCTTTTCCACCCTTCTGGCAGGGACCTTCTGCCCAGATGCTCTAAGTAGGCAGAAAGCCAAAGCAGAAAGACATTCAAGGCTCATAACAGGTTTTGGACTACACTGACAAAAATTAAAATCATTAAGATTTGATTAGGATATAGAGAAACAGGACTCTTCAAACAATGTCGATGGAAGAGCAAATAAGCTCAATTTAGAGAGGAATTTGGCAATATTTTGTAACACTGGAGATGAGTATAGAATTCATCATGTCCTTTTCTAGGAATAGCCCCAGAAAAGACTCCCATGTGTTCATTAGGAGATTGGTAATACAGAAGGGTGTTTATGGGCACAGTATGTGATGGGTAAATGTTTTGTATAATAGAGGTGGTAGAGAAGAAAAGCCTTGTGTTATAGTGTGCTGATACTTGCACAATATAATATCATACAAAAGTCAAAAGGATTGAAACAGAACTCTATGCAGCAATGAAACACAACTATAAAATGAATGCCAAACAGATGAACAAAAAGCATTCAAAATTATTTATTTAACATGATGCCTATTTAGAAGTTTTGAAATAAATATAGGATTTGTGAATTGTTTTCTAGAACTGGATATACCAAAAGTAGCCAAACATAAGAGTGGAGGTGTATGGGTGGGTGTTCGCAAGAGAATTGAGACAGTGGTGAAAGGAAGTAGACATTCTGGTAGAGGGTATGATGTTGAAATATTGAACCACTGCATGTGTAAAACACTGTCATTAATAATGAAAATAATTGTACTTTAAATAAGAGAAATAAAATAAAAAGCAGAAAACCAATTGGAAATTTAATTTAGTCACTTTCTATAGATGTATACTGATAGTTTGTAAATTAGTTCTCAGGTTCTGTTGTCTTTGATAATTTATTACCATACTCTGTTTTGTATAACCCATAAATGAGAGATCATACTGTATATATTCTTCTTTGAGTGCTTTCACACAGCATGTTTCCCTCCAGTTATATCCATGAATTGGTAAAACACATGATTTTATTTTTTTATTATAGCAGAGTAATATTTTAAATTCTTTAAAGTAGTAAACCAGATTTTGGTTGTGAATAGTACCACAATTTTATTTCTTGCTTTTTAATGATTTATCATTGCTCAGATTGCATAGGTTCAAGATATTTTTAGAGAAAAATAATTTGTTACCAAACTTTTCTTCTTTCATGATATAATCCAGTTTTATTTATTTATTTTGGGGAGGTCACACTGATGGTGCACTGGGGTTATTCCTCGTTCTGCATTCAGAAATCACTCCTGGCAGGCTTGGGGAACCATATAGGGTGTCGGGAACCAAACCTGGGTCCATCCCAATCAGCCATGTGCAAGGCAAAAGCCCTACCACTGTGCTATCACGCTGGCCCCACAATTCAGTTTTAATCAGAAATTAATCCTCTACCATCCTATTCTTATGGCATTCTACAGTGCTTTAAAGTATTGGTATACCACTTCTTATATTAAACTTTGAAATTCTGATATACAGAAATAAGGTGAGCATCTACAATAAAAAATGTATATACACATACCATACTTATTTGTATAGTATATATACATATGTACAAATACAATAAAACAACCAGGGAATGAAAAGATATCAGTTCTTTGGGAGGATTGACTGGGAATAAGATAAAAATATATACACAAGGGGAGTCCCATAAAGTTTTTTTATGAAACTTCAATGCTATTAAGTAATGTCATGAAGACAATGCATTGAGATGGTAAAACTTACTGGTACATACAATATTAGGTACATTATTCCCTTTATTTATGCAGGATACATGAAGAATTTTATTAAGAAACATTTCTAAGTATCAGCATATAAAAACCAACCCAGAGGTTTTTCTGTATTGTGTTTATTAGTTCAGACAATGGGAGAAATAATTTTCATTATGATTGAAGCAGCTGTAAAAACTAGAAAGATGTGAATAGAATCAAGATGTAATTTGCAGGTAAGATGATGTATAGTTTATGTTTTACATAGTAGTGGGTATATCCCTGTCCTGTCTGTACTCCATGGGTCTTTCTAGACATTGTATTCAGTTTCTCAAACTTTTTAAACAGGGGGCCAGTTCACTGTCCCTCAGACCATTGGAGGGTCTGACTATAGTAAAAACAAAACTCATGAACGAATTCTTATGCACACTACATATATCTTATTTTGAAATGAAGAAGCAAAACAGATACAAATACAATATGTGGCCCACGGGCCATAGTTTGAGGACCACTGAAAGCTGGCTGATATCTGCATCTCTGTCCTGAGGTCTATACCTCACTCACCCCGACATAACTGAAACATGTGCTGCCCCCAGGTGGTAGATCTTACATGCAATTTGCAGCCGCCTACGGAAGGCCCAATGGTCCTGATGAAAATGCCCTGGCACCCTTACTTCTAAACTAGCATCAATCTGAGGTTTGTGCTTCGCACTGTTTGTCAGAGGTTCCCTTTAGAATTATGATTTAGGAACTGAGCTATTATTCATGGTAAGTAGACCTGTTTTTACAGGTTTTTCTTACTTGGTGTCCTTTCTCTGCTTCTCCCAATGAACCATTTCACTTATATTTTTATCTTGATTTTCTGGGAAAAGGGACATCAAACATATTTCCAAAACTGGCCCACATTCTCCAAGCATTTCACTGATTTCAATCTTACTCTGGCAAAGAGAAGGAAAAGAAAAATAGGGGTGGGTGGACAGAGCTATAGCACAGCACGAAGGGCATTTGCCTTACATGTGGCCAACCAGAGTTCAATCCCAAACATCCCATATGGTCCCCCAGCCTACCAGGAGTAATTTCTTTTTTTTTTTTTTTTTTTTTTTTTTGGTTTTTGGGCCACACCCGGTGACGCTCAGGGGTTACTCCTGGCTATGCGCTCAGAAGTCGCTCCTGGCTTGGGGGACCATATGGGATGCCGGGGGATCGAACCGCGGTCCGTCTCCTAGGCTAGCGCAGGTAAGGCAGGCACCTTACCTCGAGCGCCACCGCCCGGCCCCCCAGGAGTAATTTCTGAGTGCAGAGCCAGTAGTAACTCCTGAGCTCCTCTGAGTGTGCCCTCCCCCCCCCAAAAAAAATAACAAAATGAAAAGTAGATTTTAATGACAATGGACAGATTGATGGGGGGGGGAATGCTCCAATAATAGATTGTAGAAGAAAGATTGCATAGCTGAGGGACTGAGAGAAAATAAATTGCTTAAGGATTTGCAGATAAATGATTACAATGCTTTGTTACATCATGGAAATAAGTGAAATTCTAAGGTCCAGTGGCAAAAGCTTATGACCTGAACTAACAATTGCTGCAATGCCTCCTTTGAGGATTCCCTTTACAGAATTAGGCGTTTAGCACTACCTGATTATGAGCTCTTCTAGGCCTAATCCTACTGTAATGGAATTTATTTGCATTTACATTCCAAACATGTTTTCAGAGCTAGACTTGGCACTGATGAATGGAGCTTTGATAGAAAATATTATTGAATGTCACTAGAGAGGGATTTCTTGATACAGCATCATATAACAGTCCAGTTTCTCTAATAGTCTCACATTTCAGCAGTGAATTAGAAAGCATTCATCTTGGAAGTAATATAAAATGATTATTTAAATTTAGAATTGACTATATGTAAATAAACAAGCAAACAGTAAGACATAATATATGCTTATCATGTGTAATTGTGCTGAAATACTTGTTTGCATGGGATCTTTTTTCCTTAAGTCCATTGCACCTGGCTAATTTGACTGTTATCAAGAGCAAAAGTACTGTAGTGAAGTTTTTGGCATCTATCTGACTGCTGATTCGGAAGGAAAACTGCTTAACTTGTCTCCCCCTTCTCACCGAAGTCCCCCAGAACAAAGAAGTCCCCAGAGAAACTAATGTTGGTTTCTCAGTATACAAAGTATTTAAACAGTGGCATGAAGTCAATGAAATACCTCCATTCAAATGCCCATTGGTGAAATGAACCTGAGTTATTGGCCTTTACCTACTATCTTGAATAGAAGCAAGGAACCTGGTGCTATTCTAGATTCAGTCTGTACAAAGAGATTCTTCAAAAAGATAGCCCTCCCTCTGAAGCTATCAGAAAATATAACCTGACAAGGAAACTATAAGAAAGATGTATGCCATCTTCAGATATGTCCATCATAAATAATGGTTCTTAAGAGATGGTAGCAGAGTTAGTTACCCCTGGATCGAAGGTATATCCAACAGCAATTCAAAGAATCAGTGGAACCTAGAAAGGCTGATTTAAAGAAAGAGTTGAGTTAAAGACAGAGTTAAGATCTAAATTCAGATTTCAACTCTACATCCTCAGAGCCGTATTATCCAGGGCAGAATAGTCAATCTCTCTGAATCTCTGTTTCCTTACCAGTAAAATCTAAAGCCATGTCAGTTTGTTTAGTTTAGTTTAGTTTTATTGATGAGCGAGAGGGGAAGATTGTTGCTTCTGGACCTCCACTCAGGATTCACTCCTGGATATTCTAGGAGGCTATCTAGAGAAGGATTTATCTATGAGAAGGATTTAACTGGGGTCAGTAACATGCAAGGAAAGCAATTTAGCTTCCATACTTTCTCTCTCTCTGACCCCACTTAGGCTTGTTTTGATGATTACAGAAAATATTATACACTGAAATATTCTACAGAATTGGTGCATAGTAAACACTCAAGGATTATTTCTGTCAGTTTATAACCAATGGCAATAAAATTCTATCTAGAGAGAATTCTAAAGAAGTTTCTACTTATATCAATATAATTTGCATTTGCTAGTGCTCTTGGTGCAATGAAAGAGAAAAATATGGATTGAGAGTTTTTAGTGTGCATCCACATTGAGCATGGAAAATGAGACTATCTAGACAGGAAAACTTGGTTTTTAGACACTATGACTTTTGTGGCTAAACAGAAATTTTTTCCAGGAGATCCAACTGATATTTTTAATTACATTATTTAAACATCATGGTTACAAGATTGTTTATATTGTTTGATTTTTTTTCACAGTCACAAGTTGTTCATGATTGAGTTTTAATCTTATAGTGTATAATACCCTTGACCAGCACACATTTCCCACCAACAATGTACCCAGTTTCCCTCCAGACTTCCCCCTGCCTCTTATCCTTTGGTGTGTAATATTGTTACTGAAGGGATATTACTTTATCTCATGCCTATCACTTTATCTCCTTTCAGCACCCAATATTTGTCCAGAGTGATCAGTTCCAACTATCATTGATATAGTGGTCCTTTCTCTGCACTAACTGCACTACCCAACCTCAAAATCAAATACCTTGGAGTTAACTTAATTAAAGAGGGGAAAGAACCACACAAAGAAAATTACAAAACACTACTTCAAGAAATAGAAGAGGACAGAAGGAAATGATAACACTTCACCTGCTCATGGATTGGAAAAATTAATATCATTAAAATGGCAATGCTTTCCAAAGCATTGTATAGAGTTGATGCAAAAGAATACCCATGACATTTTTAAGAAAATAGATCAAACACTCTTGAAATTTGCATGGAACAACAACAAATAAATAACTAAAGCAATCCTTGGGGAAAAAGATAGAAGGCATTACTTTTACCAGTTTTAAACTGTACTATATAGCAATAGTCATTAAAACGGCATGGCATTGGAGTAAAGATAGACCCTTAAATCAACAGAGTAGACTTGAGTATTCTGAGACTGACCCCTAAGTATGTGATCAGTTAATCTTTGATAAAGGGACAATAAATACAATGTAGAGCAAGGAAAGCCACTTCAACAAGTGGTATTGGGAAAACTGGTCAGGTCTTCTTATTATATATTCCAAATGACTTTTGATCTACTTTGGCCTATCTCTTACTGAAAATCTTGATATTTGTTCTGGTTCATCCTCAGTGCATTGAGAATTAATTATGAATCAGTCACCCAGACTTTTGTGAATACAAATAAAAGTTATACCTATGCAGCAGAAAAAATTATGACAAATGGAGACTTGTAGTAAGAACATCATACCCAAAATTATCTGTCAACTTTATTTTGTTTGGCAATTTTTTTGGGGGGGTCACAATCATTGATGCTCAGGGCTTACTCCTGGCTCTAAGATCAAGAATTACTCTTGGCTGACTCAGGGATTATGTGCTGTGCTGGGATTTGAATCCAGATCAGCCATATACAAGGCAAGTGTCCTTATTCTCATTTTATGAATAAGTAAACTGATTTTAGAGAAAGTCAATATTTTTCTCAAAGTCACAAATAGAAAAGCGATTAAGGTGGGACCTGAGTCTTATTGAGGTAATATTATTTATATCTTGTCCTAGCCCTTCAGTATCACTACTTAGGAAACACATTCTTCCCAGCACTTTCTTACCTTAAGTTATGAGTATACAAGACCTTAGCTCTGTAAAAATAGACTATACATCACCCCTTGTTCCCTGAAATTGCCTGTGAGTTGGCAGTGCTCTTTCTGTTAAAGGGTTTCATCTTATATCAAGTGCTTTGAGTCAGATCTCTAGGTTTCCAGTGAATAGGAGTTGAGTGTGAATCATTTGTAATTATAATTATAAAACATTTGTAATGATAAATATTATAAATTATGTAATAAAATATTATAACTAAATATTTTAAAATATGTAATTATAAATTTGTTCTCCCTATTTTGGGACACATTTTCAAATATTAATGGAGAGAATAAGTATAATGTATTCAGAGCTTGAAACCTCTTTACACCCTATTCAGCACTAGGTTATTGGCCACTTATCATCTTATGTTCTTCTCTCATTATGGGTTTTGAGTGGATACCAGGATTTATCTTGTAATAGTGGTTTTAAAATATCTATTCTTAAGAAACACTGTAGATAAACATAATAAGCACAATATAGATAGAGAAAAGACATAACCCTGCATCTCTGTTTAGGCTATATTTGCCCATAAACACACTAGTCAGTACAATGAATGTTTTCTTTTTGGATAGTTACAGAACTGTGATTCCAAGAAATCATTTACTAAATAAATTGTATTTCCAAGTCATAGTATTTAAAGGAGGACTCTATCTGTTTCAGCTCAAAATGTAAAGTGATTTTCCATAAAGTAAATTGTACTTATTGATATAAATAAGTTTGAAACATTCTGGACTAAATATTGTTAAGTTGATATCTTTATACAAAGATAAGTAGACAATTAATTGTATTGGTAGATTGGTATTTTTTTTTTTGGTTTTTGGGCCACACCCAGCGGTGCTCAGGGGTTACTCCTGGCTATCTGCTCAGAAATAGCTCCTGGCAGGCACGGGGGACCATATGGGACACCGGGATTTGAACCAACCACCTTTGGTCCTGGATCGGCTGCTTGCAAGGCAAACACCGCTGTGCTATCTCTCCGGGCCCAGATTTGTATTTTCAAAGGAGTCTCTCAAAATTCTGTGTGTATGTTTTATACTTGACAAAACCACTTTTCAAAATTCTGATATAAGCCTAAGGAGAAAAGGTTTAACTCCCATGGATAGCATTAAGTCTAGAGTCTAAATTGAGACTTTCAAATAACAAGGATGAGGAACCTCAAGGAGAGTCAAAGATTTGACTCAGGTCCATAAGAAGAGAAGGGAATGTAGAGACCTGAGTTCTGAACAAAAAGGGATGCCATTTTGTAAAGGCCACATAGCAGACGTCTCAGGTTCTAAGCAGGGAGAGATGCCATTCTGTAAGAGCCACATGGTGTAAGTCACATGCTAGGTCTTCACAAGCCTATTTCCATAGGCCCTGTCCCAAGCTACCTGGCCATATCAAGCGACATGGCCATACTATGTTAGGTAACCTATCATGGAAAGACAAGGGAGCAATAGGAAGGCACTACTAGACAATCGCCAATCATTTTAAAGATCATCAAAAAGCTGGGACCTCCCTATATAACCTTCCACATGACCTTGGGCTGGTCTAATCACCTTCTGAAGGTGGCTCTGGCTGGGAAACCTTGTTGGCAGACAGATTAAAGTATTATTAAACTTTAAAAAATTACAAATAAATTTTAAAACTCTAACCTATTTATGGGGTATTTTTATTACACAGATAGTGGTCACCCAATGTTGTGATATATATAGAAATGTAATGAATATTACATGTGGGATTAGCTGTTGGGTTAATCCTCCAATAACAATGTCATTACTCTGCAAAATAAGTTTTATCAATCCTCAATGACTAGGATTTGGAAGATCTGCTGTAGATATTCCCCAAACACATTGGAATAGTAAAGATTCTCAGTGATTTCATCAGTAAGAAACCCAGTCAACCAGAGAATGTAGAAGAAAGTGGGAAATTTGGTGTTTTACCACTGTTATTTTAAACTGAAATTGCATTTCATGTTTTGGCTTTGGCTGATGAATTTCTTATTCTGTGTTCTCATGAGAACTGATCTGAGAGAGCTTCCAGGATCATCCATGAGTTTCCATGCTTACTCAGCTAACTTCCCTAAAAAAGGTGCACTCAGATTGTGTGAGGTTATGAACTAAGCCAATGTAATTAGCCTAGTGGGGTAGAGCTACCTCCTTTCATGCAAGAGCACAAGCAGATAACTTAAAAAATTAGACTGACCTGGAATAAAGTACCCCACAACACAAAATGAACTTGTAGGTCTGGCACATACCCTCCAGACCTACTATATCTTTAGTAATGAAACCAAGCAGTCATTTTAACTATTTTATTATATCTCACCTTCCTACTGGAAAGGAGGATGGTGAAAATGAAAAAAAAATTTTCTGTACATATATTTGGTCCAGAAGGCCCTTAAAGGGTTAAAAGTAAATTCCTTCTTACATTTAAATTACATGCTATTTAGGTAACATCCTTACACTCAGAAGGCAGAACTTAGAGATGCCTCCCTCAGAAACTGTGTGCACTAGAAGAGCACTGGGTTTCTGCAAGATAATGACCAAGTCTTTGGGTAATTTGGGCATTGTCTAAGTCTCAGATATGAATTTCTTTGGGTCTCTATATTATTCTAGTATAAGAACAACTTACTTTATGGGAAACCACTTTACATTCTGACCTGAAACACAGATAGAGGCCTCTTTGGCTATGGGCAGTGTTTTCTAACTTATAAGTGGTTTTCTAACTTTTAAGTACATGGCAATCACTTTTTAATATAAAAACTTCATCACATTGTGTTTCTGTAAACAGAAAGGCATGGATCTGGTCTCAAGGGAACTAGTCTGAAGACCACAATACCCAAGCATAGACAAGTTAGAGCTTGAATCACACAATGCACTTTGTTCCTTAGACTAGAAATTTAAGCAACACCAATGAGTGATAAGACTTTTGAACTGAGAATCACAAAACTTTCATTTTATTTTAAAGAAATACAACTCAAGTTGCAGTTAGTCAAGTTATTTAAGTTGTTCCCTTCTTTTTCTCCCCAGAAAAATAAAGAAAAATAGAACATTTTTCTTCACAGGGGCATTATATGATACTACATAAAGAATAGTTGAAGTTTGGTGATTTAATAGTTTGCAATATGAGGGACCAGAGCGGTGATGTGGAGCAGTAAGGTGTTTGCCTTGCCAGC
The DNA here is from genome assembly GCF_024139225.1 of Suncus etruscus. Taxonomy (NCBI): domain Eukaryota; kingdom Metazoa; phylum Chordata; class Mammalia; order Eulipotyphla; family Soricidae; genus Suncus; species Suncus etruscus. The sequence continues at coordinate 23,050,766 of NC_064851.1, read as the reverse complement.
GCTAGCCTAGGATGGATTGATCCCCTGGCATCTCATATGGTCCCCCAAGCTAGGAGAGATTTCTGAGCACATAGCTACGAGTAACCCCTGAGTTGTCACCGGGTGTGGACCCCCCAATATGCAATATGCTTTCAAAACTACTAATGTGTTGTCTTCTTAAAATAGCAGTAGGAAAAGTATTGATGAATATAAAATATATTTGAAAAACTAGTCAAATGCTATTCAGAAATTAGACTTCTGATGACTGCAGCCACCGTCCATGAAGTTACAATGGAAATTAGACAAGTGGATACCACTATTGACAATACAAATGCTCTCTGAGCACACATTCACTCCAAAGTCATGGTAGAGCTCTAGCACTGGAATCTAATCTTCCATCAGTGTTGTTATGTACAATTCAGTCAATCTGGCTCGTTTTGGCTTCATTCCAGAGGAAGCAAGTGCTTTAGACTTGACTAATCAAGTCTCCTGGCACTTTTGCTGGAACTTTTGAGAAAGAGGAAACTTATCTTTCCATGAAGATAGCTCTTAAAAACTGTGTAAGCATAGAAACTGTTCACATCAACCTTAACTATACAGAATGAAGTCAACAAAACTATAATAGAAACAACATATAAGGAAATCAGAGTACTAGACACAACAGTTGATCTCCTAGATACAATTTCATGCAGCCCAACTGAACACTTTCATTATGAGACACACAAAGTCCATTCTTCTTACTCTCATTTCAGTTAAGTTTCTAATATAATTGAGAGTCACAACTAATCCAATAACCTTAAGCAAGTTTCTTAGTTTTTCTAATCCTCACTTTATTTTTCTAGGTAATGAGAATGATGAAACACTCTTTTCAGGTGGTTGTGAAGATTAAAGCAAGAAATTTTACTAAGATCAGAACTCACAAAGAGCACTCCCAAGACCATTGTCCTTCACATACAAGGTTTCATTTAGTCCTCTCGTCTGAATTCAGAAGGCAAATTATCTGCATTTCACAGTTAAGATGACTAGGACTTAGAGAAGTTAGACTCTTTAGCTGATGTCTAAAATAGTTATGTTAGTTTCTAAGTCCAGATCTGTGCAATGCTATAGCCCAGCATATTTCTCCTCTTGAGCAACAAAGTTAAGTTTACCCACTTGCAATGAGAAATACCATCACTCTACACATTTAGGAGGGAGTTTTTGAATGAATAGTGGCCACTGGAATTATTTAGTGCATGTCCTACTCCTCCATAATGGTCCTAAAAACTGTAGACAGAAAGATTTTTTAAAGATAAATACTTGGGCTACAAATTATCTATTTGCTCCCCTCAGTACTCAGTACTCCAGCCCAGTTGACAAAAGAATCTAAAAGACTCTTTTGCCATAGGAAAGAGACAGATAAGTCCCCCCACCACACACAACTGGTAAAGTCACCACAAATCTGATTTCTAAGTTGGCAAGCATGCTCTGATTTAACATCAGCTCTTCTGATATTATAGATCAACCATTGTTGACTTTCAAACTTTCTCTAGTAGAAAAGAGAGTGATGTAATAGTAAATTATGAAAATATAAATCACTTTAAAACATAAATTCCCTCAAACTTCCAGATGGGATTCTGTAACTAACTGATGTCTCACTTTTCAGAGATGACATAGGGATCAAAGGGATCCCGTTGATCAGTAGGTATCTTGGGTTTTGTCTTCGACAGAGAACAGTCTCACACAATTATAGTAAGACAAGGAAGCACATGTTCTCTTTGCAATGCCTGTTTTTTTTTTTATCAAGTCTGGAAAATTGAGCCTACTCTTAACATCCTCCTAGGCCATAAAAGTTCTTGTCCTAGGTGGGGATATTGGGAATGGGGATCAGTTTTTATCTCTCAAGTTTGGACTCTAACAGTGATGTTTCCTTGATGCCTTGAGAGCTAGCTTCTAAGAAGATTTATGATGAATTTAGAAGTTGCAATGAGTTCTCAATCCCACCAAAACCCAGTAAAGTCTTTGCCATAACATCCTAAGTCTTGCTGGACTGGGGATTAAAATCAAAGCTCCAGTGTATAGAAAGAATAATACACTAAGACTATGGTATCTACAGAACCTAAAAACAGACCAAACATTTCACATTCATTATTATCTTTGTGACTCCCAATATCCCAGACAAGGAGGATTTTCTGAGTTTCATATATAGGAAATAAAATGAGACTCTGAGAATCTACATGATTTGTCCCAGGTCAGTCAACTAACAGGTGGCAAAGCTAGGATTCAAGTAGAAGTTTATTTCATTCCCTCCCCTTTACCAACATACTACTATACTGCTATTGCTCATAACTGTATCACAACTCTGAAATCTTCTTGTATTGGGATTTGAAAGGAAAATATCTTTTTGCAAATGCAGACTAATATGAGAAACTGTTCTGAACAATGGTTTCCCAGCTTGCTCAGTCTCCCAGTACTTACCCTGGTTTTAACCTCTCTGAATTTAGCTCTTATTGCTTTTGCTCTCTCTGTTTCAGCCTCATTAGTTATCAAATTATTCCTCAAATAAATTAACCACATCCTTGACTGTGGTTCGATCCCCCAGCATTCCATATGGGCCCCCCAAGCCAAGGGCGACTTCTGAGCACATAGCCAAGAGTAACCCAAGTGTCAAACGGGTATGGCCCAAAAACAAACAAACAAACAAAAATTAATCATACCCCACCTCAAAGATTTTGCATCTTCTGGTAGCTCTTTCCAAAATGTTAATCTCCAAATGATGTCAGATATCCCACAATGACCTCCTTCAGAGTTCACTCATATGCCGCCTACATCAGAAAAACCTGTCCTTACAATTTTATCAAATATACAGATTATCATCTATTTCCTGTTCCACCCTCACTCCAAGATATTTCTCTTCTCACTTTCTAGCAGAGTATTAAATCACTTCCAAAATTACCTATGTTTTGTATCATTGTTTCTCCTTCCTCAATGTCACTTAATTTTATATGTATTGATGGTAGGGATGTTTCTTGCTAAATTTCAGCCATATCCAAAATAAGTATAGAAAAATTCTTGATAAAAATGAATGAATGAGTAGTCTACTAAGGCTCCAAATTTATCCTACTGTGGTTTTCCTCTTTTCATAGAATATCCATGCTTCTTTATCTACTTAAGTAAAATTTATTGACGACTATGAACCTATCTACTCCTAAGCCCTACACTAAACTTTGAGGGCTCAGAATGGTCATGAGTGACACACAAGATATAGATAACAAAATGCTCACCTGCTCTGGCTCCAGCTGATTACCATATATGCTAAAACATTTAGAGTTAAAAGACCAGTAAACCAGCATCTGAGAATACACTGGTTGCTTTTTGACTCATCCTATCCATTTCTTTTAAGTTTTCTCATTTTCTCAGTCTCTGAATTTTTTCCTCAAAATCCTTTTTATCAGGAAGATCAATACTTACCTACATCCCCACCAGTAAACGTGAAATCCTGACCTCTTACATGGATGGTGATGGGAGTCTCTGAAGTGGCACCAAGTCATCCTGTATATGCATTTCTTTCTTTCTTTTTTTTTTTTTTTTTTTTTTGGTTTTTGGGCCACACCCGGCGGTGCTCAGGGGTTACTCCTGGCTGTCTGCTCAGAAATAGCTCCTGGCAGGCACAGGGGACCATATGGGACACCGGGATTCGAACCAATCACCTTTGGTCCTGGATCAGCTGCTTGCAAGGCAAACACCGCTGTTATCTCTCCGGGCCCTGTATATGCATTTCTAAGGAAAGGAGACTAAGGTAGGACAGTCAGTATGTGTCCCCTTTCAGTGTGTGTTTTTCTTTCTTTCTTTCTTTCTTTCTTTCTTTCTTTCTTTCTTTCTTTCTTTCTTTCTTTCTTTCTTTCTTTCTTTCTTTCTTTCTTTCTTTCTTTCTTTCCTTCTTTCTTTCTTTCTTTCTTTTTCTTTCTTTCTTTCTTTCTTCCTTCCTTCTTTCTTTCTTTCTTTCTTTCTTTCTTTCTTTCTTTCTTTCTTTCTTCCTTCTTTCTTTCTTTCTTTCTTTCTTTCTTTCTTCCTTCCTTCCTTCTTTCTTTCTTTCTTTCTTTCCTTCTTTCTTTCTTTCTTTCTTTCTTTCTTTTTTGGTGCTTTTTTTGTTGTTTTGTTTTGTTTTTGGCTCACACCCTGCAGTGCTCAGGGGTTACTTTTGGCTCGATGCTCAGAAATCGCTCCTGGCAGGCTTTGGGGACCATATGGGATGCCAGGATTCAAACCACTGTCCTTCTGCATGCGAGGCAAATGCCCACCTCCATGCTATCTCTCCGGCTCTTCAATGTGTGTTTTCATGGTGTGTGTTGCCCTTCCCTTCGACTTCCCTTGACTTTGGTACAGGATGCAGGGATTATAATAGTTCTATTCCAATATGTTGTTACTTGACTAGTATACATAAAACATTTTTAGGGGACAGGAAAATGGCTCCAAAGACTGGAGGTATGTTTGTATGCAGAAGATCAAAGTTCAATTCCCAGTACTGCATTATCCTCCAGACATCAAGCTAGTTAGAAGCCCCTGAGCACCCTGAACTTTTTGAACAATTTGCCTAAGACAGTTAGACATAAGTATAGTTATTTTTTGAAGTCTTGTTCTAGTTCACCTAGACTTTCAGGTATCAAAATGAAAAATAAATACAAAACAATTTAAAAAAAATTTTTTTTTGGTTTTTGGGCCACACCCGGCAGTGCTCAGGAGTTACTCCTGGCTGTCTGTTCAGAAACAGCTACTGGCAGGCACGGGGGACCATATGGGACACTGGGATTCGAACCAACCACCTTAGGTCCTGGATCAGCTGCTTGCAAGGCAAACGCTGCTGTGCTATCTCTCCGGGCCCACAATTAAAATATTTTAAACATTTTTACACATTTTTGAAACTTGTATACATTTACTGTTTATATAAACATGTATTGGATAGTATAGGAGCAAAGTGTATGTTGATAGTCACCGTGAATGGGATTCACAAGTAAGTCTGGATACACTATAATTACCCATCAGTGCCTAACCAAACTCTTTTACCACAAGGCAAAGTTATGTAGGCTTCTTCATTCTGTAGTTGTACTCAAGTTTCTAAGTCTTTATTAATATAAATTATTACTTAAATTCATAATGCATAGTTTATAAATGAACTTTAGACTATGTTCTCACTAATGCATTCTTCTGCAATGGACTGCAGCTTATGATATTCCAAATGGATTTATTTCAAGTCGACTATTGGCAACAGTCCTACTCAATGGATTCAATAAATGTTTGGCTGGCTTCCTTGACCTGGAATCTATCATGTTTGAATGAGTGTTTTGGCAAAATTATAGCCATATTCTATGTAACACTCACATTTTGATTTATGCCAAGTCTCTAAATGCCATATATGATAACTTATCTTAATTAAAGACTCTTAGGAGGAATGAATTCATTCCACAAGACAAAGTTAACACATTTTCTGATCTTGTGAATGTTCCAGGATTCTAAGGTGCTAATTCAGTTTAGGTTAGTAAATGAACTTAGAAACGCCTATACTCTCAATCAAAGAAACACTTAGGGTGACTTAGCTGCACATAGATATTCTGCAAAGTGTCCACTGCAAAATTCAAATACCCTTTTGAACAAGGAACTGCAATTCTTTCTAGAAGACCATGGCATTTTTTTTTCACATAAAAGGGTATAGGAAGGACTTAAAAGAAATAGATATACTCAATCATATTAAACAAGAATTTGGTACAAAAAATTTATTATATTGAACTCTGTACATTTCTTTCCTAGATGTAGCAAAGCCTTTTCATTTGCCAAATTTAGTTCTTCTAGGAAAGGGCAGTAATACTTGGCCCAGGCTCACATTGTTCTATATTATTTCCATAAGGTGATAAGAATAGTTTCAAAAAATGCAGTAATAGTTCTTTGTTGATGTTTTAACTCCTATTTGGCATTTTTCTCACTTATCTCAATTCAAGGAGGACTGTAATAGTTTTACAATTTTAATCAAAGCCTAGAGAAGCAGCTTCTGATTTATAAATGGAATATAAAGGATGTACAACTAAGAACAGCATCATGAAACACATCAACTTCTTCTGGAAATGATGCTCCATAGGTCACCTGGGGTTAGTGTACCTATTTATGCAAAGGAGGAGGGCAGAAACATTCACACTGCTGTCATGCTCTTCTCTCTTACTCTATTCAGGTCAGGTATACAGTGGCTAATCTTTGAAGTCAGATTGGCCAGGATCAAAAGTCCTGCATCACCAAGAACTAGCTGTCAGACACTCGGAAAACTACTTCTCTAAGACCTGTTTACGCATCAATTACAAGAGGCAAGAGGCTCATTTTCCTAAGAGGATGAGAAATTGCATAGAGGAGATACAATTGAAGGCTCAGACTTAGACAGGTTGAAGCCCTCACTAAAGGATAGAGCTCTTCTTTTTTCCAAAATTAAGAGAGAGAATAAAAATGGCAAAGCAACTATAGAAATAAAATGCTTGCATTTGAGCCATCACTATGTAATAGTCACCCCACAGATGCCTATGTGAAAGGCATTACACTATCAGCAGCATTTTTATCTTTAAATTATTATTTTAAATAAAATAAGAATACTAAATCCTAGAGATTCTCTATCTTCTCAGGGTCTCACAATGAACTATAACATGGTTCACTTCTGAGTGGTAAGGAACAAACTTTTAGTACCATAATATTTCCCTAAAGGTTACTATGCACTGTCAGCCTCATTGAGAAGAGGTTTCACGGTGATTGGAATTAGACCTTTAAGGAATTGGGATGAGTAGAAAATAGGTTGCAGCCTATTTGTTATTGAAAAGCTTATTTTCCTCCATTCTAAGAAGTCAACTCAATCACTCAATCTTGAAATTCAATTCCCTTCGTGGAAGGATTGAATTGATCTCCAATGACTTCATAGCCTCAGTTGAGGCCAGTGTTCTACACTCAAAAGTATTTCTTTGTTTTTTTTTTAATAATGTGTGATGATACATGCCTCCTAAGTATTTGCTGAGTGAATGAATAAATTAATACATGGTTGAAAAAATTAATGGGCATATAAAGATGAAAATCTATAATGACAGACCAGCACATATGAATTAGACATTGTAAGTAATAACGTTTTAAGTCGGATAGATAAAAAAAAACATTCAGAGGTGCCATATGAATTATTATTTAGTTTCCTGAATGGCAATCAGGGATAAGTACTTTGGGCCAATTTTACATATGGTAAAATCTTTTAACTTATCAAAAAGCCAAACTGCAGAGGCCAGAGAAATAGCACAGTGATAGGGTGTTTGCCTTGCATATAGTAAACACAGGATGAACCTGGGTTTGATTCCCAGTAAACTATATGATCCCCAGAGCCTACCAGGAGCAATTTTCGAGTGCAGAGCCAGGAGTAACCCCTGAGTGCTGCTGGATGTGGCCCAACTCCCCTCCACCCACCCCCCGCAAAAAACCAAACTGTTAAAATATGGTGGAATCAACTTTTTCACTCAAGCATTCCTAGACCCTGCTTCAAAGACATGTAGAGCTGTATAGGGTAGGTTTGAGTAGGTAGATCATCAGACCCCAAATGCCAGGATAAGAAATAAGAACATCTAGTATTGTGCTAAAACCAAAGACTGGGTGACTTTTATATCATACTTCTTCAGTCCTCACTTTGTCCTCCTGATCTGAGTAACCATGTACAGGAATAAGGACACAGAATATTAACCCCTTCACCATCCCAAATGAACACACTTTTAGCATCTTTAAAATAGTGCAGTGCAGTATAAAGCACATGTGATAAACTAGATATTTTGTAGATTTATGTAACAATGCAATTCTGCAGTCGTGAAAATTCACTTTTTCCCCACCAATATGAAAAGGAAAGCACATAGCCTTACCGATATAACTAAGCAGGTAATGAAACCTTCATCACACTAGTCTAGGCTGAATTCAATTCACACTGAGAAAATTGCCTGGAAACAAATATAGAGGGTTCCCACTAAGACTTAGGGTTCCACTTTTTTTTTATTATTTGATACAGCTAAATATGTATATGAATGTGTCTGTACAAGTATAGGTTTTGGTGGTGGTGGGGCCAGGACAGAACAGCAGGAGGAAGCTTACATGGCATGTGTCTAACTGAGTTCAATACTTAGCATTTCATATAGTCCCCAAGCAAAGCCAGAATGATTCCTGAGTGTAGAGTTAAAACAAAAAACAACTATAAGTATAGGTGAATATACACATAGACCCATATGTACACACAGTCTCTATTTTCCCTTAATATCAAAATAGTCTTCCCAATAGTTCTATACATTTATTTTAATGTTATATTTTATTGGTATATTGCGGGTGTCCTGTAAGCCCCCCGAAGGGGCCCGACCAGCGGGGAGTGGACGAGAGGCTCATGAACAGCCGCACCTTAATTTTGCGAGGCTCAGATCACACCACACCTGTAAGAAATCTAAGAGAGGTTAATAACAAATGACCCAAGACAGAAAAATCCGTTCAAAAGCACTTTAATGTGATCCTGCACCCTCTTATATAGGGAAGGTAAAAAGGGGCAGGCAAAGGTAATGTCAATCATATTTTTGGCGCGCAGGCCACTCCATCATTCCAAATAAGGTATACACAGTACAGGTTGGGTGGAATCAAAGAAAATACATCAATCCCCAAATATGGAAAGTGGGCAGTGGGGCAGGGGGTAAAACAATTTGCAAGTCATGCTAGATTAGCAGTTACCATGGAGACACCCTGTGACCCTGGGTAGGGTCTGCTTGACCACATTCCCAGGCTCTTAACAGATTTATGGTGGAGCAATGTTCTTAAGAAATAACTTTGTAAAAACAATGTTGCACAAAACTATAATGAATACCTTGTTAACTCAAGAATGCGGGCCAGGGGAGTATAGCTTCATTCCTGGGAGTGGTACCAGGCTGTGTTCCTCTCCCCTGGGCTAAGAAGTTATTTATTACTTTTGTGGCTGCTTTTTTCCTGCTGGCCCAGGGGCCTTGTAGCAAACAGCACGTAGGCAGTTTGCAGGTGCAAAACTGGAAAATGGCAGAGAGGCTTTTGCAAAAATGGCCACTGTCAGGTCACGGTAACCAACAGTATATAATTTATTTAAACAATACAAATCTTATGTAAAACTTAAAGAGCCCTGAACATGTGTAGAGTTGCAGCAACATTCCTCTGTATGCCTTCTAGATCTATATCATCTTCAAGAAAGTTCCTTCATGCTCTTTTTAAGTTAATCCTTTTCCTCCACAAAGCAGGTAGCTTATTTCTAGCATTGCAAATTTGTTTTCTTAATCAAGAAAGTAATTTAATAATAGAGAAAACCTAGGCATGGTTTGAGTGGCTAAAGATGTCTGTCTTCCAAGTATCATGTCAGCCACTCAATCCCCTGTGTATAGTATATTGACTGTAATCTCTGGTGGTATAAGCAACTTTCAGCCAAGGTAAAGACATAAAGCACCATACCTAAAGGAGTGAAACATCTTATGACATCAACTTAAAGAAGTGGCTCAAAAAATGTGACCTTTGACAAGGACATGTCCGGGCACCATAGTGATTCTCACTGAGTGCTACAACTAGAATGTGTGCAAGGCCACAACTAAAGCCGTGCAAATCTCAGCAAGTATCACAACCTGGTGTGAGAGCATCACATTCTGATATACAAGCACCCAAACTAAATGAATAAACTGCATGGTTAGACATGTAGGAAACTGCTGGTTATCACAGCAGCAACAAAGTAAATGAAGAGAAGGGAAGAAGGTGGAAGAACAAGAATCGCAAAGGGTCCATTTTGACAATGATAGTTGGAACGAATCACTCTGAACAAGAACTGAGTTGTGAAGTGGAATAAAGTGACATTCATGTCACCCCCTTCATTAACAGTAGTGCAAATCTGTGTCAAATAAGAGAAGGGAGAGGAAAAGGGTGAGAGAGAAGTAAAATGTTTGCCTCACAGGCAGATTGGGAAGATGAGAGAGAGAGAAATTGGGGACACTGGTAGTGGGAAGTGGGCATTGTCTACAAACCAAAGTGTATAAAAGGAAATAAAAGGAAAGCTAGAATAGAGAGAGACAGAGAGAGACAAAGTGAGAGAGAGAAGAAAAATGTATGCCTCTGAGACAGGAAGGGAAGAAGAAATCAGGGAGGTTGAGAGGCATACATTGGGGCATACATTGGTGACAGAAAATGTGCACTGATGAAGGTTGTACATTGTATTATTGTAACTCAATCATAAACAACATCTGTGGGAAAAACTGTATTATGAACAATCTTGTAACCACGGTGTTCAAATTTAAATAAAGAAAAATATCACAAAGTAAAACTTTTATTTGTTAATTTTTGTTTACATGAAAAAATACTTTCGAAAGATTCATATATACAGGAATCTTATATTTTCCTTTTATCTCAAGCTTGCTGTTATGGGCTTAGTGTTTTGAATCTTTTCACATTTCATATGCCAAATATTCCCCTGCCCCAAATGTAAAGTATTTGGAAATAGAGTCTGAAAAGGTAACTAGAATTATATAAAGCCTTGAGGATAAGACAGCAATAATGTGATTAATGTACTGACAAGACAATTCCAGGGTCCAGAGACCTGGTGCAAGGGTTAAGGTATGTGCCTTTCATGCAGCTGACTACAGTTCCAATCCCAGCATGACATTTTCCACCAGAAACATGGGGTCTGAGAAGTACTAAGTCCTTGAACCATTGCGTTGAACTGAGAATTGCAGACGTGGCCCTCTGCCTCGCTGATCTGTAGGTCAGAATAACAAGCAAACAAACAAACAGACAAAAAAAGAGCAGCGATCTCTCTCTTTCTCCGCATATGCATGAGGAAAGATCTTATGAACACATAATAAGAAGGCAGTTACCTGCAGAAGGAAAGAAAATCAGCCCCAAAACCACCCTTTGCTGGCATAATGGTCTCAGATTGACAGCCTCTAGAACTGTGAGAAAAAATCTGCTTTAGAAACTTCATGTCTATGATATTTTGTTATGGCAGCCCAAGATAATACACTTGCTCCTTTCTGTTTCCATTGTAAGAGTCTTCCTTTTACTATGATATGTTTATCCATTGGGATGTTCATGGGCATTTGGGTTATATCCAGTTTGAGTTTATCATAGTCAAACTGTCAAAGACAATTGTATACTCTGCTTTTTGCCTCTGCTCTCTCTTTCCTCTCTCATACTGCTGTTTTCTTTACTGATTGAGAATTCATGTTTTAATGTTACTGGCATCTCCTAATGTCTCCATGAGGACATGACTTGGAAAGATGCTCAGAACTAGATGTGCTTATCATCAGAGGTGTTCTTCTTTACTGCTTACTTTCCCACTGCCCAGCTGTCTGAATTTGTAACTGCAAACTCAAAGCCTTTATCTGCTTCTCAAAACTGCATCTCTGAAGGGAGGAATAGAGAACCCAAAATAAGGAGGCAAAATAGGAAGACATAGTTTTAGCCATACTTCCAGCGAATGTACAGTCTCTTCTCACTATCTTTACTAAGACTCCATCCATATTCACATCCTGATTCACAAATATCAGAATTGTTGAAGTTCTACCACATCTCTTTTTCAAATAACTAGTCACACCTATTAAAGGGATGCCTATTTGTGGACCTTAATGATACCCACTAAGTATAAAGCAAGCTAATGTCTTGTAGATCTCAATAGCAAAGGCAATGAGAAGAATAAAGGAATGAGAAAAGGCAAAGAAAGGGCTTGAAAGTCACTTGCCTTGTCGAGGATGAACCCTTGGCATCCTGTATCATCACCACCAGGAGTGATCTCTGGGTAGAGAACCAGTAATAAGCCCTGTACAATACTGAGTCTGACAAAAAGAGAGTAATTTTGAAAGCTAGATTAAGAAAATAAAAGAAAAAGTTTCCATTTTCTTGCTAGCCTAGGATTTGTTTCAAAGAAACCTTTCTTGTTCCTTAGGTATCAAGTTCCTGATTCTGATTTGTCTACCTTTCTTCAACCTATTGTTATTATCCTTATTCTATCCTTATTATGTTGGTCACAATCCTACTAAAGTTCTCAGTTCTAGGCTCTTTCAGTGCTAACCTTGGTTTTCTAACTGCATATTGCATGGTGACTGTGGAAAATGCTATTCATGCTCCATCAGCATCCACTACTTGCTAAAGATCCTGAATACGGCTTTCTGGGGACCCCGGCCAGCAGGGTAAAGGGGATGAATGCCGCAACTTATTCGTGGGTTCACTGAAGCCGACCCGATCCGAAATATCTGTGGGAAAATTCTGTAGAGGTTAGAAAGAAGGCCTAAGTCTTTTATCTGATCAAAGGCAATTTATTAAGCAGGCAAGCGCTTATATATATTTTTTACACAAGGGGAAGTATGTCTCAAAAACTATTGGTCATTTCAAACCATCTCTTATCCAATTATATTCCAAGCATAGGCACATAACCAAAAATGAATAAAGGTTCTAAACATTAAACTTATGGGGCATACAAGCATTGGTCAATTCAAACAAGCTTTTCACCAATTATATGCTTACTACAGGTATTTGGCCAAAAAGGGAAAAAGGATAGAGTGTGTCTTGTTAAGCACAGCCCAAAGGAGGTGGGAAAGGAAAAAGGGGGAGGCATGACTCAATGACTGATCCTAGCAATCTTTAGCTCAACCGGAATCAGAGACATATAAGGAAATATTATCTTATCCCTGGCCTCATGGCCCTGTGGTTAGTACAAGGGGCTATGTTGTTGCAAGATTTCCTATTTGCTCATGGGCTAGGAACCTGCCGACAGTCACGTATGCAGCTCAGTGGAACTTTCCACAGAGATAGAGGCTAAGGTTGATAGCATCCATTTTGTGCAGGCTAGAGCAGTCTCCCACACCTGAATACACAAGGAATATCCATGGAACCATGTATAGGACCAGTTAGAAGTAATACAGAAAAAACAGTCTCAGGACCTACCCTCAATCAATGTCAATGTTAAGCATCTTCCATAGTAAGACTCACGTCATCTCTGAGTCTCCTCATAGGAATGAATACTGTTGTCTACAGTGATAGTTCCTCAGTAGGTTTACACCCACATCTACATCCCAATCTTCATGATTGCTCTGTAGACACTTAGCTTAGGTCAACACTAAAAATCCTATTGGAGTCTTTAACTTTTACAAGAGCTTAAAACATAAGCTACCTGTTTTAGAATGGTGATAGTGGCAGGACCTAACCATAATGGTGATGAGGATAAGTCATGGAGCATTGAGCTTATAGCTACTGAGTCAAGTACCACACAAATCATCACTATTCATTTGAATCAATTACTATAGTTCTCTTCATTTTACAGAGGAGGACTCAGATGCACACACAATCACTGGAACACATATGTTACACAAAATTAGAATTATATGATCTTTCTAGAAAGGCATTAAGTGAAAGAGTCAAGACTAAATTAGATATGGTGACTGTGACTGATGAATAAATTAGATAGGGTGACTGTGGTGATAACGTTGGTAATAATTATATTGATGATTTGATTATTGTGATAATAATATCATTGATGATGTCCATGATTATAATGCTAATAATAATATTGTCTATGGTAATGAAACTGTTGATGATGGTGACAAAGATAGCAGTTACTGCAACATTTTGTTCCAGAAATGTATTTATTTTTTTGCTTACATATTAAAACAACCCTCAGAGGTCAGTAATATTGTTGTAACTGTTTTCCAGTGAGGAAAACCCAAGCTCCAATTATCCGTTTAGATAGCTAATTTGGGGAATAAATTGGACTTAATAAGAAACTGTCTGATTCTACTTTCTACTTCTGAGCTAAGGTGCGTTGCAAAGGCATAACCAGCACATTCATCAGTTTGCACTTTGATTTGACTATTATTTTCCAGTCCTACCCTATGCTTGACACTTTACCTCCTTTTATTAACAACCTTAGATCAAGACCTTTTGTCTTCCAGAAGTATTTTGTACAAAAGTACTTCTTATTCCCTTCCTTCGTGAAGCTGATTCTGAAAACACTTTATTCCCTGGATGCATTCCTGTTTGAGTCTGCATGGCAATGGTATGAGTCAGAGAGCCATGTGTCTCTTCTAGATAAAAGCATGTCAGCTTCTGATCTGAGAAGCATCACCTCCATCATTCAGAGGTATCCTGCCTCCCACTCTTGCCCTACAGCCCACAGTCAGGGGCCCCAGCTTGCTGTCAATCTATTACTGCTCCTTAACTCTTAAGACTTGAGCATATTTACTGTGATGAGGATAATTTTCAGAACAAAGCCAGTGAAATGTGCATGTTTAAAGGCCCCAACTTTCCTTTAAAGTTCTCACTGAGGCTGGTGAGCAATTTTGAACAATCAGGAGAAATGATGCTTTATTCTTGACAAAGAGAATTAGACAGTGAGACCTGTATCTTTGTTCTCTTTCTTCCTCACCTCAGCCCTGGCTGTCAGAAACAAGGCATTGTAAAAATAATTGCCCAATTTTTCCAACATGATCGATTTGCTGTAATCTCTTTCAAAGAAAGCAAAGAAGGAGGCCCTGTCAAGTAATCTCTCTCCTGCCCCTTCTCCAGCCCCCAACTCTCAGGATCTGTGCCAAAGTAAAGGCAGGAGCTGGGCTGGAGTTGATAATCTTGCAACCGTACATATGTCATGTGATGTTGGGAACATGGAATCCACTGGGGTATGTTTATACATTGCTGGACCAAGATCTTGATATCTTCTCCCTGTTTGTTTCTAACCCAGGTTTTAAAAAAAAGGCATGGAGGACAGCATCTGAAGTAACAACAGAGAGACTGAGAGAGAGAGAGAGAGACAGAGAGAGTGAGAGAGGTAGAGAGAGATAGAGAGGAAGAGGGCGACAAAGAGGGAGGGGGAGGACCTGTTGGCAGGACCAGTGGCATGATGACAAGTTCTCACTCTCCTTTTTCCTTTAGAAGATGGAAGCAGTGGCAATACTGTCAGGATATAGACAGCAGTAAGCTTTGCCAGGTCTTTTAATTTCTCTCCTTATCCATGAGCTTATCCTAGTGAGATTATGTTTTCCTTAGACTGACATACTTGGATAAAGAGAATGCACCCGTTTTTCTGTTTCTATTTCTCCCCCCAAAGTCTCCCAACTGTGGATTTCCAGTTTTCTTAATGTCTCCAAATGAGATATTTGCTGTATACATTATGCCTGTCACTGATTTTCTATATGGGAGTACTCAATCCAAATCAAATCAAAACCCCAAAATCCCTGCTTTGGGGACTTAAAGCAGTCAAAAAACTAGATGAAGATGTTTAGTTTGTTTATTTATTTATTTATTTTATCGATTGGTTTATCCTGGAAAGTAAAACAATAAGAGAATAGAAGAAAGAGGTGGGTCTAGAAAGACCCTCGGGGAAGAGAGAGAATCAGTCACTACATTCCTGATAGAGAAAGAGAACAACCAGCGCAAAGGCCCTGGGGCAGTGGCTGGTATGTGTAAGGAGATGCATGATGCTTCTGGTTCTGGGAATCCAAAGAAGAAAGGAGAGCATTGATGAGCATTATTCCTGCAGAGAGTTGCAGGTCATTATGGGAAGGATTTTACTATCACTCTGAGTGAGATAGTATCTTTATTTTGTAAAATAAATAAATAAATAATCCTAACAGAATGTTTAATAAACACCGTGACAGTTCCTGACTGGCTAATAAGATAAAATAGAAGTTTCTCACTTAAGTAACTGCAATTCGGAAATGAAGCAATAGCACAGTGGTGGATGTTTCCTTCCACACATCTGATTCAGAATGGACCTGAGTTCAATCCCAGGCATCCCAGATGGTCCCCTGAACCTGTCAGGAGTTAATTCTGAGCACAGATCCAAGAGCAATCCCTGAGTGATGCCAAGTGTGGCCCCCAAAAGTAACTGCAATTCCGCTAAGCTGAGTCCTCCTACTCCTTTCAGTTTTGTCTGTCCTTTCTCTTTCTTCTCACTTTCTCCCTTCAGTTCCCTATTATCTCTCTCCCTTCTCTTCTCCATAAGTTTCAATAAGTTGAAATTTCAATTGTTGAGACTTTGATTCTCTTTTTTTCTTGGGGGGGGTGGTTTAGGTCACACCCGGCAGTGCTCAGGAGTTACTCCTGGTTCTACACTCAGAAACCGCTCCTGGCTGGCTCAGGATTTGAACCACTGTCCTTCTGCATGCAAGGCAAATGCCTTACCTCCATGCTATCTCTCCAGCCCCAAGACTTTGATTCTTTACCACCACCCCACTCTTTTCTGCTCCCCTGATCTGCACTTGTATGATTAATTCTTGCCAGGCCACCCCAAACAGTCACTAAAATACTAACTTCATCCTTAGCCTGAAAACTAGAATATCATTCCTGTTTGGACCCTGATTTTACCCACAGTACTATACTGCCTGCTCACGGCTTCTTGCTGCCATAGAGATGTAACTGTTATGTCATACATGGTAGTCCCTGGGCAGTGTGCCCTTTGAGTACTTGAAATGTACCGAGTGTGAATGTGGAGCTGCACATTTCAAATGCTGTCTTTCTAATTAGTTTAGATTCAAACAGTCACATATGGTCCACCATATGGGACTACACAGGCCTGAAAGATCTGGTGCCACTTGGTTCTCCTTCATTATCAAGTCTCTTCTCTCCCCTCTTTACTTATCTCTTTCTAATCACTCTTACTAAGGAGTAGAGGTATCTCAAAATAACCAAATTCTAAACTGTAATCTGTTCCTTCAGTTCAAGAAATCCTTCCTGGATTTCTACATAATTAATGCCTTCCATCCTTTCCTTTCCTTTTGACTTTGTGGTATATGCCATCCTTACTTCATCTCCTGCTCATGTCACCAATTCTACCTACTTTTCCTTAGTACAATTTTTCTTTTTCACAGTATTTAACCTCTTCTGATAGGTAATTCTTTCTTATTTTCAATATTTTAATATTTTTCAATATTTTTTAAATATTGTATTTGATTTGTTTTCTAGAATACCCAATCCCAGAATGGAGATATTTGTCTCTCTTAGTTAATAACTCAGCTCCTTGATGAGCAGTGGCACACAAAAGGTGCTCAATAAATGTTTGCTTAAAGAATCACATCAGTGAAGCCTAGACTATTCCTTGCTGTGCCCCAGTTTCTCTCTGGACATGATTTTGCCTGTCTCTTTCCCTTGGATTGCCATCTACTGCTTACCCAGTCATGCTCATTCATTACCATTAATGAGTAGAGGTAGGTGGCTCTCCTTTAAGCATTTTGCTTCATGTAGGGACTCAGCAGAGACCAGAAGGACACATGTCTCTGTCCTAAAAGAGCCGATAGCATTTCAGAAGCCAGACACAGAGCTGGCAAATGATGATAATGGTGGTGGCAGTGATTAGGATGATGAAGATAATGATGAGAAGAAAAAGAAGAAAATAAGTAGGAGGAAGTTGAGAAGAAGAAAAGAAAAGAAAAAGAAAGAAGAAAAGAAGAAGAAGAAGAAGAAGAAGAAGAAGAAGAAGAAGAAGAAGAAGAAGAAGAAGAAGAAGAAGAAGAAGAAGAAGAAGAAGAAGAAAATTATTGTCAGATTGTCAGGATGGAGAAAAGTGAAGGTGGTCATCATAGAATGAATAGAGGGAAGGAAAGCTGAATGAATTCTAGGATCATGTAGGCCAGAAAAAAGAATAAAAAACAAGTGATTTAGAACAGCCATGGGGAGAGTCCTACAGTGACAGGTGAGGCTCTAGGACATGGAGCCAGACTATATCTGTGATGTGATAAGATAAGGCTGTCACTGGGGACAAGCACTGGTCATGTAGGACCAACAGACCTGGCCCCTGTGCTATTATTTCTTCTTCATAAGGAAGCTGGTGCTGTCTCCTTCCTTACACTCTTAGAATATCTTTTGATTTTTTTGACTTGTCCTTTTTTCTATGAACCACTTACAGATGTACAAAAGCTTCAAATCAAAATCAGTGAAGCCATTCTAGGGGCTAGAATTACCACCTACCTTTTTCACTGCTTTGGGATTCCCCTAAGGGTTCCTTGGGACCTTTATGAACCCGACAAATTCCAGGAACTTTAGAGTCCTAGTTCTACAGAGACCTCAGGCTTCCCATGCCTTCCTGCATGCCTCTTTTCCAACACACACACATGGTTCCCTCCCTCCTAGCAGGGGTATTGCATCTCCACACCCCCTAATAAGGGCTCTTGGGTTGCTAGTATTTCTGGGAGCACAATAAGTATCATTATATACTTATGAAACTCCAGTGGTCTCCTGCCCCCTCTTGTCAAGGCACTTAAGAGCCTTTTGAAAACTTCTGTGTGTTTAAAAATAACATGAGGGGGCTGAAGCAATTTTATAGCAAGTAAGGTCCTTGCCTTGTACATAGAGTATCTGGAGTATCTGGGTTTAATCTCCAGCATCACATCTAGTCCCCAAGTCCCATCAGAGATAGCCTTGAGTACATAGTCAGGAGTAATCCCTGACCTCAGCAAGGTGTGACCTATTAACCAAAACATTAAACACATTTTGTTAAAATTTTAAAATAAAAATGGAGACAGGCAAAGAAGTTATTTGGGGTCCAGGGTGCATATTGTGCATGCACAAGGCCCTGAGTTTGATCTTTGGTACTGTATGCCCCCCTGTTGAGACCATCTCTGGCATTGCTGGTCTGAGCATTGTAGTATCTGGTCTAGCTGGCCAAGTATAGACCAGGAAGTGGTCCCTGAGCCCCCTGAGTACTCAGATGAATAAATATATGATTTTTAAAGATGTCGTGAAGAAAAATTGGAGGTGGGAAGAACCAGACAACAACAAAGCAGACTATAGAATGTAGAGAAGAGCTTAAGAAAAGCAGATGCCTTTGCTAGCGATAACCATGCCCTAGTAGATGTATATGTATTCTTCCTTGCAAATCACTGCCTTGAAGATAACACAAAATGTCTATAACATGAATTAGTCTCAATTTTACCTTTGGTTCAACTCAATTCCTTCGAGGCAGAAATTTGTTGAGTTCTAGTCTAACAGCTAGTATTGACTAGAGAGAGACTCCATACAAATCAAGAGTCAAAGCAGGAAGTTGACTTTTCACTTGCAAATAAATCTGTTAGAATGTCAGGGTTAGCTGGTTTATGTGATGAGCCTCTGTGGGTAGAGAGCACATTAATAACATTCCATGGATGTAAGCTAAATGTGGCATGAAGGTGCTGTTCCCATTGATGTAGACTCCCTCACACCTTTCATCATAAATTACCTGAGCAAGGACTCCAGTCATCCATGCTTGTGATAGGACATGTAGTACTTTCTCCTGACAACTGAGTAGGCTTGGCAGAGATGAATCCTTTGATGTGGGCATGAAAAATTAGGAGTGTTCTGTTCTCTCCTCACTTCCCACACTAAATTGTTCATTCCTACTTAACCAGTTGATGGCTCCTCCTTCAGGAATTGTGTCCCCCCCCCCACCTCACCCCATGACATTGAGAACCTTTAATACCAAACTCAATCCAGGATGTAATTTTTAGGAGTGACTAAAAAAAAAAAAAAAAAAGATTTTTATATGGTGACTCTATTAGTCACCATCAAAACCTACTGGTACAGCATTTGCAGAATCAAATACAAAGTGAAAAAGTAAAATGTAAAAATGAAAAAATCAAACAGTAGGAATTTCAATAGAGCAACAACTAAAAGCACTTAAACTAAGCAGGAACAGCTGCCAAAGGGAAGCATTAGGTCCATATGAGTTACACATTTATGAATAGGGCCCTGATCATTATTGAAGCCCTGTGATTTGTTGGGAAACACTCCACCTACAATGGTAGACAGGGCACTATGTCTGTGATTCTAACATAGAAGCCTTTGAGGAAATGAGGATTTCTAGAGGGCTGATCTCCACTGTGTTCTTCATGCTGTTGGTTAGCCAAACTATCCCCGGTCCTATCCCCAGATGCTTATTTAACTATTCTTTTTGTTGACTTCAAGACAGAAAAGCAATCAACTATTTCCTCAACCAAATGGGTTTATTGGGGAACCAAAATAATTAAGAAAACGTATGCCACTATTTGCCTCAAATATTACTGTGAAAGATTTGTAATTCATGTAGGTCACAATAACATTAAAAATTTATGGTATATAAAAGGAAGAAAATGTAAGCACCTGTGTGGACCAGAGAGACAATACAGTGAGTAAGAGACTTACCTTGGGCTTGATCCCTGGCATTTCTTATGATTCCTCAAGCACTACAAAAGTGATTTTTGAGTGCAGAGTCTGGAATAACCCCTAAACATTACCAGTGTGGTCCCAAAACATACATACACACACACACACACACACACACACACACACACACACACACATATATATATATATAAAACCAATATATTGTATATAATATGTACTCTTCATGGTGCCCACAGACACTTCTTAGAACCCAAGCTTCTCTAGAACTCCCTTCTGTAGCCTCTGAAGAAGCTCAATCCCTACTTGGGGAAAGAGAGCCTCCTTCTCCTGGGGCAGAATAGCAACATCACATCCAAAAGATGAAGTGGGACTTGTACTTTGCTGTGAATGCCTAGAATGCTCTTCCAGTCCTACTGTCTCATTTCACTAGGGTTTCTGTATATTCATTGTAATGTTCTGCTTCTTTGTGCCACATCTGGAGCGATTCTAGAGAATAGGAACTAGGCCCCCTGGGTGCCAGGAGACTTGAACAGAATCTGGCATATTTTCCGCACTTATTTCATGTTTGTTTAAATGACTAATAGATAGAGACTGGAGTGATAGTATAGCAGGACTCCTGTCTTGCATGCAGCTAACCTGTGTTCAATCCCCAGCATTTCATACAGTCCTTCGAGTCCCATCAGGGGAAACTTCTGAACATATAGTCAGGAATATCCCCTGAGCATCACCAGGTATGGCCCAAAAGGAAATAAAATAAACTACTAGCATATAGATTAATAAATTAAGACCAGGTGGCAAAGTTGACTTTTTATGGCTCATGATAGGTTTTTTCAAATTATGTTCTGAATGAGCATTGTGAGAACACTATTAGCTAGATTTTTTTAAGAAAAATAAATTGAAGTTATTGGAGCCTCTGCTAGCGTCTGCTCAAACCGTCCAAATGTGTAGTCTTTGTGGCAGAAGCATCACTTAGAAACTATTGGAAGGGTAAAGTCTTAGGTCTTGCCCTGGATCTAAGGAATCAGAAGGCTTGGCCTGGAGGTAGGGCTTAGTGGTTCCAAGCATTTCAGATACCTGTAGGAAAATACTATTCTGAGAGTACTAGTGTTCAAAACCCTATAGTTTGTATAGTGATGATCTACAGAATTTTCTTCCATGGACATTTGGATTTTAACACAAATTAATTGTTTGTAGCCGTTGCTTTAAAAGTCCCAAAGGACTGCATTGTGGGGTGGAATTTAACAGATGAATCATACTCCTGGAAAGCTGGCTTTTAAAATGGGCACTAATTTAACTCAGAAAGATGGACATTTGGATGAAAATAGAAGGAAATGTTCAAACATGGTATAATTTCTTAACAATAAAAAAGGAGGCATTTGCTGTTATGAAGCAAGATGAGTTAAGAAGACAAATTTATCTGATAAAGGGAACCTGTCACAATAGTTAAAATATATATGACTTTGCACAAGCTACTTTAGCTCTTGACCTTCATTTCTGCACTTAAAGTGAAGATATGCCAATGATCTTCATAATGTATGGTTGGGTAGATTGGACCCTTCATGAGAGACTAAGGTTGAGGGCAAATGGGAACTAATGTCCACATAAGTTGGAGCTTACCCTTCCTATTCCAGAAGGGCACCTTTATCTAATTCAATGTGTGTGGGGTTTTTTTTTATCTTTTCTTTATCATGGCCCCTCTAACCTTATTGCTTTCTTTGTGTCCCTCTGCCCTACCAGTTGTTCCCCTATAGTCATATGCCATGTTCCCTATTTATTTTATCTGTGCCTGCACCTGGAATATTCTGGAAGTTGACAGAAGTTGTAGGGTCAATGGTAGAGAAACTGTTATAATTCATTTCCAGGCACCAAATCACCTAGTAGAAGTCTGACATTCTTACTCTAACTGCCTCATGAGCAGTTGTGAGAATCAAAAGATGAGAGAAATGAGAAAGTAATTTTCAAACAATGTATCATCCAAATAGAAGAGAGAATGTTGTTTTGATTATTGCTACAGTTATTTGCTTATATTTTGACTATTTCACGCAGCCAGATTGACCAAAAGCCTGTTAGGCTAAACTGAACACAAATTGCTTCCCATACACCAAGGTTCCAGCCACAAACCTTAAGAATATATTCATCTTTCTAGAGTCATAGATTGGTCCTCTCATAGTACTTTGCTGTGTCCAAGCTGGTTTTAGTAGTCCAGGGAATAACTAATCACAAAAGTCTAGCAGAGTCCTTTGGCAATCTGTGAGAAGTAGGTAAACTTTCTAGGCTACAAGTCTAAATACTCAGTCGTAGAACACTGGAATTCTGCTGGTGACAGTGGAGCCAACCTGATGAGTGCCTCACATGCAGGAAAGAGGTTAAAAGTGCCAAAGAACCTGATGATTTCCTCAGTTAGATTGCAGTCCCATTAAGTGAGCTGGCTTTCTCTCTCTCTCTCTCTCTCTCTCTCTCTCTCTCTCTCTCTCTCTCTCTCTCTCTCTCTCTCTCTCTCTCTCTCTCTCCTCTCTCTCTCTCTCTCTCTCTCTCTCTCTCTCCTTAAGAGAAAAGGAGATTTTCTTCCAACATTTATACTTGGGGCCCAAATTTTCTTGTTAAGCCACCAGAAAAATTCCCTAGTGACCTGTGTGTTTCTTTCTTTTTTTTTTTTTGGTCAAATATGTCATTTTATTAATAAAATTGTACTTGGGTTTATATAAATACCTAAAATTGAGTGCCAAAAGTACTTGTTTAAAAGAAAAATGCTCTTGACCTATAGAAATTGCTCAGAAATATTTTTCCCCAGTCACACATGTCTCCTAGTATACCAGTACTGTCAAATCTAACCCCAGAGGTTCCCAAACACCACTGAAATATTCTGATGATACCCAACTCTCTTGAGCTCCAGCAATACTACATTATCAGAACTGATGTTGAACTGTCCTTCCAGTTGCTCAGGAGTGGGGACTAGCCCCACCCAAAAGCAGATATAGTTTTTCTTATTTTGCTCATTGCCACCTGTGCAATGCAGCACCATGACGTCCATCCAGATGTGCAAACTCTTTTTTCTGGACATCTGAATGACTTTTTCTCCCTTCCACTGCTTCATCCTTTTTGTTTTCCTTTCCTCTCTAGCTTCCTTTCAAGAGACCAAATATCTTGAGAATTTGCTGTAAGCCATGACCAAGCGATAAAGTATCTTTCTAGTCTCCAAGTTTTTTCCCTCCCTCTTTTTTTTTTGTTTTTTGTTTTTTGTTTTTTGGGCCACACCCGGCGTTGCTCAGGGGTTACTCCTGGTTGTCTGCTCAGAAATAGCTCCTGGCAGGCATGGGGGACCATATGGGACACCGGGATTCGAACCAACCACCTTTGGTCCTGGATCGGCTGCTTGCAAGGCAAACGCCCTGTGCTATCTCTCCGGGCCTCCCTCCCTCTTCTACCCTGAAACCTTACCTTATTGAGCCTTTAAGAATCCTTGTAACCCTGAAATGTTTTGGGTTTTGCAAAGGTGATCTTGACTTGCCAGGTAATAGCTTATTTATTTTAAGGCAGGTTTTACTTAGTATTGTTCTGTTTTGCAAATCAAAAATACATCCCAAGCCCCTCCAGACTGAATCCCAATGCTATGTAGAAAGAGCTCCCCAAGGAATTTCTGCACCATGAGATAAGATGGCTGGCTGCCAGCAGGCCACAGGATCTTCAAACACCAACTAATTAAGTCCCAGCCAGCAAGCTACCTCTTATGAGGGGTAGGGTGGAGGCTCTTGGAAGATAAGACACAACCCGAGATGAAAGGCGGAGTTTTGCAAATGTGATCAAATAAATCAGGAGCAGCCCATCTCCTGTGTGAGTGGAAATCATTCTACCATGAGCCCTGAGGTTCTGGGAAAAAGTAAGGAGAGGCTGCCATTGGATAAGAGATTGCTAGTGCCTCTGCCCACTGCCCAAGGCTCTGATAGAGTGTGATTATGGTATTAGCTGGAATGGGAAGATAAGGTGAGATGTCATTAGCAGAGGAGAGCATGTTTTCTGGATTCTAGAGGCTAATCCCCAATGACTCATTCCTTCTCAGCCTCCCAGGGGGATGTAAAAGCACTGAAGGTCATTGCTTATTCCTAGGACCTATGTTATTTTGCTGTCTTCTTTAGAATGCTAATTGCATTCTATGGCTTTTCTGTTGCTAAGAGGGTGTGTTTCCACTGGTGTATTTGACATACTATACTGCTCTCCTTATACTTCGAATTTAAGAGTTCGCTGGACTTCAACGGCCCTCTGTGTTTTAAAAATGTTCGTAAATTGAAGTGAACCCCAGCCTTCAACCAAGAGACTCTTCAGAACTCAACTTCAAGACAAGTAGATTGAAAGCTGCCAAATTGCAAAGACTTGCTAACCTAGTTTCTGGAGTCATGCACAGAGCATAATTTTTCTGTTGGAATGTCCCTACATCTGCAGAGCAAAAAAATTTTCCTAGACTTTCAGGTGTTTATAGAGGCACAGAGAAACTCTAAGGTTAAGTTGCAAATATTTTTAGTGGAAGATTTTGTTGGCTATGCACCCCTTAAAGAAAACTGAGAATCCATAGGAAATTACTTTTAGGGATTTCTTGTATTGGGGAGAGAGGATATTTTACTACCCTCTCCTCTTCTGTTTCCCAAGTAATACATGTATTAATGAAAATAAATTAAAAACTCACTTGATTACTTACTTGATTACTTGAATATTTACCAGACCTCCTTATATTACTTATGTACTTACTTTATTTGGGGGGGCTACATCTGGCCCTGATTAGGGGTTACTCCTGGTCCTGCACTCAGGAATTACTCCTGATGCTGCTCCAGGGATCATTTGGAATGCCTAGAATAGACTCAGGGTTGGCTACATGCGGAGCAAACACCCCTCCCACTGTATTATCTCTCCATCCCAACCCCAGACCTCTTCAAAAACCACTGGCAGTGGAAAGTAAATAATGTCACCTAATATCCTCCAAAGTCAGAGGTGGTGCAGAGTTCAGGGATCATACGGCACCTTCACCTATGTCTATTATAAGTAAGTCCTTGGTGAGCTCAGGTTTAGGGAGGACCAAACATTTTTCCCAGTTTTTTTCAAGATACTGTATTTCTACAGTTTAGCAGCCTAGTTAATAAATATTTTTCTTCTTTCTAGTAGACTTCTCTTGTCCTGTGGAAGAGTTTCCTGTGCTTGGGTTTACTCTGTTGTTCATTTTGAATTTTTGTTGCTGCCTTGACAGACTATGGTAGTCACTGCACAGTCCAGATTCTATGTGTGTTTCACTCTAGGAGCAAGAAATGCCTAAAACCCTCTCTAAACATAAGCTTTATTTTTTATTTGTTTTGGGGCCACACCTGGCATCACTAAAGAGTTACTCCTGGCTTTGCACACAGAAATCATTCCTGCTAGGCTTGGGGGACTATCGGGGAGGCCAAAGTTTGAACTCCAGTTTATCCCAGGTTGGTCATATGTAAGGCAAATGCCCTACCACTGTGCTATCACTCCAGCCCCTGGACATAAACTTTATAATGTCACCACAGAGTAGCTAGGGTCAGCATTTTGAGGCTGAAAAGCAAACTAACAAAAAAAACAAAAAAAAAAAGAAAAGGGGGGAATGAGAGAAATGTTAAAAGAATTAAATAATTTACCCAGTGTCATCCAGTTAGCAAATAGTCAAGTAAAAAAATAGAAGTCACCTCTGTGACTCTTCCATAACATAAAATCAGGACAGGTGCAGCCAATTGCAGATGGATAACAGGCAAAAGCACCTGTGATTTAAGCTTTTAAAGGAGGAAGCATGATTTCCCTTACACAAGCTTGTTCACAGGACAAGTTGTGATTAGATCACTCTCAACAGCCTCTGGTAGCATTGATTGAATCTGTACTGTGTGCTAAGACCTATGCTAAGCAATTTGGGCCTTGTCCTCTTGCAATGTAACACTCCACCAATACAATAGTACAATTTGTACAAAAGGAAACTGAGACTCAAGGAGCTTGTCTGCAGCTCAAGGTTATTCCATTACCAAATGGGAGAGCAAAGATGTAAACTCAGATCTTTCTGTCCAAAACTCAGAGGGTCAGGCATCAGACTATGTTCTCTCTAAAGCTGTGAGATCAGGAGGCAGCAGAGATATAAAAGTGAGAGGTAAAAAAATATGCCAGGTACTAATATTTCTCATCCATATTACATATGGACTTCCTCAATCTATTACATGTCCAGAAGTACATATCCTCGATGACCAAGATAGATCTACAGGGTGGACATGGTCATTGTTAACTATATTTCTGAAAACTTCTCTCTTTAAAACACATGTAAAGAGGGACAAAAGCAAAAGCCTTGAACAGCATTGTCTTAGTAAGTACATAATTCAAACTAGTTACCTCTTGAACATTTTCTATAGCTCTTAAAATCAGACCCTGAGAGGACATATGTGATTTTCATCACAAGTGTGTCCTGCACAAGATAGCAAGTTCCAACTCTGGGTTAGTGAAGTTAGATATTCAGGTTCTCAAAGTTCTCAAAGGATGCAGTTGGCTCCGCAACTTGGGTATCTCGTTACAGGTGACTGGCACTACTCTGCCTCTCATCACAGGTATTGAGAACTAGATGAAAAGATTAGAAACTGGCATTTACCCAACTTCATATTTATGCAAATGAAGGAACTGTGGCCCAGACATGAGATTATAAGATGAGTAATGGCAGAAGTGAATCTAAATTAGAAACTCTTTGACCCATACCTAGACCATGATACATGATAGGACTGTGATTGTAGAGGTTCAAGTGACAAAGATTCAACTCAAACTAAACCTAAAATAAAGGGGACCTAAACTAAGTGGGATTTATTGACTCCCCTAACAGAACACTTCAAGGGATTGTGGCTTCAGTTGGGTCTAGAATCAAGATCTCAGGCCATACCAGGAGGACTTTGTCCCTACTCATCTTGTCTTGGTTTCCTCTGACCCAGCTTTGTCCATTGACTTTGTTATCATGTAAGCTGCATTGTTTAAATGGTTGTTAGGGATTCTGGACCACTCTCAGAGCATCTTGATCTTCTCTATTTTACTTTCTTTTTTTCTTTTTTCTTTTTTTTTTTTTTTTGTTCTTGTATCTATTTTTTGAATTTGAGGAGTTTGGGAGAACACAATATCAATTAGTGTGTATCTTTCACCATCACTGTCAGAAAGTTTGGTGTATGTTTGCACTGTTAAGTAGCTCAGAAGTTCTTTTTTTTTTTTTTTTCGGTTTTTGGGTCACACCCAGCAGCGCTCAGGGGTTACTCCTGGCTCCATGCTCAGAAATCACTCCTGGAATGCTCCAGGGACCATATGGGATGCCAGGATTCAAACCAATGACCTTCTGCATGAAAGCCAAACGCCTTACCTCCATGCTATCTCTCCGGCCCCATCTCAGAAGTTCTTAATGAGGGTGGAGGTAAGGGAGAATCCATGTGCAATCCTAGTGCAATTATGCAAAACCGGATGTTCAAGTAAAAGGGTTTTTTGAAGGGTAATGTTCTCCAAGGTATAGAAAATAGAATTTTCTATGGGGTTATTTGGAGAATTTATCTTAAAATAAGAGCTGGGCTTTAAATTTGGTGGTCTTTCAGACCTCATTACCAGAAACAAAGGATATTTATAAGATGATGGAATATCTAGAGTGCTCATTTTTGAGCTGGAGGCCACTACTAAGAGATGTTGTCTACTTGATCATATCTCCATTATTTCAAACACACTTGAAACATTGTGCAAGGGAGGCGAGCGTTCCCTCTGATTCTTAGTTTGAGAAAAAATGGTGATATACATTCCCTGCTGTATGTGAAACTGTGATGGGAAGAATTTTGCCTCGTTTAATTTTTAATGACCTCTCTAAAGAAAGGCTTTTCATTTTGTGCCAGGTTCCAACATAGTTCCTCAATTTGTTCTTCCTAGGCAAAGGCTCTCATGCAAATGTTACACACAGTATGCTCCTGAAAGGGGGTTCTGGGGAGAGCAGGGCATCTAGCTGCAGTTCCTTCTGCCAGTCATACATCCACTCCTGGCCTCCCCTTTCCTGGCCAATCTCCATCCCTCTTTCTTCATATTTAATTTTTGTTTTGCTAGTCTCTGACTGATTTGAGGAATGGGATGTAGTTTCACAGTAAAGTAACACAGAGACTTTGACTTGCATGGCCATCATTTCAGGGTGGGTAGAACCAGTGTTCCTAACCATAAATCTCTGATATCATGGATAGGAAATTATCAAGAGCAGAGAAAGCAGTAGGACTATAGATTTTTTAAAAAGGGGGAAGAAAGAAGAAAGGAGTTTGCTGCTTGGAGAATGCCCAACTCTTATCCAAATGAGCCAAAGTTGCTTAGAAACTTAGCCTCTGAAATAATCAAAGACCCATTATTCATTCCAATGTAGGATGAGAATTATATCAATGACCCCGGGCCCGGAGAGATAGCACAGCAGTGTTTGCCTTGCAAGCAGCCGATCCAGGACCTAAGATGGTTGGTTCGAATCCCGGTGTCCCATATGGTCCCCGTGCCTGCCAGGAGCTATTTCTGAGCAGACAGCCAGGAGTGATCCCTGAGCATCACCAGGTGTGGCCCAAAAACCAAAAAAAAAAAAAAAAAAGAAAAAAAAAAGAAATATCAATGACCCCAATATATTTTGTAAGAATTCATATTTTGCTTATGTGAGCCCACTTCAGGGCTTAGTTTCTTTAGAGAATGTGACTACAACTAACTGAAACAAACTAAAATCAACAAGGAAGTTTGAGAACGTCTTAGTGCCCACAAAACTGGTGTGAGGCCAAAGAAAGCCAAGAGAAAAGATCAAGAGCCCAGGTCACAGTGAAGAACTGGGAGTAGAAAGTCCATCCCTGGATTTAAGGTCGAAGAGTCTAGTTAGGCTTGAAGTTATGACAATACACAGACACAACTTAGATCTTCAGGTCTCAGAAGAAGCTTCTGATGGTGGAACTTAGGTCATGTACAAACCACTGCCTGTTGAAGGTTGTTCCTTCAACTTCTCTTAGACAAAGCCAGGAAGAAGTCGCATAAACTAAAAATATATTATAAAATAATATGTACATTCCCTGTATATAGTGAAGAGATACAGTATCATGCATAAGATGACTTAAATATAAGGTATCACAATCTATTACAAATATTCCTCACTTAACGACCTACCTGTTTAGCGACCACTCGCACTTATGACCATCTCTTCACCGTACCGACTTCACTAACTTTATGTTCTGTAATACAGTGCAGTAATGTGTGTAAATTATACAACCTATGCAAATTAAAACAAGTAGAAGTTTTCAGTTTGATCTTTCTAGTTATTTTACTTATTCAGAATACTCTATTGTCAAGTACTATGCATATACTGTTCTACTGTATACAGTACATGCAATTCCTCACTTACCAACTAATTCCCTTAACCACCAAGTCGTTGAAACAGAACTTGGTCATTAAGCGAGGAGTATCTGTCTATCCCTTCCCCTAATAGTAAAATCCAATTTTATATGAAATAAAACATGAAAATAAGTCATTTAACAAGGAGCACTGTAGAATTTACTGTGGCTAGCTGCAAGGTTACCAGGCTTCTGCAGATTACTGCAATAAACTGCAAGTTTACCTGCTGCTTGACTGCTACTAGGTTCCAAGGGCCCACTGCTGCCAGGGCCTGGAGCTCCAAGGCTCACAGAGGCCTGTGTGGCCCAGATGCCTAGTAGGGCTTTGTGCCTGCACTGAAATAAGAGAAAGTGTAGAAAAACCAAGTATCCATTTTATTTCTTCTGGAATCTGAGGCCTGCCACTGCCATTCAGGGGTTTCTGAGAGAGGTAGAGAGATAGATAGAAATTCACAGACCAGAGGTGGCCAGGAGATGTGGAGGTTCAAGAAAGAAAGAGTAGATAGAGGGGCCAGTGAGGTGGCACTAGAGGTAAGGTGTAAGCCAAGGAAGGACCTGGACTGCGGTTCGATCCCCCGGCGTCCCATATGGTCCCTCCAAGCCAGGGGCAATTTCTGAGCACTTAGCCAGGAGTAACCCCTGAGCATCAAACAGGTGTGGCCTGAAAAAAAAAAAAGAAAAAGAAAGAGTAGATAGAAAGCTAATAGTATCTCTACAATGCTTTATTTCTAGCCTGATGCAGATCAGCAGACACTGCTCTGGTCACTATCCTGGGATCGCTACAAAGGTCCAAGTTTTTCCTTTTATTCCCAGCATGATGTCAGGGTCATGTCAGGGATGTGTTTAGGGAACATGTTCAGATTCAACTCTCATATAGTGGGCTTATTTAAGAGCATGTCCAAGTCCAACTGCCATACATCAACAGAGCACTTCTTTCCAGCTAGAAGCCTTTAGGTAAAAAAAACCTCAAGCTGGAGGAAAGACTGAGGGAAGTTTCATCAAAAGGCATATATGACCTGGGGCATGAAGAGAGTGGGCTATAGGGAGAGAAAAGAGAAAATAGGCAGATGAGAATATTCTAGGGATAAGCTAATGCAAACTGAGATAAATAAATGCATCCAAATTCTTGTCACTTTTCCCAAGACCATCTCAATGTAATGACAACCTATCCTGTCTTTGAATACTGTATCATTGTGAGACATTTGTTAAACCTTTTCCATTTTTCTATCATCTAAAGGAAACAGAAATTTATACCTCAGAGGATAAAATTAGTTAGGAACAAAGACTGGTTCCTATTTTAGTGAAAAAAAGAAGAAAGAAAGAAAGAAAGAAAGAAAGAAAGAAAGAAAGAAAGAAAGAAAGAAAGAAAGAAAGAAAGAAAGAAAGAAAGAAAGAAAGAAAGAAAGAAAGAAAGAAAGAAAGAAAGAAAGAAAGAAAGAAAGAAAGAAAGAAAGAAAGAAAGAAAGAAAGAAAGAAAGAAAGAAAGAAAGAAAGAAAGAAAGAAAGAAAGAAAGAAAGAAAGAAAGAAAGAAAGAAAGAAAGAAAGAAAGAAAGAAAGAAAGAAATAAAGAAAGAAAAGAAAGAAAGAAACAAAGAAAGAAAGAAAGAAAGAAAGAAGAAAGAAAGAGAGAGAGAGAGAAAGAAAGAGAAAGAGAGAGAAAGAGAAAAAAGAAAGAAAATGAAAGGAGAGAAAAGAAAGAGAAGAAAGAATTGAAGGAAAAAATACTTTCCTCTTTATATTAAATTATGTTGGTTAATAGAAATGTTTGAGAATTTGACAAATTTAAAACTAAATGAAATTAGGCAGATGAAGCATGTTGAACATTTACTGGAAGTTCTATGTGCCTGATACTGGCTCAGCTCACAGTGAGCCACGAGAAAAACCTTCGCCTTTCACCCAGACTTGGGAGGGAGCTAATTGAGCATGTCCAGGTGCTTGTACTCTGACTTTCTCTTTCCTTCTTTATCTGAGGAAGGCTCACATTCCTGAGCCTTCAGTAAGCCTGGTACCTCCTTGTATGGTGAGTCACTAAAGAATTGATTCCATTTATTTAAGGAAAATAATTTGTTTCACTTTCACTCAATAGAGCATGGAAGATCTAAGTGAAGGATGGGCACAGGGGCATGGCTCCAAAGATCAGTACCCATAGACCATCAGGATGGAGATATATGATTAATTAATTTCTTGAGGCCTCTGGGTGGAGCAAGTGACAATGGCTGAATGGAAAAGGACCTTGGACAGTGGGTGCTATGGAGTTTTGTGGAGAGAGATCTGAAAGAAAGCAAGGACTGAGCCCAGCAATAGCCTTTTCTAATAGCCTCATCCCTCAGTTCTTCTCCTACCAAAGTCACTCTGGTGAGGAAGGTCAACTCAAAGCCTTGGTGAAGACCATGCGTCAAAGAAATCCCAGAGATGGGGGGGGGGGGTTGTTTATTACTGAAACCCAACTACAAGCATAATTGTAATCATAGTGCTTAAATAAAGATTTGTATTTTTTTTAAAAAAGTTGTTTTACATTGTCCTTATTTGAAATAGTTTTAAATATCCTGTTTAGATTTTTAACTTGAATGGACAAAATATTTGTAAATGGTGAAATCATGAAGCAACAAAGCTTATTTTCAACCCTTCTCCCCCCAAAAAAAAGAATTCCCAGTGGGGCTGACATAATATTGCAGTAGGCTGGGTGCTTGTTTTGTACAAAGCTGACTCGAGTTCAGTCTCAAACATCCCATACAGTGTCCAGAGCACCAACTGGAGTTGTTCCTGAATGTAGAGCCAGAAGTAACCCCTGAGCATCGCTGGGTGTTTCCCAACAACCATAAATAAATAAATAAATAAGAATTTTCAAAAGGTTTATAAAAGCTTTAAATGACTATAGGACCAGACAACTGAGATGAATAAAGACATTCAGAAACAAATGTTTTACATTTCCAATTCTTGAACTTTGTGCTTCGGGTTTCATTTTTGTTGTTTTTTTTACACTTTTGTAGGTAACTACTGTTTCTCCATTATAAGAGTAGTGTTCTTTTTAAGTTCCTTAGTCTGAATGAAAAGGTGATCATCAAGAATACACATGTTTAATTATTAAATAGCATCAACAACAACCACAGCAGGCAAACCAAATTCAGTTCTTTATCAGAAGTGCTAGTCTAACATAGCTGGTTAAGTGTGGCTGGAAAGCCTATTTCCATTGTAATTCTCTGTATTCAATAATGCAGGGGTCATAATCCCCAGCCTAGCATATGGAAGGTGGTGGGGAGAAATAAGTTCCTATGTAACATCTTCTGTTGCTATATTCAACGTAGACACAAAAGAGCTTTTCCAGAAAGCATTTTAGGACATTTTTAGACTGATGTTCTGGTATATTTCACATGTAATGAGCCCTTTCCTTCAACTGGACAATGGGGTGGCACCAGCCAATATAGGAAATTCTCCATGGAGCTTTATAGAATTGAGAAAATTTTTTATTACTGTTCTGTAAGTGCAGTAAGGGACTAGAAAAAACAAGTGCAATTTCATCCAGGAGGGAAAATAGAGAATTTTCTTATTGTTTGGACTTTTGGATATTTTTTTCATCATGAATTTATTGAAACCTAGGGAAATTAAAAAATATTCTAGAAAATCTTTTATTTATACATAAATCAGATATTTTAGCATTTATTTATTAGTAACCATATATCTATTTAGTTGTCATAGAAATACCAAGTTCCAACTATGCACTGAGAATATTACAGAATCATTGTTTTTTGATTTAGAAGGCTTATATCCGCAAACAAAATTCCAATAAGATTCTTGAAGAAAGAGATATTATGTCTCAGTTTGCATTCCCCAGATCATCTGGAACTTTCTCCTCTATGTTATAATAATGTGCATTATTTCCCCCTTTGAGACAGAATATGTTTATTCATCACCTCATCCGTAGTTATTGGGTGTCCAGTAAATGTCTATTGGCTGACTATAGAAATGAATTCTGCTGTTACTAAGGATAACAGGGATGATCATGAAAAAAAATGTTCCCTGAAAAAATTGCCTATTTTGTTGTTACTGTATTTTGAGTTAAAGAATGGCACAGGGTTATCTCCTCCCAACTGTGAAGGTGTTTGACCATACATTTGTAGAGAAAAGATTCAACCAATAAGTGTTGAAGTCATCTGTTATTGTAAAATGTATATGCACATATAATGTTATTGTATAATGAACTATCTACAAATTGTAGCAGCTTGATTTTTATTTAAAAAAAAAAACACGTACTATTTCAACATTTGGGAAAACCAGAACATAACTGCTTAGCTGGATGCTTCTGGCTCAGGGTGTCCCATGAAGATATAGCCACACTTCTACTGACTAACCAGGGCTGTATCATCCAGAATGTTCCCTGGGCTGGAGACAGATGTCCTTATGTCATCAGCATGAGGGTTAGTTACTGCTTATATCTGCTCAACACCGAGCAGTGTGTCTGAGACAGAAGCTAAAGTCTTTCATGCTCTCTTCTCAGAGAGGATATGTCAATGAGTAGGGGGGGCCTGTGTAGAAAGAGGATATGGGGGGCCCTAAAGGGAGTTGCCCTTGGTTAATAGTGTATGGTCTCCAGTGTTCAATCTTCAAAGTATACTCAAAGGGGCTTAAGGACTCCTATCTTGAAAAACTAAAATTATCCTTTCTGCTGCTCTATCTCTGCTTTCTCTTCTTTTTTTTAATGGCAGGCAACATTGATTTCTCTATAAGAATTTGGGGTATAAGTTTATTTGACTGAATGTGAACAGTGATCTACAAAAAAAATCATTTTGTAAGTTGACTCAAATAGTCTAAGAAATAGCCTCCAATGACAGCTTCTGATCCATTCCTTACTGAACTGACTTGAGTGGCTTAAGTATAAGATCAGTCTGAGCTTGCCAGGCAAATGTGAGGGGAATCCTGAGGCTGATGAGCTATGCTGGATCCCAACACTTCCAGCAACTCTGCTGAATCTGGCATATGACCTTGGGCTCAGGGGAGGTTTGGCAAATGCAAAATGGTTGTTTTCTATAAGTATCATGAAACAAAGTTTGTTTATTTATTTATTAATTTATTTATTTTAAAAGACAGTTCCATTTGCCTTGGTGCTAAACAAATTATCATTGGATGAACAAAGATCATAATTAGATACTCTATGAAATCTAGCCTCCCAGACTGTTGGTCTTAGTTCCAGAGGACAGAGTTAAAAATGAATATTCAGATGATTTCAGGGCACACATCAGGTTCCAGATACCTTATGCCAATGCATATATGTGTGTTTAGATATTGCCTATAATTTTAAGCATTTCCCTCATTGTGAAATTCATATAATTTCAAGACAATTACACATTTATTTATTCATATTTTTCTGCTGCCTGTAGGTTCTCAGAATGTAGAACTAGGTCTCTTTTGTTTATGTAGATATCACCAAGACCTGATTAAGTGCAGGGCTTTCGGGGCGGGGGACTTCATGTTGTTGAATGGATGGATGGATGTATTGATGGATGGATGTGATGGGTGGATGGAAGGATGGATGAATGGATGCAGTGGTCGGCAACCTTTTTTTTTCAACTGAGCCAAATCTCACCAAAACCATGATTGAAATTTATTTTGAGAGCCACATTTTTTGTTTTTGTTTTGTTTTTGTTGTTTTATTTATTTATTTATTTATTTATTTTATTTTTTAGCAGCGCTCAAGGGTTACTCCTGGCTCTACGCTCAGAAATCGCTCCTGGCAGGATCAGGGGACCATATGGGATGCCGGGATTCAAACCACCAACCTTCTGCATGAGAGGCAAACGCCTTACCTTCATGCTATCTCTGGCCCCGAGAGCCACATTTTTAAAACCGAGAATACATAGGATGGTATACTGTTTTTAGTTTCAGTAAGTTTTTATTGAGAATATTCTGCATTCAAGTATTCACATAGGTCAGGAGGATACAAATAACACAACTAATAAAACAAAAACTTTAGAATGATATTATTTATTGATAACATTAAATTCTATAAAATTTGCCTTACAATGTAGAGAAAATTACATCCTGACAATGAATGACAAAGTCACAAACACTAATGTGAACATTGGTTCCTTGGATAGTTTGAGTAAATCAGGTTTGTATGTCGTTGTTTTTAATTTTAGGCAAGATTCCAGGTTCTCATCGATGAGACAATTTCTCAATTTACTCTTGATAAGATTCATGCTTGAAAATGATTGTTCGCATAAATATGTAGACCCGAACAAGGAAAGAACAGCAAATGCTAGCTTTTTTAGTTGATTATATGGGTCAGGAATACTATTCCAGGTTTTAAAAATCAACATATCTACCTTTTCCAGGTCTTTCAAAGCAGACCACTTGTGCTGCAAACTAAGTTCACATTTGTGTTTCTCCAATCTTTCTAAATTAGTGCAAAGATGTTCACATTTCGAGCTCCATAGTTCTTTGTTTTTTAAATATAGCAATTGCATTTGAAAGTTGCCAATGTCAATATTAAAGGGAGAAAAATTTAATTTCATTACAGTGGCATCCGGAGGTTTTTTAACAAAGGTCAATGTCGCTTTGCTGTTTAACATCCGTAAATCTATCAACATAATACACAACATCAACAACAAGAAAAATAAAAATCACATGATCATATCAATAGATGCTGAGAAAGCATTTGATAAGGCCCAACACCCATTCTTGATCAAACTCTCAGCAAGATGGGCATGGAAGAAACCTTTCTCAATATAGTTAAGGCCATCTACCACAGGCCAGTGGCAAATATTATCCTCAATGGAGAAAAACTAAAAGCCTTCCCTCTAAATTCTGGCCAAGACAAGGCTGTCTGCTCTCACCACTCCTATTCAACATAGCACTGGAAGTACTCACTATAGCAATTAGGCAAGAAAAAGATATCAAGGGAATCCAGATAGGAAAGGAAGAAGTCAAGCTCTCACTGTTTGCAGATGACATGATACTCTACTTAGAAAACCCTTAAGACTCTACCAAAAAGCTTCTTGAAACAATAGACTCATATAGCAAGGTGGCAGGCTACAAAATTAACACACAAAAATCAATGGCCTTTCTATACACCAATAGTAATAAGAAAGAAATGGACATTAAGAAAACAACCCCATTCACAATAGTGCCACACAAACTCAAATATCTTGGAATCAACTTGACTAAAAATGTGAAAGACCTATACAAAGAAAACTATAAAACTCTGCTCCAAGAAATAAGAGAGGACACATGGAAATGAAAACACATACCCTGCTCATGGATTGGTAGGATTAACATAATCAAAATGGCAATACTCCCCAAGGCATTATACAGATTTAATGTGATCCCTCTAAAGATACCCATGACATTCTTCAAAGAAGTGGATCAGGCACTTTTGAAATTTCTTTGGAACAATAAACACCCTAGAATAGCTAAAGCAATCATTGGGAAAAAGAATATGGGAGGAATTACTTTCCCCAACTTTAAACTTTACTACAAAGCAATAGTTATCAAAACAGCATGGTATTGGAATAAGGACAGGCCCTCAGATCAGTGGAATAGGCTTGAATACTCAGAAAATGTTCCCCAGACATACAATCACCTAATTTTTGATAAAGAAGCAAGAAATCCTAAATGGAGCAAAGAAAGCCTCTTCAACAAGTGGTGCTGGCACAACTGGCTAGCCACTTGTAAAAATTTGAACTTAGACCCCAGCTAACATCATGTACGTAAAATCCAAATGGATTAAAGACCTCAATATCAGACCCAAAACCGTAAGATATATAGAACAACATATAGGTAAAACACTCCAGAACATTGAGACTATAGGCATATTCAAGGAGGAAACTGCACTCTCCAAGCAAGTGAAAGCAGATATTAACAGATGGGAATATATTAAGCTGAAAAGCTTCTGCACCTCAAAGGAAATAGTGTCCAAGATACAAGAGCCACCCACTGAGTGTGAGAATACCCATCAGATAAGGGCTAATCTCCAAAATATACAAGGCACTGACAGAACTTTACAAGAAAAACACATCTAATCCCATCAAAAAATGGGGAGAAGAAATGGACAGACACTTTGACAAAGAAGAAATACAAAAGGCCAAAAGACACATGAAAAAAATGCTCCACATCACTAATCATCAGGGAGATGCAAATCAAAACAACTATGAGGTACCACCTCACAGCACAGAGAATGGCACACATCACAAAGAATGAGAATAAACAATGTTGGCGGGGATGTGGAGAGAAAGGAACTCTTATCCACTGCTGGTGGGAATGCCATCTAGTTCAACCTTTATGGAAAGCGATATGGAGATTCCTCCAAAAACTGGAAATCGAGCTCCCATACGATCCAGCTATACCAATCCTAGGAATATACCCTAGGAACATAAAAATACAACACAAAAACCCCTTCCTTACACCTATATTCATTGTAGCACTATTTACCATAGCAAGACTCTGGAAACAAGCAAGATGCCCTTCAACAGACAAATGGCTAAAGAAACTGTGGTACATATACACAATGGAATATTATGCAGCTGTCAGGAGAGATGAAGTCATAAAATTTTCCTATACATGGATGTACACGGAACCTATTATGCTGAGTGAAATAAGAGAGAGAGAGAGAGAGACGCAGAATGGTCTCACTCATCTATAGGTTTTAAGAAAATGAAAGACAATCTTGCAATAATAATTTTCAGACACAAAAGAGAAAAGAGCTGGAAGTTACAGCTCACCTCAGGAAGCTCACCACAAAGAGTGATGAGTTTAGTTAGAGAAATAACTATATTTTGAACTGTCCTAATAATGAGAATGTATGAGGGAAATGGAAAGCCTGTCTAGAGTACAGGCGGGGGTCAGGTGGGGAGGAGGGAGATTTGGGACATTGGTGGTGGGAATGTTGCACTGGTGAAAGGGGGTGTTCTTTACATGATTGAAACCCAAACACAATCATGTATGTAATCAAGGTGTTTAAATAAAATATAAAAAAAAATAAAGTGTTGCTTAGAATAGAAAAAAAGAGTACCATTCATGTCACTTATCCATTTTCAGCATCCAGTTCTTGTCCAGAGTGATATGTTCCAACTATCAATGTCATAATGTACCTTTCTCTATTCTAACTGAACTCACCACTTTTTATGGCAAGCTTCCTATCATGGACTAGTCCTCCTGTCCGTCATCCCTATTTTCTCTAGATATTACCATGTTGCCATTTATTATTCTTATATGCCACAAATGATTATTCTGTGTCTACACCTCTTCTTCTGACTAATAATCTGATGTGTTCATGTATGTACAGATGATGCACTGTGCATGGCTCAGTGTTTTTGTGTTGTCACAAGAAACAGAAGTTGCACACCCATACATTGTATCCACTCATTGTATGATAGACTGGATTCAAAAAACCTCCCTGCTGAACTAAACTCTGTGACAGATGACACAGTAAAGATAATTTGTGAAAATCACAATTGTGATCAAATCCAGGCTATTCACCACCTTGGGTGAGAGTATGGATGCCCACTACTCGCATTTTCTCCATGAATAAGTGAAGTGGCTGTTCAGGGGAAGGGTGCTCTCTCGCCTTGTTGGCAAGAGGGAAGTAGTGCAGTTCCTATGAGAGCAGAACTCTGACTTTGTACAGCCCCAGTTGGACAACGAATGGGTAGCTAAGCTTGTGTATTTGGCAGACGTTCATTTTCTCTTTGAATTTAAAATTTCTCTGCAGGGGAGTTTCACACGTAGTTTTTACAGTGAGACATAAGATGGATGTGTTTAAAAAAGAATCTGATTCTGGGATAGCTGTGTCTGAAAAGGAGATATTGAAATGTTTCCACTCTTGCAAAAAATTTCTGATTGGCGTTTATATTATGCAGAAAGTCATAATATGAAAAACAGCACTTAACGGCATTAGCTCACAACTTTAATCATGAGTACTCTGAACATGAGAATCCACGGAAAAGAAAACTCTGGGTTGAGAATCCCTTCATGGAAGATGCCCACTCTTGTGCAAAATAAAATATGTGTTTTAAGATCACTCCAGGCACTGTATTTCTAAACCCCACTCAACCTGGTCTGAAGAAGCAGGGTAGCAGAAAGAAATAATAAACCAAGCTAGCCAGGAAAGGATGATCATGGAGTCCATGGCCTTTTACCTTGTACTCTGCCTCGAGCCCAAAAAGCTAGAACACCTCTTTCTTTATTAAAACCAATTCCCAATATCAGGAGGCTTCAGGTCAAGAGAGAGACAAAAGTACATATTCAGTGAACTTTTACATATCAAAGGAAGAGATTTAAGAAAGGACGACGTTGGGGGAACACCTTTGTTTAGGGTCCATACTGGGTATCATCTTACACTTTTGGAGAGGGCTGCTGGGGCTGCACACAGGACAAGTACTGACAGAGGCTAGGAGCAGAGTCCTTACTACTGGCGCAGCGCCAGGCACACAAGAGCCAAATTAAAAGTGTAAAGAGCCACGTGTGGCTCTCGAGCCGCAGGTTGCCGACCACTGGATGGATGGATGGATGGATGGATGGATGGATGGATGGATGGATGGATGGATGGATGGATGGATGGATGGATGAATGGATAATGGATGGATAATGGATGGATAATGGATGGATAATGGATGGACGGATGGACGGACAGATGAATGGATGGATGGATGGATGGACGGACGAACGGACGGACGGACGGACGAATGAACAGATGGACAGACGGACGGACGGAGAGAGCAATCCTAGAAAACTAACTCACTTAAAATTGGAATCAATCTTGGAAAGGACTTAAGTTAGCAAGTGTGGAAAACTCCAAGCTTGAAGAAGGACACTATGGCAACCCTTGTTTCCTTTTTGTTTTTCAAAGTGGGTGGCCCCATTACCAGTTTCCTGCCTGGTAGTTCCAAAGCCCCAAGCTTTGGCCCATTTCCTTAGCTTTTGCAACCAGAAATAGACATTACGAAGAACTCAAGCTCTCCTTCCCCACTAGAGGGCGCCTTCACACACTTTGACATACCTCCCCCAGTCTATTGTCCCAAACCTCCTCCTAGGAGTTAAGATTCAGGAGACAGTGAGAAAGAGAAGGGGATAGGGGACAGAAAGAGAGACAGACTGAACCACCAACAGGCAGGCAGGCAGGCAGGCAGGCAGGCAGACAGACAGACAGACAGACAGACAGACAGACAGACAGACAGACGGGAGTGGGAATGGAAATATACACATTTAGTGTATGCATTGCCTAATATCAACACCCATAGATTTGTAGAAAGCTTCCCAAAGGTTTTGTTCGCCCCTCTGAATCATTCTTAATTGAACCAACTCTCTGATTAATATGATGTCGACATAATTGCCAAGGAGGGTTGGGTGGAGGAGGGGAGTTGGGAGGCAATTGGCCTCTGTGAGCTCTCCCTAATCAGACTGATGTAGGCTAAAGAGGAATGAAGTCTAGGATGGCACATCATTTTTATCTCTTAGACCAATTTGAATCAATTGGTATTGGCTGTCTGCGCTGCTGTGTCATGAAGGACTCCGAGGCTGGGTTCCAGCTCAGCAAGAAAATGTGCCAAGATCAATGAACAATGTCTGCCATGGGCACAAGGAGGGTGAGTAACTCACAAGCCATAGATAAACCACAGCAGGAGATGCTGGTCTAGAACTCTGAAGCGGTGGAAATTCGAAAATGCTTTAGCCTCTGAGGGAAAACAAAGATCCTTGTTTACTGCAATACAACTCCATATCACAATAGCAGCTTTCTTTGCTCAGATTGGAAAGAGAATAAGGAAAGAAAGACAAGGTTTGAGCCCCTGGCACCTGTGTCTAATATCTGTAGAGATTTTTTTCCCTTCCTTTCTTTCTTGCATACATAGGATCCCATGGAAACCTGAACCACATAAGTAATTAATACTCGACAATTGGAATGAGGCTAACAGGCAGGTGATGAATTTACAGGGAAAAGAAAAGAATCTGCTTTTTCTTACACTTCTAATCAGATGGTAAAGGCTGACCTCTAGCTCCTGGATTGGAGTCTTGGCTCAGATGCCTGCCTACGCCTAGAACTGTTAGCTGGCACCTCATCTCTGTGCATTTTTTTGGGCACTGTTGGAGTATTGGTTACCATGAGGTGACATCTGGCCAAGCACTGAGAACACATAGTCTCCCTTGACATTCTTGAACCAACCCTTTTTTTATTAGGACAGACCCATTCACTGCACATGCAAACACACACACACACACACACACACACAGCAATTTCACAGCTCATGCATTCATAGGAACACTTGCTCTCAGCCCCAGCTGCAGACCCCAAACACAGCCTAGTAGTAGACTAAAGGTTACACATAGCAAAGAGGGTGCTAATGCTGGAGCCGTTGCCTCCCTGGAGTGATATTTATTTTTCCTACTCGGACTCTGCTCACTATTTATTATATATTTACATACTTCTTTGGCTTTGAAAAATATTTTGGGCCACACTCAGTGATGCTCAGGACCCATTCCTTGCTCTGTACTCAGGAGTTATCCCTAGCAGTGCTCAGGGGGACCAGATATAGTGCTGAAGACTTGAACTAGATTGAAACTAGGAGTTTGCAAGGCAAGTACTATCTCTACAATTCTCCTATTCCCTTTGAAAGGCTTAGATAAGTGACTTGAGCCCTGAATAGACCACAAGTCTATTCTTGATGTCTGTACACCAATTGCAGGTTTTGGTCACCTGCCAGGGCCCTTACCCTTGCCCTTGCTCTTGAGCACCTTTGCACCTAAGCTCCTTTAAGTCCCTTTTCAAGGGACTTTTCAAGGGACTACCTTTCTCCCTATATCAGGCCAAAGTTGCCCAGATGGTGAAGAAG
Source organism: Suncus etruscus (assembly GCF_024139225.1). Taxonomy (NCBI): domain Eukaryota; kingdom Metazoa; phylum Chordata; class Mammalia; order Eulipotyphla; family Soricidae; genus Suncus; species Suncus etruscus. The sequence goes on along the minus strand of NC_064851.1, from coordinate 23,008,443 downwards.
ATACTGATTCCCTCCCTCACTGGAAATAAGAACTATAACTTCTGAAGGAGAAAGGGGATACCATGTGTTGCTGTGGCATTTCAAAGTTCAAAAGCATCTCAGTGTTCAGTTGCTCTCATTACAACACAAAATACCTCTCAAATCAGGACATTTGTGATCAATTCTTAATAAGATGAGTCTCAGAAAAGTGAAATAGCTTATCTGAGATTATGAAACATATCAGTAGGAGAGTTCAGGCTCTTCCCTTTAGGCTGTAAAGGAATTTCATATATGATCTCCCTCCAGAAGCAGTCTGGTCTCTATTTCATTTGCAGTTACTGCAGCTCTCAAAATGGTTTCTAAGGCAGGTTTGTACATCTTCTGGAAGTTGCCACTGCTTCGTAGGCCTGCAGAGACCTAATTTCCTCATAATTCTTGGACTCCCACCACAGAGAAATAACCCTTTCCCAACTGTCATTTTTGTTTTTCTAGGGTTCAAAAATTCTAGAAAGGGTGAGACATTCAGATTATTACAACCTAAGAGGAATTAATGTATTGATGCTCTCTTCTATATGACAGGAACAGGATTTTAATGAAAATCATACAAGCAGAAAAGGCTTCTGAATAGGAATGGAAACTAGAAGCTAGAAAGGAAGCCTACTGCTTGACCTTACCCATTCTGTTATATCCAAAATCATGCAAGTGCTGCATAGAATCAGCATGAAGTTAAATTAAAACAAACGAAGAAAACAGAAATCAAAGCCATTCCTAGAAGGGACTAGCTCTCAGTCATCAGTCCAGTGCTCTCCAAGAAAAATCAAAGATGCTTAGTTTCGAATATTTTTGTTCTCCCACAATTCCACCAGATTCTAAACTACACTGATCTCCTCTTTTCAAGAACAAATATTAGACTATATTTTTTCTTTTTTTTCCTCCCTGCCCCCCCCCCCAAAAAAAAACCTCTGGATTCAAGATATAGGATCTGTAAGTGGAGAAACTCTGTGATTAAAGAAGGGCTCCTAATTTTACACATCTGGCTCTAAAAACTTTACTGTGCTCACGACCACTGTTCTGTACCCATTCATTTCCAACTTCTCTTCCACTTCCTCATCTCCAAAGGAATTAATACATCTTTATCAACTTTATGACAGAAATATTACTCTTTTAGACATATTGTCTTAGAACCTGGATTCTAACTTTAAGCATAAGGTCTTTTAATACACCTCAGTGACATCCTTGGCATGGTTTCCTTCATCAATCCTCACACCACCTTACTGCAATATCTCTATTTAATATTAGTTCACTTTTGTAAAGTATTTTAGGATGTAGTAAACCACAGAATAAATATTGGTTTTTATTATTAGCAATGTGACAACAGATATTTTTCTTTTTGTTTGAAGATGACATGATACTGAATCTAAAATATCCTAAAGTCTACACACACACACACACACACACAACACACACCACACACACACAAAAAAAAACCCTTCTAGAAACAATAGAACTTGTAGAGTACAGTGGCAGGCAACAAAGTTAATTACACAAAACTCCATGGTCTTTTCTACAGATAAATAATGAAAGAGAAAAAAATATTTTTAAAAATCAGTTCCGGGGCCGGGAGGGAGATGGCATGGAGGTAAGGTGTTTGCCTTTCATGCAGGGAGGTCATCAGGTTCGAATCCCGGTGTCCCATATGGTTCCCCGTGCCTGCCAGGAGCAATTTCTGGGAGCGTGAAGCCAGGAATAACCCCCTGAGCACTGCCGGGTGTGACCCAAAAACCACAAAAAAAAAAAAAAATCCAGTTCCATTCACAATTATGCCTTAGAAAATCTGCTACTATGGAGTCAATTTAAATAAAGAGGTAAAAGAGCTATATAAAGAAAACTACAAAACACTGCTCCAAGAAATAAAATAGAACATGAAGTAATGGAAATACATATCCTGCACATGTATTGGAAGGATTAGCATCATTAAAATATCAATATTTCCCAGAGTATTGTATAGATTTAATGTGATCCCTATAAAAATAACCATGACATTTTTCAAATAAGTGGATCAGATGCTCCTGAAATAAATATGGAAAGATAAACACCCATGAATAGATAAAGCAAACTTTGGCAAAAAGAATGGGAAGAATCACTTTCCCCAAATTCCAAGTGTGCTAAAAGCAGTAGTCATTAAAGCAACATGATATTGGGATAAAGACAAACCCTCAGATCAATAGAATAGATTTTAATATTTTCAACAAGTGGTGCTGGGAAAACTGATTAACTACATGCAAAAAAAAAAAAAAAGAAAACAAAACAAAACAAAAAAGAACCTCTCCTTAACTCCTTGCACAAAGGTCAAATCAAAATGGATTAAAGACCTTGATATTAGACTAGAAACCATCATAAGGTACAAAGAGAAAAACATGGACAGGACAATGCATAATTTTGAAGATAAAGGCATCTTCAAGGAGGCAACATCACTGTCCAAACAAGTGGAAGCAAAGATAAACGAATGGGACTGCATTATAGTTAGAAGCTTCTGCAATTCAAAGGAAATAGTGACTAGGCTACAAAGGCTACCCATGGAATGGGAGAAACTATTTACCCAATATTCATCAGATAAGGAGTTAATATTTAAGATATAGAAGGCCCTGATGGAACTTTGTAAGAAAAGAAAAATCATCTAACCCCATCCAAAACTAGAGAGAAGAAATGAACAGATATGTCCTCAAAGAGGAAATGCAGATGACCAAAAACACATTAAAAAATGCTCCACATCACTAATCATCATCAGGGAATGTGCAAATTAAAATCACAATAAGGTATCACTTCACACAACAGAAACTGACATACATCACAAAGAACAAGAACAAGAACAGCCAATGCTGGCATAGAAATGCAGGCTGGTTCAGCCATTTTGGAAAACAATATGGATATTTCTCAAAAATCTAGAAATTGAGCTCCCATATGATCCACCAATGCCACTCTTAGATATATACCCTAGGAATACAAAAACATGATACAAAAATGCCCTCTGCACTCCTGTGTTCATTGTAGTACTATTTACAGTAGCCAGAATCTGGAAACAACCCAGGTGCCTGACAACAAGGTGATTAAAGAAACTATGGTATACTATGCAGTATATTGTGGGATACTATGCAATCGTAAGAAAAATGTCATGCTTATTCATGGATGGATATTATCATGCTGAATGAAATTAATCAGAGAGAAAGAGATAGACATAGAATAGTCTAATCATTTGTGGGATATAAGGATAACAAGACAGTATTATAATAATATCCAGAGACAGCAGAGAGTAGAATCAGGTACCACCCTAGGGTGGGGGCAGAATGCCAGGTCACACCCTAGGGTAGGGCACAATCACTGATCAGGTCAGTAACATAATAATCCCCTAAAATATTTACATACACAACAATTCCCCCATTTGTTTTTAGTAAAGGAAATACTAGTCAATAATAAAAGAGCGGCTGTTTGCATAAGCGCATCACAGGAAAATGTAAAGAAAAACTTCTAACCTAAACACAGGGTCTCTAAAACCAGAAACATGTATCAAGGAATCAACTACAAGCTTCTGAGAAAATAAATCTAAGACTTACATAGATCCATCGAAGAGACACCAGAAAGATTGTGTAGCAGGCGATAAAAAGCACCTTTTCTTTATTTGTTGTTATTGTTGGTTTTTGGGTCACACCTGGCAGTGCTCAGGAGTTACTCCTGGCTCCACGCTCAGAAATCGCTCCTGGCAGATACCGGCATTCGAACCAATGACCTTCTACATGTGAGGCAAATGCCTTATCTTCATGCTATCTCTCTGAACCCATTTTCATTCAAGTCCAGGTAGACCAGAAAGCCCATCTTTGAGGTCATTGAATTAGGCCCTTATTTTGGAGGAAGAAGCATATACCCCCTGCACAGTGGGGGGCCACTGTGATGATGATCAATAGGCTTCTGTTAATCCAAGTTCTTAATCCAGGCTGAAGTCCATATGTTGTCCGAAATTTATGTACCAATAAGGTCAATTATTTATAGATGGGAGCTTAAGTCACAAACCAAAACAAAAATGTTTAAGGCAGAGACCCTCCCTGTGTAAATAAACAACTTTAGGACCCATCCAAAATGGATGGAACCTCCTATAAACCTAGTATTTTGCCTATGATGCGCCCACACAAAAAGCCGTGAGACCAGACAAAAATATCATTTAGGAAATTATAGACAACAATATCTAACCCACTAACCTAAAGTCAAGAAAGCAAAACCCTAATGTAATACAACATCAATTCCTAAGATTAAAAACTAAAATAGAAAAACATTAATTACAATAGTCAAAAGAAGTATAGTATCAAATATAAATTCAAAGGATTACAATTATAAGAAAATACAAAAGGTTAAATTTCTACAGAGTCCAATACCAATCTGTAAAGATGAGGGGTCTGGAACTCTGAGAAGACTGGCAAAAACACTTGATGGGACTGGAAAAACGGGTTGAAGCCATCATGAGTTGGTTGGGCTTCTGCATTTCCTTTGGGATCGGTGCAATCTTGGGGTAGTCATTGTAGAAATGGTCAACGATAGCACTGTGTATGTGGATGGAATACCAGAAATTTAGATAGCACAGTATAACTGGGATCCAAAGATTGTGGGTCTTATTCATGGATCTTTTCTCTGGGGTTATATTGTGACACAAATTCCAGGTGGCTTTATTTCCAACAAGTTTGCAGCAAACATGGTACAAAACTCCAATAGTCATGAATTTCTTCCTCAGGCCGAGATCAGGAGGCTTGTAGTTGTGGGTGAAGGAGATGAGTTGCACATGTGAAGGAAATCCTGAGAATTAAATGTTAAGGACTAGGAAGGAAGGATAAGGAAGACTAAATTGGGGAAGATAAAGTTAGGGAAAACGGAACTATATACAAAATATGCAAACAGACAGACACTAAACAAGACATACACATACAGACTTCACAAAAAATATGGCCAATAACTATGCTCACAGTAACAACGTGAGCCAACACAGAAATTCCACAAACTATGACGGCTGGAGACAATGCAATTTTCATTTGAAATATAGACCACAACCATCCAACTGCAGTGATTGTCCTTAGATCAAAACCAATTAGTTTTAAACAAAATGGAATAATCCACTTGTTTACTAGAGAACCAATGCGTAAGCAAAAAGGTGGCAGAATCCACATGACTAATCACAGAAATCATTTAATGGTCAGCAGAGGAAATTTCCAATGAAGTATTTCAGTTACAATTATTGAGGGTCCAGGCTCAGCCTGTTCAGGCACCATTATGTTGCAAGTCAGCCCCTGAAGAGGTTGACTGAGGGAGGGATGGAGGATGAGGTCTTTCCCCTCCAGCTCGGAGCACGCATCTGCCACCCTATCTAGCCAACGGTTCTGAGGTGAAATGGTAGGTAAATAGCTCGCAGCCAGCCAGGCTTGTGGAAATATTAGCTTTATTCGGTGGACAAGACTGAAGTCCAAGGTCTCAGCCTCAGTTCCAGCCAACCACCCCTCACCTTCCACAGACCCTTGTTTTTATCCCCCAGAATCAGGTACCACCCAATGGTGGGATCAGATACCACCCAATGGTGGAAGCAGAATCAGGTACCACCCTAGGGTGGAGGCAGAATGCCAGGTCACACCCTAGGGTAGGGCACAATCACTGGATCAGGGTAAGGTCAGTAACATAATAATCCCAAAAATATTTACACCCATTTATAAGCTTTGTCATAAAATTGGATGGTAGAAGTTAAATGCACTGATAGGCATAAGCAGTGTTTTGAGTAACTCTCACATAGAACCAGAAATTTTTCTCCTGATCTAGCCCACAGTGATCCCAGGAATGATGGGTTGTTGTTGGGTAGCTCTGCAAAGTTCTCATGACTTGCCAAGTGTTTATCTTGTGTCATTTTCATTACAATTAAAATGAATTCCTAGGGGCTGGAGTGATGACACAAGGCATAAGGCATCTCCTTTGCGCACACTAGCCTAGGATGGACCACATATCTATCTTCCAGCGTTCCATATGGTACCCCAAGCCAGGAGCAATTTCTGAGTGCATAGCCAGGAGTAACCCCTAGGCATCACCACATGTGGCCTCAAAACCAACTAAATCAACCAACCAATCAATTAATTAATTAAAAATAAATACATAAATAAATAAATAAATAAAATGAATACCTAGGAGGACTACCTCTCTGGGAATTTCCTGTTCTGAAAAAATCCTGTGGGTAGTGACATGAGGCTTGGACCAGACAGTGATATAGGGATGCAAGATATTAATATGTGACAGACATTTACTTTTAACCCTTCCCCTCTCTAGATTACTAATTTTTCATCTGTACCTGTGATGGCTGAGTCAAATTACCAACTAGTAGGTAGGGAAAAAAGGCTACCTACAGGTGTGTGTCATGTGGAGTGCATGGTAACATCATGATTTTTTGTTTGTTTTTTCTTTGTTTTTTTGGGCACACCCTTTTGATGCTCAGGGGTTACTTCTGGCTAAGCACTCAAAAATTGCCCCTGGCTTGGGGGAACCATATGAGATGCTGGGGGATCGAACGGTGGTCCTTCCTTGGTTAGCATTTGCAAGGCAGACACCTTACATCTAGCACCACCTTGCTGTCCCCACATTGTGATTTTTAATTAGTTTCCAACAGGTAAATATTAGGATTTTTATATTTAAAGAAATCAGCTCTTGAAAAATTCTGCTAATAGTACAATTTGCATCCCGTTGGGACAGTGATTGGTTTTTTTTTCTCTAGACATGACATATGCTGTCTAATCTGTGAATCAGATATATATCCTCTCCCACAACCAAACCATGACTTGATTATCCATTCATTTATATTATATTCTTAGATGACCTTTATTGGCGCTTAGGTTTGAGACTCAGAGTCCAGATCATTTCTAATGATCTTTTTTGTCTGAGTTAGATGAGCAAGGTCTTATTATCTTGTTACAGTCTATTACTGCTATTACTGTCCCAAGGCACAAAGGCTTAGAGTAATTCACTATAGTTTATAAATGTGATTTCCTTGACCTCAGAAGCAAAAACAGAGGTTTACATAGAAACTAGCTCATGTTGACTATGCCCATTAACTTTTAAGATGTGTACTATGGCATGCAATATCATGCAGGATGCTTTGGGTTAGAAAAAAATGAACTAGAAGCTCTTGCACACACACAAAAAATGATTCACATGGAATAAAAACATATATATTTATCAGCGTTCATAAAATGGATAATAGAGGCATGAGTGAAGCTTATGAGAAAGCAAAAATTTAGTATATAAGATAAATAAATTCAAGGAATTTGATGTACAAGATGGTGAGAAGAGTAAACATTGCTCTAAGATATATATATGTTAGGAGAATAAATTCTAAAAGTTCACAGCACAAAAAGAAATTATATACATATGTGCATTTATAAAAATTTTGTACCGGAGATGATAGATGTAAATTAAACTTATAACAATTATATATTAAGTTATTATAATGTCATCTTACATTCAATATGTCAATTGTATCTAAATAAAAGTGATTGAAGAAAAACAGGACCAATTATAGGTTTATAGTAGTAAAAGTAACCATATAAGTAAAGGAAATATGAGACTATAATGACTCTAGGTTTTTAAAATTATTTTATTCTATCTAAATTAAAAGATAACTTCATTAAGTAATAATGATAAAACAGTCAATTTTATAAGATATAAAATGAAGTTAATATAAAGATATAGCACAAAGATCAAGGCAAAAAAGTCTACTTTATATCAAGCAAAGTTTTGTATACTATAAAAATTAGGTTATATTAATGCAAATTAGATGTTTTAATCTAGTTTTTCTTTTTTTAATAATTTCTTTATTTAAAGACTGTGATTGCAAACATAATTGTAGTTGGGTTTTCAGTCATAACAAGAACACCCCCCTTCACTGTGCAACCTTCCCATCACCAATACACCCATCTCTTCCCTCCCCACATCCAGCCTGTATTCAAGACAGGCTTTCTACATCCATCACTCACTGACATTGTTATGATAATGCTCAGCATAGTTATTTCTCTAACTGCACTCACCACTCTTTGTGGTGAGCTTCATATCTTGAGCCGGTCCTTCCAACCCTCATCTCTGGGAATTATTTCAATGTCTTTTCTTAAAACCCATAGATGAGTGAGACTATTCTGTGTCTCTCTCTTCCTCTGACTAATTTCACTCAGCATAATAGATTCCATGTACATCCATGTACAGGAAAAATTCATCTCTCCTGATAGCTGCATAATATTCCATTGTGTATATGTACTACAGTTTCTTTAGCCTTTTATCTGTTGAAGGGAATCTTGGCTGTTTCCAGAGTCTGGCTATTGTAAAAAGTGCTGAGATGAATATAGGTGTGAGGAAGACATTTTTGTATTGGATTTCTGTGTTTCTAGGGCAGGGATGGCGAACAAGTTCGACACAAAGAGCCAAAATTTTAAACTGTGAGAGTCAGCCACACCACGCAGTGACCTGCCAAAACAAACACTCACACAAAAGCTTATAGTTTTAACAATAATCTATTAAACACATATTGCATTTTGCCATTTTGAATGAGGGTAAAATCCTGCAGTGATGGTGAGGGTGTGTTGCATCCTCCACACTAAGAACTAATGGCCAGATGTGACCCAACATGCGACACACGGGTCCCCCCTGCTCGGTGGCCCGTGCAGCTGTTTCCAAGGGATGGGAGACAGGATTCCGCGCTTGGAGATCTCTCCTCAGAGGTCCCTCTTCAGAAGCAGCAGAACAAAATCCGAACTTGACAAAGAGCCGCAGTATACAAAATAATGATAAGACGCAAAGAGCCGCATTCATTTTGGCCGGATGCGACTTGAGATCCACGTATTCACCACCCCTGTCCTAGGGTATATATAGCTGGGTCAAATGGGAGCTCAATTTCCAGTTTTTTGAGGAATCTCCGTATTGTTTTCTATAAGGGCTGGACTAGATAGCATTCCCACCAGTAATGAATGAGAGTTCCTTTCTCCCCACATTCCTGCCAGTACTGATTGTTCTTGTTCTTTGTGATGTGTGCCAGTCTCTGTGGTGTGAGATGGTACCGCATTGTTTTGATTTGCACCTCCCTGATGATTAGTGTTGTGGAGCATTTTTTTCATGTGCCTTTTAGCCATTTATATTTCTTGTTTGAGAAAGTGATAATTTTTCTACCCATTCTTTGATGGGGTTTTATGTTTTTTCTTGTTAAGTTCTGTCAGTACCTTGCATTGGGTGAATAGCTTCTCCCATTCTCTGGGTGGCTTTTGTGTCCTAGGCATTATTTCCTTTTAGGTGCAGAAGCTTCTCATCTTAATATAGTCCCATTTGTGTATCTCTGCTTCAACTTTATTGGAGAGTGCTGTTTCTTCCTTGAAGATGCCCTTAGTTTCAATGTCCTGGAGTGTTTTACCTATGTGTTATTCTATATACCTTATGGTTTCAAGTCTGATATCAAGGTCTTTAGTCCATTTGCATTTGACCTTGGTGCCTGGTGTTAGCTGGAGGTCTGAGTTCATTTTTTTTTTTTTTGCCAAGTGGTTAACCAATTGTGCCAACACCATTTGTTGAAGTGGCTTTCTTTGCTCCATTTTACATTTCTTGCTCTTTTATCAATGATTAATTGATTGTATATCTGGGGAGCATTCTTTAAATACTCCAGTCTATTCCACTGATCTGAGGGTCTGTCTTTATTCCAATACATGTTGTTTTAATGACTATTACTTTGTAATACAACTTAAAGTTGGAAAAAGTGATGCCTCCCATAATCCTTTTCCCAAAGGTTTCTCTAGGTATTCTTGGGTGTTTATTGTTCCAGATGAATTTCAGGAGTGTTTGATCCACTTCTTTCAAGAATGTTATGGGTATCCTTAGGGGGATTGCATTAAATCTGTACAATGCCTTGGGGAGTATTGCCATTTTAATGATGTTAATCTTCCCAATCCATGAACAGGGTATATGCCTTCATTTCCGCATATCCTCTTTTATTTCTTGAAGCAGGGTTTTGTAATTTTCTTTGTATAAGTCCTTTACATCTTTAGTTAAGTGGACTCCAAGATATTTGAGTTTGTGTGGCACTAATGTAAATGGGATTTTTTTTTGATATCCATTTCTTTATCATTATTGGTGTATAGGAGGGCCATTGATTTTTGCTTGTTAATTTTGTAGCCTGCCACTTTGCTATATGAATCTATTGTTTTTAGAAGTATTTTGGTAGAGTCTTTAGGGTTTTCTATATATAGTATCATGTCATCTGCAAACAGTGAGAGCTTGACTTCTTCCTTTCCTATCTGGATGCCCTTTAATCTAATTTTACTAAAGTGCATGAAACTATCCCCTAAGGAGGCACTGAAAATATGGGGAGGCAGTAGAAGCCTTCAGTGCTATTGGAGGGTGCTTTCTTATTATTTAATTAGAAAATATAGATCTGTGACGTTTTTTCCCTGAGCTAAGGGCAAGTTTGGTAGCCTACATTTCTATGCTGTTAATTGTAATATCCAAGGCAACCACTAAAAACAAACAGCATAAAACCTTTAAAGTTAATAAGAAGGAACATGAGAAGTAAAATGGTAAATCAAACATACTTAAAATGTCATTAATGAAGAAATAAAAGGATAAAAAGCATAGGCACATAAAAATATATAGTGAAATAACAAATGAAAATCCTACCCTATCAATAATCACATTAAGTGTAGATGGATTAAGCACTCCAATTAAAAGGCAGAGAGATTAGTAAAATGGAGTTGTAAAACAAGATCAACAATATATTGCCGACAAGAGATATACTTTAGAGTCAATGACACAAATAGATTAGAATAAAAATAGTAAAGAAATATCTGACTCATATCCAAAAAGCAAATAACCAAAAACAATTTTTTTATTTTATTTTATGAAGACAAAGATGCAAAGAAAGGACAAGGTGAAGTTACAGAGGGAAGACAATCATCCATACACAGAATTCTCAAAAGAAATTCCCTTGCTGACACTTTAATTTTGAATATTCAGCCAAAAAAACATGAAGAAAAATATAAGAAAACACATGCACAATTACTTTGTCCCTCAAGTAAAACCAAAAACAATTTTAAAAACACCTTTCATTATTCAAAATCAAAATTTAAAATTTGAGTAACCTTATCAGAAAATGTAAACTTTATTTTATATTTTCTTTACTTGGGTAACTCAGTCTTTCCTGTTGGTTCCACAAAAAAACTCAGGATTTTTAACTCTAGTGGAAAGTAAACTTTTCTTTCTGGTTTACAATGAATCTCATGGTTAGAATTTTTTTGGCCTGCACGGATTAGTATCCACACCTGGGCCAGTTTCCATAATCAGAAATGAGTGATGTATTCTCACTGACATTCAGAGACACTTTGGCTTTGTTTGTCCTAAATTACATGCCTGAAAATAGATGAAGAGTCTCCTGCAATAAAGACAGGAGATTATAATCAAAGCAAAGAAGATTTAATAGCTTGCTAGTACACACCCACCACATATGCATTGTTTTGACTTCAGTTGGAAAGACATTTCTGACCAGAAGAAAAGCAAAACTAACTAAATTAAGAGGGTTTCAAAATGTCATTTTTACAATCATGTTTTAATTATCCATAAGTTTCTTTTATTAAAAACTTTTTAGTGTCCTTAAATACAGTATATATTTAAATGAAGTTCTGATACTAGAAAAAGAAGATTATGAAGTACCTGTTCTGCATCAGACTACTTTCATATGTCTGATATTACTTAAGCTATTTAGAATCCTATGAATTAGATGGAATTCTTAAAATTCTGAAAATTAAAAAACTGAGGCTTACAATCAGTAATTTGTCAGTTTATCAAATTTTCACTTTATATGTCAATTTAGAGGTTGAATCTTCACCCAAGTCAGTAAAACACTGGAGTCCAGAGTCTTGGTGCCTATATGCCATTATCTGTATTATATCACATGATATTACACAAGTATGTGTCTCCCTATAAGTCCCTTCTAAGCGAAAACTGGAATGAATTCATAGACATGTCCAGGGCAGATTTGAGTTATACCACAAATCTGGGTTAGAGTATTGGAATTAAAGTCAAAGCAAAGGATTTGATGCATGGCTGTCATTAAATCATAGCCATGTTTTCTTGGCTTTCACATCACTGGAAAATGGTTTTTCTATCAGAATCAGATTGGTGGCTGTCTGTATAATTGATTCATTTATAGTTCATTCATCCAGGTATCTATGATGGAAGAATCAGAAGACATTAATAAGTTAGTCTCTTCATGGCAATGGCTTTTCATTCTTGGTCTTGATTCCAGTAAATCATGCAGATTGGCAGTCTTTGATTTTGTCTTGATAGCAGTGATAGGTCATAATGAAAACTGGAATTTTAACACTTACTTGCTCTTTCTCTTTTCATTTTCCTGACTATTCACTAGCAGAGGTAGATAACCAATATTGAAATGACATCATTTTACTCATCTAAATATTTTGAATTGTGGTAAAATTATTATGATTTTATATTTGAGGATTGCTTTTATACATTTCCTCAAATGTCAAATAGTTTTATATTTCAGGATTTTTTTCTTCACATCCTTTCCATCACTGAGGATCAACATCCCTTCATCTCCATTTATTGGACACCTTCCATTGTATTTCTTAGGATCACCCCTTCAGAAGCTAGATTCTGTTTCCTACATCTAAAGATTAGTTTTGGAATAACATTTTTCTATTTCTTTTTCTTATTTCTTTATATCCAACACATGATTGAGATAATCAAATGTTTTTCCTCTTTCTATCTTATTTTGCTTACTTAGCATGACATCCTAGAACTCTGGCCATGTGGTACAAATGGCAAGATTTCATCTTTCTTCATAGCTGAGTGATTATCTTTTTGTTCACATCATTTTACCCACTTATCTTCTATTGAGCACTAGGTTCCTTCCAGATATTCATTATTAGGAGTAATGCTGCCATGAACATAGGAATGCATATATCTTCTTGGATTAGTGTTTTAGATAGATTATTCTTTAAATAGATATCAAAATTCCAGGCATGAATTTACTCAAACTACAAATATCTATTTTTAACATCTTAAGAAACTTCTATATTGATTTTCAAAGTATCTAGACCAGTTTACAATCCCACTAGAAATGTAGTTAATTTGTTTTTATTTTCTTTACAACTCATCAACACTTGTAGTTTCTGGCCTGAGTAACAAAGGCTATTTTCACAAGTATAAGGTTTATACCAATCAGAAAATCTTCTAAACATCTAGATTTTCTTTAAGATTCTTTTCTACTTTTTTTTTTGGTGGATTCCCTCAGCAATTCTCATGTATTATTCTGAACATTATTCTAAGAATCTCAGTAAAAAAAAATTAGAGTTGGGGTAGGTGCTTGCCAAATATTCAAAACAAAAACATACTACATCCTTGTAAAATTATAAGAATGCACTATATATTTATACCAACATTATTTAGCAGTATTGTAAGGGTAGCAATAGTCTGACTGCAAAAGGCATCACTTATATTTATCAGGAACGAATAAACAGTCTCTACCTGTTACTAGTAAAAATTGAAAATGAGGAAGTTGGCTTTCCAAGAGACATGAAATCTCTTTCACTCATATCCATTTCATCCCATTTTTTATGAAATGAAAGGTTATTTTGCTAGCAGAAAACTGTTATTGTTGCTGTATTTGCTAAGAAAATTGGACAATTTATCAGTGAAGATGGCAACAGCAAATATACAGGCTTGCTAGAGGCATTATTTTGCCATCCTCAGCAGCATTAAGAAGTTAAAAAATATTCTTGATTCCAGGATGGCAATAATAAATTTTGGTCTACTCAGCATGCAGGTGGCTGGTGGCTCTGTTATTCCTTGAGCATGTCCTGGTAGTCACCAATGTCTCCTAGGAAAGAGGTTATGAGATCAGATTATGACAAACTTTAGTAGCAGGTTGCTTGATAAAAAATCTCTGAATCCAGTACAAATCTCCCTGGAATATTTGCGATTAATAGTCAAGATAATGTGACTAGTTATAGTCTTTCTTTGAAGGTTTTGGCTTTGAATATTTTTCTTTGTAAAACACCAAGAAATAATGTCATGATAGGAAGCGAAATGAATGGTTTTGCTATGAAACAGTGAACACGATTTGATAGAATAAGTGAGTCTTTGCTGTGTTGATATTTAATACCAAAGCTACTGTTATTGACCATTTTGCAGGAACAGGTTTTTTTCCTAAGTTTCTGTGTTTATATATTTCATAACCAATATGCTTGACCTATATCCTGTTAGGTTACACTTTATTTTACCTAACACAAAGATCATCCCTGGTTCCTTTTATGTTTGATTACAATTTATATTTACCCCAAAACATAAATTGTCTTACTTGTAAACCTGGGATGGACTAACTCAGGTTAGCCTGAGCTATCTGTCTTTACAGTGTCCTTACTGCCCTATCCAGGGATGGTCTCTGTACTCAATAAAAATGGCAGTTCTGGCAGGCATTGGCGTAGAGAGACAAGGTAGAAGATTGCCAGATTATATGCATTTCACTTTCAGCCTGGTTTGGATTTTTTCATGTGTGACACTGATTCAGACTTGTTTATTTGGGGTTGAAGATACAGTGCATGGAGTAATTTTACAATATCCAAACACCTATGAAAATAAAGATTGAGTTAAAAAAAGATATTCCAGTCTGAAAATCTTGTAATAAAAAATAGAAAACATATATACATGTCTATATACATACATACATGCACAGCAGAATTTTCTGCTGATGAAAAATCATACTTTTCATAGAGTAAAAAAGTATACTTATAGAGTAAGAAAGAGTATACTTATAGAGTAAAAAGTATACATTTTATAAAGTGGTGATAAATAAATATATATTCTTTATTTATTATTAAATATATATTTTATATATTTATTATAAATAAATATATATACTCTTCCCTTCTGTATATACTTAGTGAGCACTTAGGGCCAGCAGCAAATTACTTGGAAAGATAGAAAAAGATTATGAGAGTGGTCCAGTGCACAAGAAGGAGACAAAAGGAAGGACATGAGTCATTTCACCTATACTAGAGCCCAGGGATCTATGTGCCAAGTCCTCCATCTAACAATTTAGGCCTGTTGATTCCAGTGGGAAATAGTATTTTAGATAGATTAGAAGACAGCACTAGACTGAATACAAGTTTCTTTATTTAGAAAAGCCAAACTATTTTGCCACCTTAGACTGAAAGAGGAGAGTTTGGATTTGTGGTTTGTTTTTGAAGGAAGGAAGGAGGGAGGGAGGGAGGGAGGGAAGGAGGAGGGAGGGAGGGAAGGAGGGAGGGAGGGAAGGAGGGAGGGAGGGAAGGAGGGAGGGAGGGAGGGAAGGAAGGGAGGGAGGAGGGAAGGAAGGAAGGAAGGAAGGAAGGAAGGAAGGAAGGAAGGAAGGAAGGAAGGAAGGAAGGAAGGAAGGAAGGAAGGAAGGAAGGAAGGAAGGAAGGAAGGAAGGAAGGAAGGAAGGAAGGAAGCCAGCACTGGAGAGCACCTTGCAATATTTAACAGGGTTTACTCTATTTGTGAGGATAAAGAACATTATAAAGAAACATGTAGTGTTAAGGAGCTATTCTCAGATGTCCCCTTGTGCTTCAATGTTGCACTACTATCTTCTTGGGTATAAATATTATCAGTCTCCAATATGAGTCCCACAGCCTCCTACTATCTATCACTCTCACATGGACTAGGAATAACTTGTATAGCCAATAAAGCATTGCATCACTGTAGAGTGTTATTTCTAAGACTAGGTTATCAAGGACCTTAAAGTTTATCTTGCTCTCTTAGATTCTACTAGCACCACATATAGTTTTAACTCCTGTCAGGACTAAGCCTTAAGTACAAAGCCAGGAGTAAGCTCGGAGCACAGCTAGGTGTTCCCTAAAACAAACAAACAAACAACAACAACAACAACAAAGCTATTCTATGGTGAGGTCCATATGGCTAAGTGCAGAGGCCTTCAACATTCATGAACGTGAACTTTTAATTGAAGCTCTCTTTCCTATTTTAGCTCTTCAGTGACTGAAAACTCAGCCTGACTATAACCATCTGACAGGCCTGAGAAGACCTTGGCTTTTGTTTTGAGACCGAAGAAAAAATCATTAAAGTATTTTGAACAGAGGTAGTACAATACCCCAATTAATATGCCCAGGAGACTGTCCCCCGGATTACTATTGACCCATGTACATATTAGAGCAGCATATTAAACTTTTGCTATTGCAACCAACTGCAACATGGGCAAACAATGCCAGAAATACTTTACTTGGGGCTAGAGAGATAGCATGGAGGTAAGGCGTTTGCCTTTCATGCAGGAGGTCATCGGTTCCAATCCCAGTGTCCCATATGGTCCCCCGTGCTGTCAGGAGCAATTTCTGAGCATGGATCTAGGAGTAACCCCTGAGCACTGCCGGGTGTGACCCAAAAACCACACACACACTCACAAAAAAGAAAGAAATACTTCAGTCATTACATTATTGATTTTTAATTGCCCTTTTGTTCTTATGTTTTACTATTGCCAATTTTTGTAATCCCAGTCAGTTTTGCACCTCAATATAAGACCTCAGTCCACAACTTAAAAAACAAGGTGCTATGGGACTGGAGAGATAGCACAGCAGTAAGCCGTTTTCCTTGCACACAGCCAACCCGGGACGAACTTGGTGATTCCTGGCATCACGTATGGTCCCCCGAGCTTGCCAGGAGCGAATTCTGAACACAGAGACAAGAGTAACCCCTGAGCATCTCCATGTGTGGCCCAAAAACCAATAAATAAATAAATAAATAAATAAACCTTTAAAAAAAGAAACAAGGTACTAGAGGCCCTCAGATGCTAGAGATGTCCTTGCCCTTAAGGTATATTTCATTTATATTCTTCAATCCACTGGGAAAACTGCCATCCTTCCTTCCCTCCTTCTTCTTGGATTTTATCATAGGATTAATACTAAATAGGCAGAGAAGAAGATGAAAGTTCATTCTGTTTCTTCTATTTTTTTTTTTTAGGGGGTGGCACTTTGGTCCAAACCCAGTGGTTGTCAGGGATTACTCCTGGCTCTGTGCTAAGAAATTGCTCCTGACAGTCTTGGGGGACTGTATGGGATGCCAGGGATTGAACCCAAGTCAGTCATAGGTCAGCCACATGTAAGGCAAATGCCCTATCGGATGTGCTACTGTTCCAGCCCGATTTTGCTTATTCTTTTTTTTTTTTTTTTTTTTTATTTTTGGGTCACATCCGGCAGCACTTAGGGATTACTCCTGGCTCTAAGCTCAGAAATTGCTCCTGGCAGGCTCAGGGTAACATATAGAATGCCAGGTTTCGAACCACCATCCTTCTGCATCCTTCTGCATGAAAGGCAAACGCTCAAACTCCATGCTATCTCTCCAGCCCATCTGCTTATTCTTAATGTTCAGAAAGGTTATATCAGGATGTTTCTTGACTGAGGCTACCTCCTTTAAATCTAATGATCCATTATAAATGTTCATGTTACAGATTCTTAGAAGTTCTAGTAATGTATCAGTTAGATATAATGCAGCAACCCCCACACTTAAAATTGCATAAGACAATGAAGTTTTGTTCTTGTTCATGCTACATAAATAAGGCAAGGTGGAGACTTCTCTGCTAATAGTACCATCTGAGCTCATGTAATGAGGTTCTATTATCCTGAGATAACACCAAAGTGATTTTTCTGGTCTCCTATACAGGAACAAGGATGGGAAGTTCTGAAGTTAAGTGGTTGAACCCAAGAGTGGTACATGACAATTCTGTTTACATTTCATTGGTTGAAATTAATCATGTGGCAACACTGTCCTTCGTGGGGATAACAAAGTGTTATTAAACATCTACCTAGACGTAGGAAGGAGAAAAAATAGAGAAGCATCGGGAATGCCAACAACAATATATGTTTTCTTCACAATGGGAAGATCAAGAAGACAGTTCAAGATCAAAATTAGCATTTTTGAGATATTAATTCCTGGTTAAATAGAAATAGAGTGAGTCAGAGCCAGAGAGAAAGTTCAATGAACTAAGTATATGCTTTGCATGTAAAATGTCTGGGTTTAAATTCTCTACCACTGATGGCTGTAAACCCAAAGCACAGAGTTTGGAGTAGGCACCAAAGCCCCACTGGGTGTGTCCTGGCATAGAAAAAATGACAAAAAAGGAAGAAATAGAATCAATGCTAATTAAATAAGAATCTATTATGTGCAAGGTACTATGCTGGTTGCTATAGAAAAGAAACCAAGTAAATTCAATGTGGTCTCTCTCTTAATGGATGCATATGGCCTTTTGTTTCTAACACAATTATGAGAGCAAATGGTCCGAAATAGTCATCACTTTAAAATGTTGCCGAGATGAATACGCTATTAAGTTTCCTACTGTCTTTTTCCCTAAGTAGATAGAAATGAATGATCATTCCATTCATTCAAGTTCTGGTTTCTTCTCTGAGTGCTTTAATGACCAAAGGATGGAAATGTGTTCCAAGGTTCTCAGTTATTCCACACCTTGACACAATTTGGAATGTTTGAAACAGGTTCCCCAGATAAAATATAGGATGTTTAGGTAAATTAGAATTTCAGATGAACAACACATCATTTTTAGAATAAGCATGTACTGTGCAATATCTAGGACACACCTCTATTAAAATTTCATATACCATTAGCTTAAATTGTGGCATCTGGAACAATTGTTTGCTAAATTGGCAACTTTGCAGTCTTAAAAAGAATCCTCTTCATGAAATCTGCAGCCCCTCTCATTCCATTCTGCATCAAGCTTCTAATTACTGCCATCACTACAGTGGCCAACTGGCCTCCTTTCTGTTCCTTTACCACAGTTGTTTTTAGTCTGTTGTAGGCCTTTGTGATGTTAATACTACACAGAGCATCATGCTTCCTTCAGAGTCTCCTTCATCTCAAAAATCTTTTTCTTCATCTCAAAAATAGGGGTGGAGGGAAGACAACACTGGTGGTGGGAATGCCCCTGATTCAATGTCACTATGTACCTCAAATAATACTGTAGAAAGACTTGAAATCCACTTTGGTCAAATAAAAATTATTTAATTAAAAAATATGGACTTCAGTAGACCTTCTCCAAGTAGGTGATCTAAAGCTGTCTCTTCTTGGTCCAATTCTCTAATTATTATCTATCATAAGATATAAGTTATTTGCATCTCTTTATAACAATTGCCATACTTCAACTGCCTGTTCATTGCGCCTCTGTGTTTCTTCACTGAAATAGAATATCCCTAAGAGTAAATATTGTCTGTCTGATTCTTTGCTCTGTCCAAGCACTTGGACATAATAAATGAGCATAAGCATTCTAATGTAATAGTTTTTCCAAAGTTTTTGCCCTCTAATATGAATGTATATCTGGAGAGGCTAAAGAACAAAATTCCTCCATTTGAAATAGGACAATAAATAAATAAATGTAACTTAAGACAAACTGTGGATGCTAAGCAGACCAGGTTCTCCTTTATTGATGTAATCAGGAAAAATATCTCTGCAGAGCTGATATGAGTTGATCCTTATATAATGTGAAGGAAAGAGTAAAGAAAAGAATATTCAGAGCATAGAGGCAATTAGAAACTCAAGGCAAGAAAAGCTTTGGCATGTTTGAAGAATAGACAGTTGGCCAGTGTATCTACAATAACATTAATCAACAGTCACTGAGAAAGGAGGCCAAAAGACAAACATAGAAGAATAAATTTTGCTCCAAAAGCAATGGAAAAACATTGAGAATATTAATTGGGAGAAGGGGGCTGGAGAGATAATACAAGGGCTAAATGCATTTGCCTTACATGCAAAGAACCAGCCTCTCTTTATAGTCCCCTGTGTACCATCAGGAGTGATCTGTGTGCATCATGAAAGTAATAATCCCTGGGTACCACCAAGTGTGAACTTCCCAATAATAATAACTAGAAAAATAATATGCCCATTGAAAAGATTACTTTGATAACTATGAATAAAATGCACTGCAGAGACAAAATCATAGAAAAATGAAGACCAAATATACAGCTGCTTCATAGTTTCAAGCAATGTAAGATGATGGATTGGTTTATGTTTCAGCACTAGGAGAGATAAAGGAGTATATGTATGATATAATTTTATCACCCCCAACAGAAATTGCTTGCTTTATTAATGGAAGTACAAAAGTATTCATGGGTGAGTAGGAGAGCAGGTGAATAGATTTCTTGGTGGATAGGTAAAGGATGGATGCATAGATGAAGGGAAGAAAGATGAAAGGGAGGTAAAATGGACACATGCTAGATGGATGAGGAAATAGAATATATAGATTTAAAGTCCAAGTTGAAGATAGAAACCAGTCTTTTTTTTTTTAATCATTTATATGATGCCCTTGCTGAAGAGGAGCCTTAAGAAAGTAGCTCAACTTTAAGAAGCCTCCCTTTTCTTATGTGAAGGAAGTAAATAACAATACATTGTCAAAACTTTGTGAGAAATAATGGTTAGAGTGGTCACAGAGTGAGCAGGACTCTTGCCTTGCACACAACCTACCCAAGTTCAATTCTTAGCCCTATATGGCCCCAAACCAAAAGTGATCCCTGAGCATATAGGCAATAACTCAGAGTAAGCCCTGAGCACAGCTTCATATGGCCCAAGATAAAAGAAAACACAAAACCCTGTGAGAAATTACCAAAAAAGTATGTATTTACTGACTCGTTGAGCATCATCGTATCAGAAGTTGTTGCTACCTGCCTGCAATATTTTTACGATGCTTTCTCATTGTTCTCACTTTTACTTAATTCCATACCATTCAGCCCCCAGGTTTTTCTGCACTAAACTCAGCACCAGCAAAAAAAACATCTATAGTAAATGCAGGAAGATATTTTTAATGAAACAGAGAGGTGATACACTGTGGAAAGTGTTATAAGCTATTCAGCATTTCAAATTTTTATTCACTATCCTGAATTCCTTTTGATGGTTCTTTAATATAGGTAGGGCTCTTGTGAATATGTGTGAATAATTAAACTTTTCTGAGTTTGCACATAAGTTGGAAGAAGCTCATTTCCCTGTCAATGATGTGAAGCAAAGGAAAACCCAATGGGAGTCTTTTTACATTGAATAATTTTGTGGGATTCTTTTAAATTCGTACTTTCTCAGATAGTCTGGAAAGGCAAGGCACTGAACTATCCTATCATTATGGTTTCTAATAAGCCTTGTTGATGGAGATACAGGAGGAGAGAAAAACTGTGACAATAAAGCTTATGCTAATTATTAAGCATTTTCTAGGCACAAATGTGAAGAGTCTCAGTCAGTCTGTGAAGTGGTGCTCCCGCCTCCCATTATGCAGGTGAGCCCCCCCCCCAGCCCCCCATTGTGCGGATGAACCCACTGGATTCATGAGATGTACAAACTGTAGATCAGAGATTCTCACTCAGCCTTATCTGATTCCAGCGTCCAAGTTACAAATCTCACTCCTGAGTTGTTCTATGGTTGACTGCTTACCGTGGAGACATTTCTCAGTATTATTCACTGTGTTTGTTCATTCTCCTGCTTCCTCATTGGCTGACAAATATTGATTTCAGTGCATGTTTGTGCCCTTTGGCCTCAAATAGTTTTGCAGTTTCTTCCTCTATTTTCAGGTGAACTTTAGCATCACTTTGCTTAGTAGAGCTCATTTTTGTTCTATCGGCAGTAATAGATGATTCTGTAAAGGGCATGTCACAGAGCATGGGAGATGTAAGAGCAACCTTTATTGGATTAAATATGTTTTCCTCACCCTGTTTGCTATGACATCATGAAATTATTACCAAAAGACAAGGGATGAGCAGCCTGTAGTCAAGAGCTTACCAAACTTGTATAATAATCACATTTCCTTTTAAATTATTTATTGATTTATTTATTTAGCTGGAGAGGCATGCTCAGAATTTTTAAGGGTTACTACTGGTTCTGCACTCAGGATTATTTCTGGCAGTGCACAGAGGACCATATGGGATTAAACCCAGGTCAGTTGCATGCAAAGCATGCACCCTACTAATTGTACTCATTTCAGCCTTGTAACTACATTTCTTGATAAAGTTATAATTACTGATAACAATTTCCTAAAAGTGGTAACAGATCACTTGTCAAACTTATCAGTGAAATTTCAGATAATATGAAGACTTGATTCTCTGATGTGTCCAATCTCATCCATCTACTAGTCCTAATTTCTATCTAAAATTCTTCCATTCCCCTCATAGATAGAAAATTGCTAGTAATTTGTAGATATATTCAGACTGGGGTTCTAAATCCTTTGTTTCACTCTGTGGAATGTTTTTCCTAGCTGCTACTTTCTATTCTCTACTTATTTGTTTCTCTGAGTGATATTTCTTCAACTCTACCAAACTGGATCTTTTTTCCAAATCTTGGAGTTTCCTCTGCTGCCTCAGACCAGATCATATTTTCCAAGTGGCCATCCCCTCTTCATTATTCTTGTGTCATCCACCTGGAAATGACTTCAATCTCTCTTGCATCCAGATAATATTTTTATTTCTGATTTCTAGATAGTAAAACTAAACCTTATTTAGCCCCCACAAATAAGGTGTCTCTTCAATGATTCTTGTGGAGTTGCTAATCTCTTGGTTCATATAGCCTTCACCAGGTGCCATAGAACTTTCCTAAGCCCACAAGGATGTCTTCTACAGAACAAATCTCATGTTCAGAGTTTCCGCCATTTCCAAATGTAAAAGAAACACCACAATGTGGGAATTGGAATTTGGTAGCCTAACCAATCACTCAGGGGCAAAGCTTTCTATTCCACCTCTCCAGGGAAAATTATGACTGAAGGGATTCAAAATACAAATGAAGTAGAGGGAGTTAACAGAACTCTCCTTCCTTGCTCCTAGTAACTGCCATGAGGCATAGTTTCTTTTTTTCTGCTCCCAATCAGAAAAGTCCAGGATGCCAAGTGAAGGTGACTGGCCTTATCTCTCTATAATACATCATTAAGTGAAAGTCGGCTCAATAATATATTCTCACTTCATTTCCCTTCCCTCTTTCTCTTACCCTACACTTACAGCTCCAAACAAAACAGAAACATTTTCATCTTAAACTTATCTCTTATTTCTAGAAAATCAGGAACAAATCAATCTCAAGTGCTGGAAACATTTTCTGGTATATACAAAGGACTCAATTCATGGATAAAGGGAAGAATAAAAGAAAAGTGGGCAAATGGTGAACGAATGGGTGAGTCAATGGATGGATGGATGAATGGATGGATAGATGGATGGATGGATGGATGGATGGATGGATGGATGGATGGATGGATGATGCATGATTGGATAAGTATATTGATGATTTGATGGATCTTAGTTTCAAACACTTAACAATAGGAAGAATTAAAAAATTAAAATATCACAGCTTTTATCATGATCCCCAGCCCCAAAGGTCCGGCAGAGACAATTGTAACGGAATGGGGCTTTTGGGGGCACAAAGAAAGACGCTATCCTAGGAGCCACCCTAGGCTCAGTGCAAAGACCAAGATCATCAACCACAGAAGATGGATTAAAATGACACTGAGGTGACAGAACCTCTAGAACCACAAAGACTGACTTCATCATAAGTCCCACCTCAGGATCTGTGCAGATACTGAGACCCCTAAACACAGAGCAGAAGTCTTCCACACACCAAAAAAAAAAAAAAAAAAAAAACACCACCGGGAAAGTAAAGGATCCTGAGCAATGTCTAGAGTTGATCCCATGACAGTATGCTCCAAGGACGGAGAAATCCCATATCTCTTAGGCCAAGTGAATTCTTTTTCGAATGACCCCAATATTTACTGTGCCAGAGCAGGAGGGAAAAAACAAAAATACAAAAAGCACAAAACCTTGGTTATTTTTTATATAAATATATATATTACCTCCATTTATTATTGTTATTATTTTTTTGATTTACCAATCTATTTTGGTCGATTTCTCTGTTTGGGTGTGATTATTGAAAGTGTAGCCCCCAATTATACTTATTTTTTTTTCCTCTTCCTTTCTTCTCTTTCGTTATGTGCTATGCCATGTTTCTTAATTCAAGACCATGGCGTGATTTTTGTTTGTCTGTTTTTGTTTTCGTTTTTTTTCTATTTGTTTGTTTGTTTGTTTTGTCTGCTCTGTGTGGTGCTTATCGATATAGCTGGAGCCCTCACAGGATATTTGACACTTATTTTGGTACTAGTGGAGTGTTTCACCTACTTTTTCTCCATTTCCCAAATTGATGATGAGAGCCTTTAGAAGGACTCCGCCCATTTTCGGGGTATTAGACTCTTACCCCAGTTTATTACTTTTCTCTCCTTCAAACAAAACCACACAACTTGACCTAGCTAGTCCTGACTCCAGTTAGAGGGGGAAATAAGGGAGGCATCAAGACCAAACAGGTGCAAGACTACTAAGTAGTGGAATAGATACAGAGGGGACCACATATTCTAGCCGCCCTGGGGTGAGGGAAAAGGAAAAGGGAGGTAGGACAGAAACGGAGGGGTAGGGAAGACAATTTGGTGATGGGAATCCCCCCTGATTTTATGTAAATATGTACCTAAAATATTATTGTCAACAATATGTAAGCCACTATGATCAAAATAAAAATTTATATTAAAACAAAAAAAAAGTTTCAAATTTAAGAAAAGTAGCCTATTAATGATATCAAAATGTTGAAACTGTGGTTTAGTATGTGTTTTCATAATGCATAATTAGGATCTCTCAAAGGACTTTCCTAAGATTTACTTAATTGAGATATGTGAATCCAGCTGGCTTTAGTGTATCATGGCAGCAATTATAAAAGAATGTTTCTCTAACATGTTTCATTCATGGATGTTTCATTCTTGTTGAAATAAAATTAGTATGATCCCTTGAAAAAAAAATATCACAGCTTTTGTCTCTCTCCAATAAAACAATCTGTGTGTACATATGCCTCCAACCCAGTAAGACAAACTAAAATGACCTTTCTTTTCCTTAATATTTTACTCTCCTTATCCTCTTCCTTTATAAGCAATATTTTCCTCCTTTATCTTCAGATAATACTCCAAAATATCTTTTTAAGTTTACTTCTATGTGTCTTTAGACTCTGACCCAACCTTATATTCCATGCCTCTCTGTTCTAATTCTCCATAATGTTTTATGTAACTGGTACCCTAGTTGCCCTGTTGGCCTTCATAAAAGTATCAAATTCATTGAGTTCCAATATGTCTCCATAATGGTTTGGGTTTTACAAAAAGCAAGAATCTGAAGTGAGGGTCTGATACATATGATTTATGGAGAATTTTTTCTAAAATAGAGTTTAAAAGCAGAATCAAGAATCAGGGGCCAGAGAGATAGCATGAAGGTAAGGCATTTGCCTTGCATGTAGAAGGTTAGTGGTTCAAATTCCAGCATTCCATATGGTCCCCTGAGCCTGCCAGGAGTGATTTCTGAGCATAGAGCCAGGAGTAACCCCTGAGAGCTGCCAGTGTGACCCAAAAACAAACAGAAAGAAAGAAAGAAAGAAAGAAAGAAAGAAAGAAAGAAAGAAAGAAAGAAAGAAAGAAAGAAAGAAAGAAAGAAAGAAAGAAAGAAAGAAAGAAAGAAAGAAAGAAAGAAAGAAAGAAAGAAGAATAAAAGAAAAAAGAAAAGAAAGAAAGAAAGAAAGAAAGAAAGAAAGAAAGAAGAAAGAAAGAAAGAAAAGAAAGAAAGAAAGGAAAAAGAAAGAAAGGAAGGAAGGAAGGAAGGAAGAAAGAAAGAAAGAAAGAAAGAAAGAAAGAAAATGAAGAAAGATAAGAGAATGAAAGAAAGAAAGAACGAAAGAGAAGGAAGAAAGAAAGTAAGAAAGAAAGAAAGAAAGAAAGAAAAGAAAGAAAGAAAGAAAGAAAAGAGGGAGGGAAGGAGGGTAGGGAGGGAGGAGGGAGGAAGGAAGGAAGGAGGGAAGGAAGGAAGGAAGAAAAGAGAAGAGAAGAAGAAAGAAAGAAAGAAAGAAAGAAAGAAAGAAAGAAAGAAAGAAAGAAAGAAAGAAAGAAAGAAATAAAGAAAGAAAGAAAGAAAGAAAGAAAGAAAGAAAGAAAGAAAGAAAGAAAGAAAGAAAGAAAGAAAGAAAGGAAGGAAGGAAGAAAAAGAAAGGAAGGAAGGAAGAAAAAGAAAGAAAGAATCAAGAATCAGAATCAAGGAAAGAGACATAGGTCAGTAAATTTCAAAGAATATTATCATGGTAGCTGGTACTGACAATATGACCTTGATATGCCACTAGAATCTCCAAATAAACATCTAGAGTGACTCCACAATGTCCACCTGAAGGATAGTAAATTTGAGTGTTCATCAGCCAGCCCTATTGGTTTAGTGCTGCCTTTGGTGTATCAACTCCTTTCACTTCCAAATTGTGCTGGTGTGCAGGACAAGAGGTTCCCTATGGAGAGAGTAAATACTGTGGGATAAGAATAAAAAAGCATATACAGTACATGTGAATATGAGCTTCCATGATACCTTCCACTGCAAGTTCAGCTAAAACTAGAAAGTAACTGAAGGTTGAATGCTACCCAAGGTTATTGCACTATAAAATGTTCTAGAAAAATGCAACCATGGTTGCCTGTGGTTGATTGCACTGAGCCTAGAGCATACTATCTTTTTTATTTATTGTATTTTAGGATCTATGCTTAAAATAGTTATAATTTAGGTTTTGCTATATAGTTTTGTATCTCAGTACCAAAAAAGTGCCCAAGATTCTTCACCAATATTATTTATTATTATTTCCAGTCCTCCTTATCACTCCCCCTTCCTACTTTTCTGTTTACTTGGTAATTTCAGTTCTGTAAACTAAGGACAAGGACTTGTCATTGTCAGATAGTGTCTGTTCTCTTGATTTGTATCTCTATATAACACAAATGAATGAGATGATTCAGTAGTATCTCTCTCCCTCTCACTTTATTTTAACATGTCTTTCTTTTTCTTTTCTTTTCTTTTTTTTTTTTTTTTTTTTTTTTTTTTTTGGTTTTTGGCTCACACCTGGAAGTGCTCAGGGTTTATTCCTGGCTGTCTTCTCAGAAGTAGCTTCTGGCAGGCACGGGGGACCATGTGGGACACCGGGATTCGAACCAATCACCTTTGGTCCTGGATCGGCTGCTTGCAAGGCAAACGCCGCTGTGCTATCTCTCCGGGCCCAACATGTCTTTCTTAATAGAGTATAATTGAGTTTAAAAGATGTTCTGTGTGGGGCCAGAGCACTGGTGCAAGTGCTAAGGCATCTGTCTTGCCCATGCTAGGCTAGGATGGACCATGGTTCATACCATATGGTCCTCCAAGCCAGGAGTGATTTCTTAGCGCATAGCCAAGAGCAATCCTTGAGTGTCACCGGGTGTGGAGCAAAAACCAAAAAGAAAAAATCAGACTGAGCTTCTGCTGCAACCACATCAGGGGCCACTCTCTTCTCTCAGATTTTATATCTTTCTATGGCTCAATTCTTCATGACTTGGACCTGTTTTCTTTCTGCTTAAAATTTCCTTCTTATTTGAATTCCTTCAAGATTCATTTACTGATGATGCCTTTAGTAGTTAGACTTTTCCCTGCTCATATTTCAGATATTGTCTTTTGAACATTGGATATACTTATTATAAAATCTGGGATTTTGCACCCCCACCTCCACTGACAGAAGTGACAGGACTCTCATCACCTTGTATCCCAATTTGTCAGGGATTTAGAACATGGATACATTGTTAAATGGATGGCCAGTTGGGTGCATGCTCTAGCTCTTGTGGCATTATTTTAGACTTACTAACCAGAAAGTGGTGATGCCCACTGAGAAAGAAAGAATTCTGCCTTCAAGGAGAAGCACAGCCCACAAAAAAGAAATCATCTCAATTCTATACCTCACTCATTACCTTTCCAAATCATCTGGGACATCTCTTCATGACAGTCTAGGACACAGAACTCATTTTTCTAAATGTCTATCAAGAAGGTGATATATCTGACAGTTCATTTAATTCAACAAACACTGGTTATACAGCTGAAGAGCTGAGTCACTGTTTTTGACACAAGATCAGATGAGTTAAAAATATCCGATTCACCTTGAGGCACCTGTCTGACTTGTGTAGGGCGTCACAAACAAGGACAGACATAGGCAAATAAGGATGGGACTTTCAACTCTTGCGGCCTCCATGCGACACAGAGTTTATCACCCTATATTCTTTGTTCACAGACAACTGTCTATCTTGGGGCATGGCAAATGTCATCTGAAAAGAAAAAACATCTGTAGGTAGCATGGGCCCTGTACCCTGTCAAATGTTGAGGCTCCTTCTCTGCCTCGGTTACATGCACCTGTGGGGAGGAGATAGTCACTGAGTAACACAGAGGCAGCATGAAGTCCCATGAATATGATGTTAGAAGGTATAGCATGTGGAGTGGCAAAAGATGTGCAAAAGATAGCGTAAATGTTAGATGACTTTGTCATGAACAAAATATTCTAGAATAAATGAAAGTAAATCTGGTCAATTGTCCTTTTATAATCAGGGTTCCCTGCTCTTTATTCCCTAAAAAGTTTTGTCTGAGACACACCCAACAAATGCCACCATGCCAATGTCTCAACTTTACTGCTTTCCCACTAATTTCTGCAAAGACATCTAACCACTCAAAACTTTGGGTATGCCAATTCTGTGGCTGTCATCTCCAGTATGTCAGTCAGGACACGCTTCTTCATTTCCATCCCTTAAGCCCACACCTCTGTACTTTCAAAAGTCCCAGAAGCCACCCCACAACATCCATTGCTGTCTCTGTCTGAGTTCAGCAACCCAGCTCCACAGATTCTCATAGACTTGGACTGTGCAGCTGTGTAGGTGGCCATGCCATACCTCCATAGTTTTAATACTACCCTCCCCATAGTAATTAGATGTGAAATTTTTATAGAATCCACATAAACTCAATAAATAAAACCAATGAGAGAATGCTCCACTAGCAATAAACATCTAAGCATCTTAGTAAATCTTCAGTTAGTGGCATAATGACCCATTTTTGAGATCTGACGGTTTTCACAAAATTTTTAATCAAGTCTTTTTATTCAATTTCCATTTAGTTGTAATAAGCAATATTAAGTAAAGTATTTCTACTTGCCAAGAGGCAGGTTTAGGAGAGGTTGGAAAACAGGACAATGGTGGAGGGAATGTTATACTGATAGTGAGATTGTTGTTGGACCATTGAATACCAGAAATAACTTTGTTACAAGCAACTCTATAAATCACATTGTTAAAAATAAATAAATTTGTTGGGGCTGGAGAGATAGCATGAAGGTAGGCATTTGCCTTGCATGCAGAAAGATGATGGTTTGAATCCCAGCATCCCACATGGTTCCCCGAGTCTGCCAGGAGCGATTTCTGAGCATAGAGCCAGGAGTAACCCCTAAGAGCTGCCAGGTGTGACCCAAAAAACAATAAATAAATAAATTTGTTTATTTTTATTTTTCTTCTTTCTTTTCTTTTACATTTTGGCCATATATTGTGATGTTTCAGGGGTTAACTTCTAGCCATGTTCAAGGGATCATCAGACTCTGAAGCCGAAGCTCCAGCATGTAAAGCATAAACTCCAGTCCTTTGAACCATCTTCTCAAACATCTTTTTTTTTTCCACTTAGTTAATAGGTTTATTATGAGTGGATAAATCTCAGTGTTTAGGAGGGAATACTTCAATGCCCAGTCACATGAATTCAAATCTAAGCTCTGCCTCTTTGGGTTGTCTTGTGACCAATCAGCTGCTTCATTTCAGTAATTGTAAAGTGGGGATGATTTAAAAAATTCCCAGTTTATAAAATTTAGTGAAAGCACAATAAATTAATTAATTAAAAGACTCTCATAATATGCACCTGTCACATAAGCCTTCTACAAGGTTAGCTGTAACAATTAATGACTTTATTTAAGATTATTATACAATACCTCAATACTACTAAAAATTTCTAGAAAGTTCTATAAAGAGAACGTAGGTTAATTAAGTTTGAAAACAAGTTTGAAGTTCTTCCCACTTTCTGCCATTAGAGCCAATACTCATTTTTGATCCTTAAGAAACATACTTTGGATCCCATCTTTGCCAAGGAGTAGAACTAGAAAATTAATTTTGCTTAGGGCCTTGTACAGCAGGAAACTTCAAGTTTTGAAATTAATAATTTGGCAAGCACCTGTGGTGGTTCTTGATTATCTCAAGTAAAAATTCAAATAGCTTGGGAAAAATGGAAATTATGCATTGGATAAGCACAAACTCTGCTGAGAGAGACTATTTTAAGTATTAGTTTAAAATTGAGATGGAGAAAAAGTAAAAGGATGCTGAGCCAAGTCTAAGAAGAAGCCCCTGGGTCTTCCCTCCTAAAAAATGTTCTGAAAGTTTCTTCCCAAGACATTCCCAAGTAAAGCATTGCAGTTTGTTGTCAGTAGAGACAAAATGCAGTGTATTGCCAAAAGCACTTTGCCACAAGACAGGCCAAGTAGCGTTGGAAAAAAAAAATTATAGTTCTGCTTGTAGTATCGAAACAGAGAGCACCAAATCAGTCTCACAGCTTTTCCAAGAGTGAAATGCTTCCCCAAGGCTGTATCAATGTCCCTGAGAGCCAAATGAGGTGCTAAAATGCTTGATGGGTTTAGAATAAGAGTGCAGCAATGAGCTGTATGGGTGATTAGCCACAGACCTTATAGAAGGCGGACCACCTTGTGGACAGGTGAAACCAACTAAAGATTTCCAGCCTCTCACTCTACCTCCCACCTTTCTGAAGGAAAAGAAAAAATTTCTAGACACAAAGAAAGTTGCTACCACAACATGAGAACCAGAACCCAATGTAAATGTAGTTTAGGTATATAATTTTAGGTATATAAATTATAAATTATTGTAGCCACCTAGAACCAAAGGGATCTCTGCCTTTGGAGAATGTAGATGTAGTTTATGGTTAAAAATGTGGTTGCTCCATGACCAGAGGGAGAGCCCAAATGCATTTGCCTGAATAAGTGAAACCCTGACTTTCATTCCCAATATTACATGCCTCTAACACTAATGTGGCCAGAGTATGGCCCTGTTGACTCTGCCAGACCTGAACACTGAATTTACAGAATCTCCAGTAGTGCTAGCTAGAGATTGCCTCTAATAAAGAGAAAACATAAATACTCTGGAGTCTTACAAGACTGCCTCTTACAAGCTGACCAAGCACTTTCTTTTAGATTATATTTGCTCATTCTAAAATAAAGTAATGATGATAATAATATCTTCTAATAAGTTATGTGTTAGCCTATTAGATTAATAATTAGTTGAATAATTAATATATGTTAACCAGAAACATGACATGTAAACCCCTAGATGTCTTAGTTCATGTTAGGAATTAAATAAATGTAGGCTATTATCTTTATTAGAAGGGAAAGAAGTTGGAATAGGACCTTGTGGTAAAGGTAGTTGTAGGATGGGCTCTTCATGGGGTTGTCATTCGGTATGATGGTGAAAATCATGATGGGAAATTAACTACGAAGTGGGTTTATACATGTTAGGTATATAAAGTATGTGGTCCCTGCATGCTCTAAGTCTGACAGTGCTTACTTAATTCTGTGATCAAGGTCATGAACTCTAAAGTCCAACTGCCTGTACTATACTACCTACTTGCTGAGCATGTGTCCTTAAGCAAGTTGAATAATTTCCCTGTAACTTGATTTCCTCATCTATAAATGGCAAAAATATGAGTTTCTATTTCAGAACTGTCCTAAGGCTTCAATGAATAGATATATGCAAAGAACTTTATCTAAGTTCTCTTTGCTGGCATGCTGAAGCACATTAATGTAAAAATTAGCTATTATTGCTCTGATTTTGC
Source organism: Suncus etruscus (assembly GCF_024139225.1). NCBI lineage: Eukaryota > Metazoa > Chordata > Mammalia > Eulipotyphla > Soricidae > Suncus > Suncus etruscus. The sequence continues at coordinate 22,976,641 of NC_064851.1, read as the reverse complement.
TTTCATCTAAGTTTACACTTCAGCTGCTACAGTCCCTAAGGATGAAAATCTTGATTCGTCTTCCAAGAATACAACTCACCCAAATTATCCACCATTTTCAGCAAGGAAGGTCACAGCAGAATAAGAACATGAAAGCCACTGACAGTCACACAGGAAGATACAGTGTGACACCCAACACACACACAAATACAATAAATAACATGAAGTTACCTGGAAGGGATAGTGTGTTGAGCTCATTTGTCTATTAGTGTCTTGCATGAAAAAAAGAATTATTCAACATTAACTTCAGTAAAGAAGAGAAAACATTATAACATAACTCAAGTCTACCAACAGGAGAGCCTGTATTAATCATAAAGCAAGTCACATTGAGGATATTAAATGTTATTTCCCTTTATTGGAACATTTACATTTAATAAAGTACCAATTCTCATATATTGCTCTTTGCTGAGACTACTTTAAAATATATTAATAGTTCTAATCTTACCTACTTTAAATGTCTTCAGAAGACAATTTTCCAATTATTCTGCTTCAAATACAAAGAAAAAGAAAAAATTTTAAAGAAATGAAGACTTCTCACCAACTTAATTCATAGGTGGAAATTTATGAATTCTCATTTACATCAATTTCAGTTAATAAAATAAATAAAGTTACTTGCAACGTGATTTATTCTGCAAGATTCAATCACCACTAAGAATAAGTTGTAGTTAAAATTCTAGTGCCTACTACAGTTTCTGTGAGAATACATGAAAGAGGGAAAGTACAATTCTAAGATGGAAATTTTAAATAATAGTTGACTATATCATTACTGCTCCTTTTTCAAGTAAACACTCAGAGACATTCTTTTCCTTTTTATGCATTTCAGAAGAGGAGACAGCCTCTCACAGAGAGGACCACTTATTCTAGAAGCCTGGGGGGTGAGGGTGGGGGATATGGAATGCAGGATGGGAACATGGGTGGAGGGAGGGCAAATTTGGTGATGGGAATTCCCCTGATTCAATGTTAATATGTACCTAAAATACTACTGTGAAAGATATGTAAGCCAGTATGGTCAAAATAAAAATTATTAAAAAAAAGATAATCAACAGAAAATATTGTTGAATTGGATAAATTCAACACATAGACATTTTCATCATCAATTTTTAACTAGGGGATAAGTGTTGGTACCATGATATAAGCCTTCCGGGCTGGAAAGAGAATTCTGTCTTTTGTCCTTTGTGGTAAAGTTCACAGAACTGCATGAATGCATTCCAAAGTACTGATCACTGGTAAACAGTAGGCATAATATTACATTTGATTGACCATAGGTTTGACCTCGATCCTAAATGCCTTAGTAGCATGTTATAAATTATGGGTTCTGTCACTTTATCTGAAACAATTATTTATAGCCAATGTGGTTTTTGCTTGTGGTCAACTTGGAACAGGAATCTTTCAGCTGCATGTGCATTCAAGAAGACCAACCTTTTTTTTCTGATAGGACTGAAAATGGTCTAGATGAGTTTCTATAAATCAATACTAACAGCTAGGGTAATGAAGTTTCTTGTGGTACTTTAGGATTCTAAGGCTAACTCCATAGGATTATCATTTTCTTCTACACTTGAAAGTATTCCCAACATTCCCATAGCACATAGGTCATCTCCCAGTTCATTGTTTTTGTTTGTTGTTTTGTTTGTTTTTGGGACACACCCAGAGGTGCTCAGGGGTTACTCCTGGGTTTGCACTCAGAAATTGCTCCTGGAAAGCTTAAAGAACCACCTGAGATGCCTGGGATCACATTCAAGGCAAAAGCCCTACCCGCTGTACTCCAGCCCCCCTAGTCACTGTTTGGTGAAGTTATTCATAACATTATTTGGAAAGAGAAGGCAAGCATCCTTATAATAAAGTTTTCTATAGTGTCATGTAAAATGCTCCCATTATTTAAATAATAATAGTGCTCAATATTTTGTTCATTTCCTTTTCTCTATACAAGGTCTATTTGTGTTCACAACTGGTAATCAGTTTTAAAATACACGTAAAATTTCTTTCCACCCACATCTCTTTTTTCTTTGAATAAGTAAATTCTTTAATTGAATCACTGTGAGATACAAAGTTGTTTATGACTGAGTTTCAATCAGACAATACACAACACACTTCACCAGTGCACATTTCCCACCACCAATGTTCCCAGTTTCCCTCCTGCCTCTCCCCTGCTTGCATATGGAGGTCTTCCTTTCTCCTCTTGCTCCGATTTCTCCTCCTCCTCTTTCTATTTCTTCTTCCTTCCCCTTTTCTTTCTTCTTCTTCTTCTTCTTCTTCTTCTTCTTCTTCTTCTTCTTCTTCTTCTTCTTCTTCTTCTTCTTCTTCTTCTTCTTCTTCTTCTTCTTCTTCTTCTTCTTCCTTCTTTTCCCCCTCCTTTTCCTCCTTATTCTTCTTCCTTATTTTTTTCCTCCTCCTCTTTCTCCTTATCTTTCAATTTGTTGACAGAGTTTTTCAGTTCTGTTATTTTGGTTTTGAGTTTTCTGATTTCTATCTTCATATTCTCTTGATTCTTATTTGTGGTTTGTTGAGCTCAATCTATGCTTTCTTTGAGTTCTATGAACAGCCTCCATATTTCTCCTCTAAACTCCTTATCTGAGAGGCAAAATAGGTGGGTGACAGGTTTTTTTGGGGGGGGGGGTCATCAGAACTGCCATCTTCATTCTCTATGCATGGTGTTGGCCTGCATTGTTTCTCCATTGTCATGCTTGTGGTGTGGTGTTTTCTACGTGCTTTGTCAGGTTTCATTGGGTAGGAGATGCCTCAAAGCAGAGTAGAGTGGCCATGCTCCTCTGGCTTCACCCTTTGTGAGGCAGGACAGCTCACCTCTAAAGAAGTGTCCTCAGGGAATAATCTGGGCAGAGAGGGTCAAAGTCCAGGACACAGCAGAGAAGACAGAGTTCAGCTGGAATGCTCTCCGGCTTCTTCATCTTTGTAATCATACTCTTCTTGTCATCCTCTTCTTCATTGTCTTCTTCATCTTTATCTTCCTCTTCTTCATGTTTTTTATTCATCATCTCATCTTCTTCCTTGTCTTTTTCATAGTCTTCTTTTCTTCTTTATCTTCTCTCCCATTTTTTCTTTTAGACATTATGGTTTGAAATATTGTTACTGAAGGGGTAATATGCATATATGTTATCTCCTTTCAGCATTTGTACATAGTGATCATTTTCAACTATCATTATCATAATAGTCTTTTCTCTGCCCTAATTGCACTTACCCATTATTTGTGGCAAGCTTTCTAGCTTGAATTGGTCCTCCTGGCCCTCCTTTCTATTGTCTATGTATATTATATCATTCTATTATTTCTTATATTCTGCTGCAGGCGTCTTGCGTTTCAGCAATCCTAGTGGACGGAGTCCTTTCATGAGAGGAAAACGAGTACACAAATGGACTAATAGAAAATATGAAATAATTGAGACCACACAAAATGCATTGTATGGGGACCTGTGTCTGAATCATACATGATACAGGCAAGAGACAAATTTAATCTTCAGGCTGGGAGTACATATAGGGAAAAAGGCAGTCATATCATGAAAGGATGTACATTGTTTGATTTTAAAACAAATACACATGGCTTTAGGTGGTTTGTAATCTTAGAATAAAATAGGTTTCAGTTAGGAGTCAGAGGATAAAAGGAAGGCTAATTTCTTACATATCAAAGTAGCTCCTGGCTCTAGGTGTCAATACTGATGTAAGTTAATGGATAGCAGGAATTCTGGTTTCCTTTCTAATAACAAATATCCTTAACCTGAGGGAATAGTTTTCTAGCTAGGGGCTAAGACCCATTTCCTATGGTCTGGTTATGGAAAAAGATAAAACTTATATGAAAGGGGTACAGAATTATACCTAGTAAATAGCCTAATTCTACACTGGCAAAACCTGTTTGTTAGCAGGTATTCAAAGTGACAGGGAAAGCCCCTGAGGCAAAGTCATTCTGCTGTGGTGCTCAAAGAGGAGAAAAGAAGACATTGTCTTGAAGATGCTATGTTTTGACTTGGCCTTAGGAAGTAAATAGGCTGACAGAAAGACAAATAGCTGGCAACTGGCTGGACTCAATCTTTGAGTTTAAAATATACTGTATTTTCCGGCATATAAGACGACTTTTGAAACAAACAAAAAAAAAAGTCAACCGAAAATCGGGTCGTCTTATATGCCAAGTATATCCCCAAAAATGTTTCAATAATATTTTCAGGGAGGGACTTCAGAGCATAAAAACCTGCTAACCTTTGCAAAAGCTGGCTCCCTGTGTGTGACACCAGGCGGGGAAAATCCGCAAAAGTACACCGGCCCAGTGGGGCTCAGCTGTGAAAGACTGTGAGTGTGACCTGTCTATGTCTGTCTACTGTCCTCTTGCGTGAAACTCTTGCGAGTGGGGCAAAAAGAGGCTCAGAGGAGCACGGCCGCTCCGCTTCGCTACGCGGCTGTGCACTCTTTCTAAGGAAAGAACTCCATTGCAACAAGAAGGAAAAATCACACTAAGAACGGCGCTATATCACAGAAGCAAACATTTCTCTCTGGACTGTCTTCTCTGTTGCATGCTCGGGCCTAAGATTTGACCCAGTGTGAGGCTTCATCCACGGAGGACTCCCCTCCCTTAGAGGCAAGTCAGCCCATCCAGAAAGGGAGGAGCCAGAGGAGTGTGCTGCCTACATCATATAGACAATGAATACCACCACAACACGTAGAAAAACCCACAATACAAGTGTGACAATGGGGAAACAACGCAGGCCAGCATCAGACATAGAGAATGAAGATGACAATTCTGAGGACCAGATAATGACTGAACAACTAATCAACCTCTCAGATAAGGACTTTAGACTAGCAATATGGAAGGTGCTCAACAGACTCCAAGAAACCATGGATCGAGTTGAACAGAACACTAATAAGAACCAAGAAAATATGAAGGCAGAAATGACAAAACTCCAAACTGAAATAACATGTCAACTAACAGGACTGAAAAAGTCAGTAAACGAAGTGAATGACAAAATGGATAAGCTCTGGGACAGGGTATCAGAAGCTGAGAATAGACTTGGTGCTGTGGAAGATGAGATACATAACAATTCCATACAGCAGGAGAGATTGGACAAAAAACTTAAAGCAAATGAGCAGACAATGGAAAAATTAGTCAAAGAATGGGAACAGACGAAAATAGAAGTCTATGATAAGATCAACAGAAACAACTTAAGAATCATTGGAGTCCCAGAGACCCAGGAAGAAAATTTCCAGGAAGAATCAATGGTCAAGAACATCATTAAAGAGAAACTTCCAGAGCTAAAGAATATATGTGATCAAATCCTGCATGCCCGAAGAGTACCAACCAAAAGAGACCCCAGAAAAACCACCCCAAGACACATCCTAGTCACAATGACAAATCCCACAGATAGAGACAGAATTCTGAAAACAGCAAGATCAAAAGGGGAAATCATGTTCAAGCAAGCTTCCCTGAGATTTACAGCAGACCTGTCACCAGAAACGCTCAATGCCAGAAAGCAGTGGTGGGATATTGTGACAAGACTGAATGAAATGAATGCTTCACCCAGAATACTATACCCAGCAAAACTCACTTTCCGGTTTGATGGAAGAATACATGGTTTCACAGACAAAAAACAGCTCAGAAACTTCACAGACACAAAACCAGTCTTAAGAGAAAAACTGAAAGACCTAATCTAAGACAAGACTACCCAAAAGACACACCAAATTTTGAAATAAAGATGGCGTTAAATCCCAGGACAATTCTTTCTCTCAACGTCAATGGACTAAATGCACCAGTTAAGAGACACAGAGTGGCTAAATGGATCAAAAAACTCAATCCAACCTTCTGCTGCCTACAAGAAACGCACCTGAATAGTCAGAACAAACATAGACTCAAAATAAAAGGCTGGAGAAAAGTTATCCAAGCAAACAACACCCATAAAAAAGCTGGAGTGGCCATACTAATATCAGATAATGCAAACTTTATACTCAGGAAGGTTGTAAGGGACAAAGACGGACATTTTATATTAATCAAGGGGTACGTAGAGCAGGAAGAATTCACTCTCCTAAACATATATGCACCGAATGAGGGGCCAGCAAAATATTTAATACAACTGTTGACAAATCTGAAAAATAATATCAACAACAACACAATAATTGTGGGGGACCTTAACACGGCTTTGTCAACACTGGACAGGTCAACCAGACTGAAACCCAACAAGAATATACTAGACCTGAGGAGAGAAATGGAAGAAAGAGGCCTAGTGGATATATATAGGACACTCCATCCCCAGAAACCTGGATACACATTCTTCTCCAATGTACATGGGACATTCTCCAGGATAGACTACATGCTGGCACATAAAACATACCTCCATAAGATCAAGAGGATAGAAATTTTGCAGACTACCTTCGCTGACCACAAGGCTCTGAAATTATTTGTGAACTCCAAAGGGACTCAGAAGAAACACTTTAACACCTGGAAGTTAAACAGCCTCATGCTCAATAACCAGTGGGTCCGAGATGAAATCAAGGAGGAAATCAAAAGGTTCCTGGAAACAAATGACAATAAAGACACAAACTATCAGAACTTATGGGACACAGCAAAAGCAGTACTGAGAGGAAAATTTATAGCTTTGCAAGCACACATCAGGAAGGAAGAAGGAGCCTACCTGAGTAGCTTAATGACACAGCTAATAGAACTAGAAAATGCTCAACAAAAGGACCCAAGAATAGGAAGACAGAAGGAAATAACAAAGCTGAGAGCAGAAATCAACGAAGTGGAAACTCAAAAAACAATCCGAAAGATCAACGAAAGCAGAAGTTGGTTCTTTGAAAAAATAAACAAGATCGATAGACCACTGGCAAACCTAACAAAGAAAGAGAGAGAGAGAAATTTGATAACTCGTATCAGGAATGAAAAAGGAGAGATCACTACTGATATGACAGAGATTCAAAGGGTAATCAGAAACTACTTTGAAAAACTCTACGCCACTAAAAATGAGAACCTGGAAGAAATGGATAAATTCTTGGACTCTTATAATCTTCCACGGTTGAAGGAAGAGGATGTAGCATATCTAAACACCCCCATCACCATTGATGAAATTAAAACAGTAATCAAATGTCTGCCGAAAAACAAAAGCCCAGGTCCAGATGGATTCACTAATGAATTCTATCAAACTTTCCAAGAGGAACTACTGCCAATCTTGGCAAGACTCTTTCATGAAATTGAACAAACAGAAACACTTCCAAATAGCTTTTATGAAGCCAACATCACCTTGATACCTAAACCAGACAGAGACCCTACCAAAAAAGAAAATTACAGACCAATATCACTGATGAATGCAGATGCAAAGATCCTCAACAAAATCCTGGCAAATAGGATTCAATGCCTCGTTAAGAAGATCATCCACGGGGCCGGAGAGATAGCATGGAGGTAAGGCGTTTGCCTTTCATGCAGGAGGTCATCGGTTCGAATCCCGGCGTCCCATATGGTCCCCCGTGCCTGCCAGGAACAATTTCTGAGCCTGGAGCCAGGAATAATCCCTGAGCACTGCCGGGTGTGACCCAAAAAAAAAAAAAAAAAAAAAAAAAAAAAGAAGATCATCCACTACGATCAAGTAGGTTTCATCCCAGGAATGCAAGGCTGGTTTAACATCCGTAAATCTATCAACATAATACACAACATCAATAACAAGAAAAATAAAAACCACATGATCATATCAATAGATGCAGAGAAAGCATTTGATAAGGTCCAACACCCATTCTTGATCAAAACTCTCAGCAAGATGGGAATGGAGGGAACCTTTCTCAATATAATGAAGGCCATCTACCACAAGCCAGTGGCAAATATTATCCTCAATGGAGAAAAACTGAAAGCCTTCCCTCTAAATTCTGGCACAAGACAAGGCTGTCCTCTCTCACCACTCCTATTCAACATAGCACTGGAAGTACTTGCTATAGCGATTAGGCAAGAAAAGGATATCAAGGGAATCCAGATAGGAAAGGAAGAAGTCAAGCTCTCACTGTTTGCAGATGACATGATACTCTACTTAGAAAACCCTAAAGACTCTATCAAAAAGCTTCTAGAAACAATAGACTCATATAGCAAGGTGGCAGGCTACAAAATTAACACACAAAAATCAATGGCCTTTCTATATACCAATAGTAATAAGGATGAAATGGACATTAAGAAAACAACCCCATTCACAATAGTACCACACAAACTCAAATATCTTGGAATCAACTTGACTAAATATGTGAAGGACCTATACAAAGAAAACTATAAAACTCTGCTCCAAGAAATAAGAGAGGACACACGGAAATGGAAACACATACCCTGCTCATGGATTGGCAGGATTAACATCATCAAAATGTCAATACTCCCCAAGGCATTATACAGATTTAATGCCATCCCTCTAAAGATACCCATGACATTCTTCAAAGAAGTGGATCAGACACTTTTGAAATTCATTTGGAACAATAAACACCCTCGAATAGCTAAAGCAATCATTGGGAAAAAGAATATGGGAGGAATTACTTTTCCCAACTTTAAACTGTACTACAAAGCAACAGTTATCAAAACAGCATGGTATTGGAATAAGGATAGGTCCTCAGATCAGTGGAATAGGCTTGAATACTCAGAAAATGTTCCCCAGAGATACAACCATCTAATTTTTGATAAAGGAGCAGGAAATCCTAAATGGAGCAGGGAAAGCCTCTTCAACAAGTGGTGTTGGCACAATTGGATAGCCACTTGCAAAAAATTAAACTTAGACCCCCAGCTAACATCATGTACAAAGGTAAAATCCAAATGGATTAAAGACCTCGATATCAGCCCCCAAACCATAAGATATATAGAACAGCACATAGGCAAAACACTCCAGGACATTACAGGCATCTTCAAGGAGGAAACTGCACTCTCCAAGCAAGTGAAAGCAGAGATTAACAGATGGGAATATATTAAGCTGAGAAGCTTCTGCACCTCAAAGGAAATAGTGCGCAGGATACAAGAGCCACCCACTGAGTGGGAGAATCTATTCACCCAATACCCATCAGATAAGGGGCTAATCTCCAAAATATACAAGGCACTGACAGAACTTTACAAGAAAAAAACATCTAACCCCATCAAAAAATGGGGAGAAGAAATGAACAGACACTTTGACAAAGAAGAAATACGCATGGCCAAAAGACACATGAAAAAATGTTCCACATCACTAATCATCAGGGAGATGCAAATCAAAACAACGATGAGATACCACCTCACACCACAGAGAATGGCACACATCACAAAGAATGAGAATAAACAGTGTTGGCGGGGATGTGGAGAGAAAGGAACTCTTATCCACTGCTGGTGGGAATGCTGTCTAGTTCAACCTTTATGGAAAGCGATATGGAGATTCCTCCAAAAACTGGAAATCGAGCTCCCATACGATCCAGCTATACCACTCCTAGGAATATACCCTAGGAACACAAAAATACAATACAAAAACCCCTTCCTTACACCTATATTCATTGCAGCTCTATTCACCATAGCAAGACTCTGGAAACAACCAAGATGCCCTTCAACAGACGAATGGCTAAAGAAACTGTGGTACATATACACAATGGAATATTATGCAGCTGTCAGGAGAGATGAAGTCATGAAATTTTCCTATACATGGATGTACATGGAATCTATTATGCTGAGTGAAATAAGTCAGAGACAGAGAGAAAAACGCAGAATGGTCTCACTCATCTATGGGTTTTAAGAAAAATGAAAGACACCCTTGTAATAATAATTTTCAGACACAAAAGAGAAAAGAGCTGGAAGTTCCAGCTCACCTCAGGAAGCTCACCACAAAGAGTGATGAGTTTAGTTAGAGAAATAACTACATTTTGAACTGTCCTAATATTGAGAATGTATGAGGGAAATGTAGAGCCTGTTTAGGGTACAGGTGGGGGTTGGGTGGGGAGGAGGGAGATTTGGGACTTGGGTGATGGGAATTTTGCACTGGTGATGGGTGGTGTTCCTTTTATGACTGAAACCCAAACACAATCATGTATGTAATCAAGGTGTTTAAATAAAAAAAAATTATGCATTAAAAAAAAAAAGAAATATAGAATCTAAGTAAATTATATGATCCACCGATAATATTTTGGGTAGATCAAAATATTATATCCATATATTATCTAAATATATTGTACATAATGCATATGTAAATTTTCCTCATTGAGATTTGTTGGTTAAAGTATTTTTGCTGTGTTGAAGGGCATACCTGGTAGTATTCAGGACTCCCTCCTGGCTTTAACTCAAGGATCATTCCTGGCAGTGGTTGGGTGCAGGGACGGGGGGGGGGGGGGGGACCTTATGTGGTGCTATGAATCAAGCCACATGTAATGCAAATGCCTTAACCACTGTACTATCTCTGGACTCCAAGAGGGTATTGTTTTTACCTTCTTCATTTACTATAACCTTACAATAAGTTTTAATGTTCTTAATAAATTTTACATAATTAGAATATATGAATTTTTACATATTTAGCTAGTTCAATCTTATGCTATATGCATTTCCATTTTTTACTTTTAAAAGTAATAATGCTAACAATTTTGCATGTAAATACTCAAGTACAGTTGTAATTATATTTTTCAGATAAAATCCAAGAAAACTAGCAAGTGATTCACAGTATTAAATATCAACACTGAAGATACACATTGATAGTGGGAAAATACACCATTGTTTGCTCCCACTAGTCACAAAGAATGTCAATATAAAAAATACTGAGACTTTCTGGGGTGAGAGAGATATTATAGTAGGTAGGGCATTTGCCTTTCACGTGGCTGACCTGAGTTCAATTTCCGGCACTGCCAGGAGTGTAGTCCCTGAGTGTAGAGCGAAAGTAAGCCCTGAGCATTGCCAGGTGTGGCCCCAAAAGCCAAAATGTAAATAAAAATACTGATATTATCAATTGTAGTTTCTTTCAGTCAATAATTTAAGTATCAGTTTATTTATTTTGGTTTGAGTGGGAGGCAAACCTGGCTGTGCTCAGGGCTTACTCCAGGTTCTGTGCTCAGGAATCATACTAATTAGGGCTCAGAGACTGTAGATGGTGCTGGAGGATGGAATCCGATGGTTCACATGCAAAGGAAGTGAGCTACCCACTGTACTATCGCTGGGATCCTTCATTTAAAAAAAAAATGTTTCAATATGCCGCTAAACGAAACAAACAAACAAACAAAAAAATCAGGCCGCAGAGTTTCCAAATCTCTTTCTTGGGGGCCTTCAAACAGTACTCAGGAGATCTGGGGGCCATTTCTGGCAAAACCCAGCTAACCGTGTTGGTGGTTCAGTGCTAGGATCTGAGGATCGGGTGTTGTTTGGTTCACGTAGTGGGAGAGATTAACTGATGCCATCAGGGAATTGTCAGAAAAGGTGCCTATGATAAGGGACCAATCACTGTAAGGCTGCTCGGACCGCCTTTCTAACTTAGCCAACCCAAGCAAGCTTTTTATGCATGCAAATTAGACAATGTTTTGGACCCGAATCTACACTGTAAAAAGCCTTCTCAGATTGGCCAGAGTCAGAGAGGAAGTCTATTATAGTATAACCTTTGAACCTTTGCTTGTTGTGATTAGCTCACTGTGGTATATGAGCACAGGAACACATGCAGCACATGCAGCACAGGAACGTTCTGTCTGATACAGCGAATATAGGCCTAAACCTATGTTTCAACTGCAAAATTAGGGGGTCGTCTTATCCGCCCGTCATCTTGTACGCTGGAAAATATGGTACTTAGCCAGTGGGGAACTTTAGCAGCTTTCTTTGGTACTGAAATTTCTTTTGACTGCGTATTGACTGAGGCCGAATTTCTGTAGTTTAGCAAGGGAGGCAAAGCCAAATAAAGAGAAAGAGAAATATAATGTCACCGCCGTGTGTGTGTGTGTGTGTGTGTGTGTGTGTGTGTGTGTGTGTGTGTGTGTATGTATGTATAACAGAAATATAGCCAGTAATCCACGCAGGGGTTATGATTGACTTCTCCAACAGGCCTTCTGGCTGATATATTTCTTGGGGGGAAATCATGCACTGCACCAGGAAAGGCAATAGACACATCTGGTGTGTGCTTCCCTTAATAATGGAGACGTCCATGTTGCATGCAGTGGCAATATTCTACAAATAAATGTGATTATACTATGTCTATTCTTCTGACTCATTTTGCTCAGCATAATACTTTTCATATCCAGTCAAGTATAAGCAAATTTTATGACTTCATATTTTCTAACAGCTGTGTAGTATTCCATTATGTCAATATATCACAGTTTCTCTATCGAATCATCTGTGTGGGGACACTTGGGTTGTTTCCAGATTCTGGCTTCTGTGAATAGTGCTGCAATAAACAGGGGTTTTCTGCATTGTGTTTTTGGGCTAGTAGTGTATATTCTTAGGATTAGGATTACTGAAAAAAAACAATATGGATATTTCTCAAAAAGAAAAAACACCCTAGAAATTGAGTTTCCATATCATCCAGCAATACCACTTTCTTTTATCTCCCATGGTAACTTCAGACTCCTAAATCCTCATATTTCTCTTTAAATTGACATGGAAACAAGGACAGTTAGAGCTGAGGAAAACAAAGTCTTACTCTTTCATTTCATCAAGTATAAAATGTCCATGTAAAAAAACTGGAGGGTTCTAGTAGGTTTTTAGAGTGAGAGTCAAGATGCTGTTCTCTCTGTGTAGCAAGTGAATGAATGCAGTGGTATCTTAAGAGTCTATTTATTATAAGTGTCTAGTGGTGAGACGATGATGATGAACGTACTAAGGTAGCAGTACTGTTGGTATAGATATTTCAGAAGTTAAACTGGATACAATTTTTCTTGAAAATGATTTCTTACTGCATTATTATCAGTTTCAAAATTACGAAGTTATCTATGATTTGGTTTTAGTCAAACAACCAGTCTCTTCACCAGTGAATACTTCCTTCCACCAATGACTTATTTCACTACATTCCTGCATCCTGCATCTATGGTAGGCTTTATATGGCTACTTTCAGTTTTCGGTTTCCTTCAGAGAGACCACTTTCCTCTAAGAACCTTGTATTGCACCCATCCCTAACCTACCCGCCCTATGGTAAGTCAATTCTCTTGCTCCTTGCTTCTATAGCCTTTAGTCATTTGTTATTCCTCGACTGTTTCTTTATATCCCACATATAAAAGACAATATTCTGTGCCTGTCTCTCTCCCTCTGACTAATTTCACTTTCATTATACCTTCCTATTCTATCTATGTAACAGCGAACTGCATGACTTCATCTTTTCTTATGGTTTAGTGGTATTCCAATTTGTATATGTATTTGAGACTGGATAAGACTTGAGGATCAATAAGATAATGTTGATCAGGGCCCGGGGAGATAGCACAGCGGCGTTTGCCTTGCAAGCAGCCGATCCAGGACCAAAGGTGGTTGGTTCGAGTCCTGGTGTCCATATGGTCCCCCGTGCCTGCCAGGAGCTATTTCTGAGCAGACAGCCAGGAGTAACCCCTGAGCACCGCCAGGTGTGGCCCAAAAACAACAACAACAACAACAAAAAGATAATGTTGATCAAAATGTCATTTAGTACCGAGACCTTTAGATACAGTGTTCTGACTTCATCACCCAGGACGGAGCAGAGGTCTTCCAAACAGCACGAAAGCACCAAGGGGAAAGTAAATGAACCTGTATGGAGTCTATAGTTAATCCCATGACAATATACTCCAAGGGTGGAGAAACCCTGTAGCTCTTAGGCCAAGAGAATTCCTTTTTGAATGACCCCAATATTTACTGTGTCTGTGCAGGAGGGAAAAAAAAAAGCACAAAACAATTTTTCTCCTTTTTTTATTTATCTATCTAGTTTTTGTCGTTTTCATTGTTTTGATGTGATTATTGAAGTTGTTGTCTCCATTTATATTTATATATTTATTTTCTTTCTTTTTTTTCTTTCTTTATGTGCTCTGCCATGTTTTTATTTCAAGATCATGGCTTTTATGTGGTGCTTACCTTTATTGTTGGAGTGCTCACTGGATATTTTATTTGACACTTCTTTTTGTACTGTTGGGGTGATTCACCTTTTTCCCCTTCATCTCTCAAACAGATGATGAGATCCTCTAGAAGGACTCCGCCCATTTTTGGCGTATTTGATTTTTTTACCCCAGTTTATTACTTTTCTCTTCTTCAAACAAAACCATGTAACTTTATCTACCTAGTCCTGCCTCCCAGTTACAGGAGAAAATAAGGGAGCTACCAAGACCAAACAGGTGTAAGACCACTAAGTAGCAAGTTAGGCACAGAGGAGACCATGTATTCTTGCAGCTCCGGGGATGAGGGAGGAAGATATGGGAGGTAGGATGGGAACGGAGGTGTAGGGAGAACAATTCAGTGATGGGAATCCCCCTGATATTAAGTTAACATGTACCTAAAATATTATTGTCAACAATATGTAAGCCACTATGATCAAATAAAAATTATATTAAAAATGTCATTTAGTATTGTATATCTGCCTGCAAACAACAAAATATCAACAAAAAGGGATGATTGAAATGGATAATATGACTTTGTTAGGAGGATGAGGGTTCTTATGAGATTTCCATTAAACAGTTCACATGGGGCCATTGGCTTATAGAAGAAGAGTAGACTAGAGTATTTTCACTGTGGAAGGTAAGGGAACTTCCAGAAACCAAAATAGTCTCTTAGACCAAGATGTGTTTATTATATAACTAAGATATGTTTATTAGATCAGTAGTTTACTATATCAATTATAGAAGATGTTTAGGGAAGAAATCTCCCTTCAAGATAAGGGATTCTTTCTATCACATATTATATCATATTAAGTATAGGCATTTGCTACACCTTCAATACACTCTCCTTTAAATATTTTTCTATGAGGCTGGAGAGGGAGTCCAAGAGTTAAGGTGTTTGCCATACATGAAGCTGCCCTGTTTTGAACCTTGGTACAAAAATGATCCTTTAAGCATGGCCATTAATGATTTCTGAGAACAGAGCCATGAGTAAGTCCTAGGCACAGCTGAGTATGGCCCAGAAACAAAGAAAAAAAAAACAAATAAATAAAAATACTTTTTAATTATACACAAAGATGTCATAAGAAGTTAGAGGAGATAAAAGGCAGATGGAAGATGCTGAGGAAAAAAATAGCCTTTCATGATGATTCAAAACAATTTAGCCCACACACACATGCTCCACTCAACCCCCAACAGAAATAGCATGGACTTTAAGGTGAAACTATTCATATTAAAATCCTGGTTCCCCATGTGCTGATTGTGTGAACACATGCACATTATTTAACTGTTTTCCCATAGAAAATATGGTGTTTGTTATAGTACTGAGGATTGGTGAATTAGCACACTAATACATTTAGCAGAGCACCAGGCCCATGGGAAGCAATTTCCAAATGTTGACTGTTGACTGCATACTTCCCAATCACATCTTTACAATTCCCTAAAGAAAAAAATTTTTCTCCTTTTTTATTTATCTATCTAGTTCTTGTCGTTTTCATTGTTTTGATGTGATTATTTGATGTGATTATTGAAGTTGTTGTCTCCATTTATATTTACTTATTTATATTACTAAATTTACTTGCTGAAAGGAGTTCCAATAATCAAAAACACTCACCATCTTACTATATTTTTTGTTATGTTTAAAAGATGTGAGTATTTTTTCTGTCCCAGACATCTTTCTCATTATCCCTTTCCCTCTGACTCTGGATTCTCATTTCCCTTTAGTCCAGTCTGCATGTTTCAACCTTTCAAGTTGAAGGACCTGATTACAGTAGCTGAGGACAGGATCCATGTCTGAACTATCTTGACATTATTGCTTTGTTTTCATCTGTAGGCCTTATACAACATAATGAAACAATAAAGGCTTACTGGAAGTTTCTTAATTAAATTTTCTGAAACAAGATGTGGAAGAGAGAAATTCTAGAATTAACTTTTGTCTCCACATTTCCAAAACCAAATCTCCTGGCAATGTTTGGTACTGATATTGTCTTTATTTGTTTTCTAAAACATGCATTAAAATTGCTATTATTAGAGTTATTATTTGCAAATTAAAATTTGTAAAATTGAAAAAAAAGGCAAAATAATCCAACAAAAACTATAACAACACACAACCCTGATAGATAGCAATGGCATGTATGTATGGAGTCTGTAGTTGGTTCCTTGAGTCTTGTTTTTGGGTAAGGAAAACCCTGTTATTAGGCCTAAAGATTTTTCTTCCATTTTTTTCCTTTTGCTGTACCTATGCAAATTTTTGCTATTTATTTAGTTTTGGTTTTTTCCCTTTTTCTTTTTAAAGATTCTAAGGATTTATTTTATTTCATTTCTGTTTATTTCACTTTATTTCCATTTTGTTTTAATTTTTTATATAATTAAAAAGGGAAGATGTAGATAGAGGCCTTTAAATTAGTCCTCATATATTTTAATCTCCATACTCAGGGGGCCTAGAGGGAGTGCTGCCACCTATGCTTGTGGTGCCATGTGGTGGAGCAACTAGCTTGTGAGTGAACAGCTTGGAGTGTGAGTTTCTTGCCTGCTAAACCTTCCTAATTATGTGGATTATTTATTTCGGGAATTGCTACCTGACCA
The DNA here is from genome assembly GCF_024139225.1 of Suncus etruscus. Taxonomy (NCBI): domain Eukaryota; kingdom Metazoa; phylum Chordata; class Mammalia; order Eulipotyphla; family Soricidae; genus Suncus; species Suncus etruscus. The sequence continues at coordinate 22,960,045 of NC_064851.1, read as the reverse complement.
GCATCTCTTGTCCTAACCAGACAAGGGACATGGGTTCTTTCTTCCCCTCTGAAAATTGTGGAATGCATACCTACCATTCAACACATGGTTGTGTTTTAGTCATAGAATGTGTAGCCCCCTTCACCAGTGCAATTTTCCCACCACCAATGTCCTCCATTTTCTTCCTCCTCCACCACTTGCTCACTATCATTGTCATGGTAGTTGTTAGTGCAGTTATTTCTCTAACTGTACTCACTACTCTTTGTGATAAGCTTCATATTATGAGCTAGTCCTTACGACCCTCATCTCTATTGTCTCTGAAATAATTACCCTATTGTCTTTTATTTTTCTTCTATCTTATAGATGAGTGAGACTGTTCTATGTCTATCTCTCTTCCTCTGACATATTTCAATCAGCATAATAGTCCCCGCGTCCACTCATGTGTAGGAAAATTATGGCATCACTTTTCCCAACAGCTGCATAATATTTCATCGTGTAAATGTACCAGAGTTTTTTAGCCACTCTACTACTGTCAGGCACCTAGATAGTTTCCAGATTCTGGCTATTGTAAATAGCACTGCATTGAATATAGAAGAGCAGAGGAAATTTTTGTATTGTGTTTTTGTGGTCCTAGAATATATTTCTGGGAGTGGTGTTGATGGATCATAAGGGAGCTTAATATTCAATATTTTAAGGAATAACCATATTGTTTTCCAGAAAGGCTGGACTAGATGATATTCTTAGCAGAAATGAATAAGAGTTCCTTTCTCCCTGAATCCACATCGGTAATGGCTGGTCTTATTCTTTTAGATGTGTGCCAGTCTTTGTAGTGTGACATCATACCTCATGTGGTTTTGATTTACATCTTCCAGATGATTAGTGATGTGGAGCATTTTTATATGCCTTTGGCTATATGTATTGCTTCTTTGAGGAAATGTCCATTTATTTCTTCTACCCATTTTTTGTTGGGGTTAGATTTTTTTCTTCTAAGTTGTGACAGTACCTTTTATGTCCTAGATATTAGTCCTTTATCTGATGGTGTTGGGTGTGTAGTTTCTCCCATTCTGTGGGTGGTCATTGAATTCTAATCACTGTATCCTTTTAAGTGCAGAATCTTCTCAGTTTAATGTAGATCCATTTGTTTATCTTTGCTTTCACTTGTTTGGAAAGTTGTGTTTCCTTTTTGAATATGCCTTTAGTCTTAATGTCAAGAGAGTTTTACCTACACTTTCTTCTATATACCTTATGGTTTCAGGTCTGATATCAAGGTCTTTAATCCATTTTGATTTGGTTTTTCTGTATGGTATTCAATAGACATCTGAGTTTGCTTTCTTACATGTGGCTAATAAGTTCTTCCAACAACACTTGTTGGAGTGGCTTTTCTACTCCATTTTTGCATTTCTTGCCCCTTTTTCAAAGATTAATTGATTATATGCCTTGGTGTCATTCTTTGCATACTCAAGTCTCTGCCATTGATCTGAGGGTCTTTCTTTATTCCAATACCACACTGTTTTAATGACTATTGTTTTTTACTACAATTTAAAGTTGAGGAAAGTGATGCTTGCAATCTTTTTTTTCCTATGGTAGCTTTAGCTATTTGTGAGTTTTATTGTTCCAAGAATTTCAAGAGTGTGTAATTCACTTCTTTGAAGAATGTTGTCATAGGTATCCTTAGAGGGATTGCATTAAATTTGTACAATTCATTGAGAATTATTCTCAGATTAATGATGCTAATCCTCCCAAACCATAAACAGGGTATCTGTCTCTATTTCTTTGTGTCCTCTTTTATTTCTTGAAGTGGTGTTTTGTAGTTTTCTTTGTATAGGTCCTTCACCTCTTTAGTTAAGTTGACTCCAAAATATTTTAGATTTTTGTGGTACTATTATGAATGGGATTGTTTTTTTTAAAGGTCTAGTTCTTCTCAATTATTTATGTATAAGAAGGCCAGTTGTTTTAGTATTAATTTTGTTGACTTTCACTTTTCATTACAAATCTTTTGTTTCTAGAAGTTTTTTGGTAGAGTCCTTAGGATTTTCTAAATATAGTATCATGTCATATGAAAACAGTGAGAGCTTGATTTCTTCCTTTCCTATCTGGATGCCATTGATACCTTTTTCTTGCATAATTGCTATGGCAAGTAATTTCAGTACTGTGTTGAATAGGAGTGGTGAGAAGGGGCAGTGTTGTCTTGTGCCAAAGTTTAGAGGAAAGACTTGCAGTTTTTCTCCTTTGAGTATAATATTTGCTATGGGCTTGTGATAAATGGACTTGAAAAAAGTTCCTTATATTCCTATTTTCTTGAGAGTTTTATCATGAACGGATATTAGAACATATCAAATGCTTTCTCTGCATCTATTGATATGATATTATATGTTTTTTGTTGATATGGTATATTACATTGTTTGGCTTGCATATTTTAAACCACCCTTGCATCTGTGGAATAAATCCTAGTTGGTCATGGTGCATGACCTTCTTGATGAAGCATTGAATCCTATTTGCTAGGATTTTGTTGAGGATCTTGTGTCCGTGTTTGTCACAAATATTGGCCTAAAGTTCTCTTTTTGTACCACCTCTATATGCTTTTGGTAAAATGGTGATATTAGCTTTGTAAAACCTATTTCAGAGTGTTTCTGTTTCTTCAATTTCCTGGGAGAGTCTGAAAATGATTGGCAGTAGGTCCCTTTGAAAGGTTTTAAAGAATATACTAGTGAATCAATCTGGGCCCAGACTTTTGTTCTTGGGAAGAATTTTAATTTTAATTTTTATTTTTTTTATTTAAACACCTTGATTACATACATGATTGTGTTTGGGTTTCAGTCATAAAAGGAACACCACCCATCACCAGTGCAACATTCCCATCACCCAAGTCCCAAATCTCCCTCCTCCCCACCCAACCCCCGCCTGTACCCTAAACAGGCTCTACATTTCCCTCATACATTCTCAATATTAGGACAGTTCAAAATGCAGTTATTTCTCTAACTAAACTCATCACTCTTTGTGGTGAGCTTCCTGAGGTGAGCTGGAACTTCCAGCTCTTTTCTCTTTTGTGTCTGAAATTTATTATTGCAAGAATGTCTTTCATTTTTCTTAAAACCCATAGATGAGTGAGACCATTCTGCGTTTTTCTCTCTCTCTCTGACTTATTTCACTCAGCATAATAGATTCTGTGTACATCCATGTATAGGAAAATTTCATGACTTCATCCCTCCTGACAGCTGCATAATATTCCATTGTGTATATGTACCACAGTTTCTTTAGCCATTCGTCTGTTGAAGGGCATCTTGGTTGTTTCCAGAGTCTTGCTATGGTAAATAGTGCTGCAATGAATATAGGTGTAAGGAAGGGATTTTTGTATTGTATCTTTGTGTTCTTAGGGTATATTCCCAGGAGTGGTATAGCTGGATCGTATGGGAGCTCGATTTCCAGTTTTTGGAGGAATCTCCATATTGCTTTCCATAAAGGTTGAACTAGACGGCATTCCCACCAGCAGTGGATAAGGGTTCCTTTCTCTCCACATCCCCGCCAGCACTGTTTGTTCTCATTCTTTGTGATGTGTGCCATTCTCTGTGGTGTGAGGTGGTATCTCATTGTTGTTTTGATTTGCATCTCTCTGATGATTAGTGATGTGGAGCATTTCTTCATGTGTCTTTTGGCCATTTGTATTTCTTCTTTGTCAAAGTGTCTGTTCATTTCTTCTCCCCATTTTTTGATGGGATTAGATGTTTTTTCCTTGTAAATTTCTGTCAGTGCCTTGTATATTTTGGAGATTAGCCCTTTGTCTGATGGGTATTGGGTGAATAGATTCTCCCACTCAGTGGGTGGCTCTTGTATCCTGGGCACTATTTTAATTTTTATTTTAATTTACTCAATAGTGATAAGTACGTTCAAATACGCCATATCATCGTGATTCAACTTTGGGAGATTATAAGAACCCAAGAATTTACTCATTTCTTCCAGGTTCTCTTGTTTTATAGCTAGAATTTCTCATAGTAATCTCTGATTATTTTTGAATTTCTGTAGTATCTGTAGTAATCTCTCCCTTTTTATTTATAATTCAGTTTACTAAGTTTTTCTCCTCTCTTTGTGAGTTTTTCTAGTGGTTTAATGATTTTGTTCATTTTTCAAAGAACCAACTTTTGCTTTCATTGATCTTTTGGATTGTTTTTTGGATTTCCAATTTTTTTTTGCTCTAAGCTTTATTATTTCCTTCCTTCTGCTTATTTTTGGTTATTTTGTTGATCACTTTACAATTTTATTAACTGTGCTATTAAGTTATTTATATAGGCCCCTTCTTTCTTCCTGATGAATGCTTGCAAAGCTATAAATTTCCCTCTTAGTAGGGTTTTTGCTTTGTACCACTAATTCTGATCATTTAAGTCTCCTTTTTCATTTGTTTCCAGGAATCTCTTAATTTCTTTTTGGATTTTTGTCTCTGACCCATTGACTGTTCCATAGTGAGCTGTGTAATTTCCAGGTGTTAAAGTTTTTCCTCTCTTTCATTTTTCCTTCAGAGATAGTATGTTCTTGTTAGGTTTTAGCTTATTTGACCTATCAAGTGGTGATAGGGCAGTGTTGAAGATTCCCACTATTTTGTGTTGCTATTGATGTCTTCCTTTAAATTTGTCAGCAATTGTTTGAAATATTTTTCTGGTCCCTCACTGGTTGCATATATGTTTAAGAGTGTGATTTCTTGGGGCCGGGCGGTGGCGCTGGAGGTAAGGTGCCTGCCTTGCCTGCGCTAGCCTAGGACGGACCGCGGTTCGATCCCCCGGCGTCCCATATGGTCCCCCAAGAAGCCAGGAGCAACTTCTGAGCGCATAGCCAGGAGTAACCCCTGAGCGTCACAGGGTGTGGCCCAAAAACCAAAAAAAAAAAAAAAAAAGAGTGTGATTTCTTAATATTCTATATATCCATTGATTATTAAGAAATGTTCATCTCTGTACCTTATCACTTTTGTAATTATAAAGACTGTGCTATCTGATATTAATATGATCATCCCAGCATTTTTAAGGAAGTTGTTTGCTTGAATGACTGTTCTTCAGACTTTAAGTTTGAGTCTGTTTTTTCTGACTATTCAGATGTGTTTCTTGTAGGCAAGAATATGTTAGATTCAGGTTTTTAATACATTTTGCCATTCTGTGTCTCTTAACTGTGCATTTAGTTCATTGATGTTGAGAGAGATCGTTGTCATGGGATTTAGTGTTATGTTTTTGTAGGAGTTTGGTGTATTTTTGGTCTGTCTTGCCTTAAAGTAGGCTGTTCAGTTCATCATTTAATACTGGTTTTGAGTCTGTAATATTTCTGAGTTTTTTTTCTATGAAGTTATGTATCCATCCTTCTGATCTGAATATAAACTGCCTGGATGAAGTACTCTTGACAAAACAGTCATTTCTTTGAGTTTTGTCGCTATATCCCACCACTGCATTCAGGCCATGAGGGTTGCTTGTGACAAACCTGCTGTAAATCTTAAGAATGCTCCTTTGTATATTATTTCCTTTTTCATCTTGCTGCCTTAAATATTCTAGCCCTGTCTTTGATATTCATCATTGTGTCTAGAATGTGCCTTGTGCTTTACTTCTGATATATTTTTCTGTTATTTTTGGGGCATGCAGGATTTGGTTGTATGCACTCTTTAGATCTGTCCATATCTCTACAATGATGTCCTTGACTATTAATTCTTCATGGGATTTTATTCCCTGGATCTCTGGGACTCCAGTGATTCTTATGTTGTTTCTGTCAAGCTTATCAAAGACATATCTTTCTCTGCTCACATTCTTTGAGGAATTTTTACATTGTCTGGTAATTTGTTTTAAGGCTCTTTTTCAACTTCTTTTCTATTTAATTGTTATGCAGCTCATCTTCCAGCTCACTGATTCTGTCCTCAACCATTGTTATCTATTGGAGAGGCTTTCCAGTGAGGTTTTCATCATCTTGCCTACCAATTTTCAGCCCTGTTATTTCAGTTTGATTTTCTCTTTTTTACCTTCATTTCCTCTTAATTCTTATTTGTGGTTTCTTCAGTTCATTCCATGGTTTCTTTGAGTTCTTTGAGCATTATCAGCATTCCTCTCAAAATTATTTATTGGAGAGGTTATATAGGTGGTCTTCACTTGTTGGATCTGCAGTGCTATCTATCATCATCATTCTCTAGGCATGGTGGTGTTCTGTGTTGTTTCTTCAATGTGTCCTCTGCAGTATGATTGTTTCTATATGCTGTGCTGGAGTTTATTAACTATAAGATATGCATATGGTTATAGAAGAGGGTTTATGTGGGGTAGGGTGGTGTTTTGGAATCACCATACCTCAGGACAGCCCTCCTGCTAGTTTTCTTCAGGACCATAGGCCTGGTGCAAGTCAATGATAATATTTTTATGATAATATAAGTCTATTTACTCTTTGGATCTATAATATTATCTCATCTATAGATAGGGGCTCCAAATATCTTTATGTAAATATAGAGCAAATTTTTATAATTTAAATAGTTATTTCAAAAATTATTTTTCATAACCCAAATATTATGTAAATATGATTTTAATATTAATCTGTACTAATGTACTAAAATCTTTGTGCATACTTCTTTACCTATATATCTAATTCTCTATTATAGCCTTTTTGAAATGGAGTAGTTTGTCAAATATTTTGAACTCATATTCTTACTCTTTATTGTCAATTTTTTTGAGAGAAGGTAGCACTTTAGACCCCTGAGGCCATGGTAGAGGAAGTAATATTTTCTCAAATGTCTGCCACAAAGACAAGCAGGGAGGGTTGGTGGGAGGGAAACTGAAAATACTGATGGCAGGAAATGTGCACCTGTGAAAAGTATTATATATTGCATGACTGAGACTAAGTCTTGAACAGCTTTATAACTGTATTTCACAGGGATTCAATTAAAGAATTTATTTATTAAAAATAATAAAATAAAGTATCAAAGAAAAATAATGGGAAAAGGCAAAATAAAGAAAAAAAGAAAAAAGAATCTCCATTGTTTCTAGAATTCTTTATATCTTGGATAGTTTGACATTAAAAAAAACAGTGATTTGATTTTCTGAATTCTCTGATTACTAGCCAATTTGAAGTCCTCTGTGAAATGTCTGTTTATATCTTCTGCTCATTGTTCTAATAAAGGGTGAAAGTCCTTTTTACAGATCTTCAAGAACTCTTTATATAAGAAAGAAATAATTTTTTCCACATTGGTTGAAATTTTTCTGTGCAATTTGCCTTTTAAATGATTCGAGACTAAGTGCATACATTTGATACTATCACAACATTCAGAATTTATTTTTAAAAAACTTATTTCTCATATTCTATGCAGCTCAAAAATGTTGCTGTTTTGTTATATTTTTATCATCTTAAATAAAATGAAACCCTACCCATTTCTTTTTTTTTTTTTTTTTTTTTTTTTTTTTTTTGGTTTTTGGGCCACACCGACATTGCTCAAAGGCTACTCCTGGCTGTCTGCTTAGAAATAGCTCCTGGCAGGCACGGGGGGACCATATGGGACACTGGAATTCGAACCAACCACCTTTGGTCCTGGATCAGCTGCTTGCAAGGCAAAAGCCGCTGTGCTATCTCTCCGGGCCCACCTACCCATTTCTTGTCAACAAATGCAATTTAGAAAGAGGATTTTCATTATTGCTTTATGTATGTCAACTGGTTAGTAGTGGTTTTATCAAAACCATTGCTTTTTATTTGTTTTAGATTTACTACTGGTAATTTATTTTAGCAATCATATTAACTATAAAATTAGTAATTTGATATTTAAAGTTTACAAATTTAAAATTTACAAATTTTGCTTAGCACTTGATATTTGCTTTTTCTGTTTTGTAAAAACATACCTTCTGTATTTACCATTAAATATTATAGTAGCTGATGGCACAAGCAAGCTATTATTTATCAGTCTGATGAAGTGGACTTGCATTCCTAGTTCTCAAAGAGATTTTTCTCCTGTTGTTAATTAGGGGTGGGTGCTGGGTGCTGTCTAATTCATTGTCAGTGTGTGGCTATTTATAAATGCTGTGATTATACCTTTTATCTATAGAAGTGTCCCCCTTTGTCTTGTTTAATAATGCTTCCCCCACTACTAGTTCACTTTGTCTGAAATGAATATTGTCACCCTACTTTAAAAAAATAAAACAAGTTTCACTTGCTTATTAATTTATTTTTGCTTATTTCTCCTTGGCACTCCTTGGGGGTGGTTCTCTCAAGTAGTGCTTAGGAGAATTGGGAATGAGAATCCCTCTGAGTGATTCTAAGTCAATCAGTCTGGTAGTTCAATATAAGAATGTCAAGCTACTCAGCCCCTCTAATGCCAGGAATTACCTGGTCCACCAACAGTGCTGGGGAGCCTGACAGTATGTCACCAGTGACATACAGGGCATGTGCCTTACTTAGGCTTCATATTAGCTCATGGGATCCTATTTCTTCATTTTTAATCTTTGTGGTACCATTGATTTTAATGAATATATATTGACCAATATATATTGACTCTTTACTACTACAAGACAAGGCTCTATTATGCTGAGCAAAATGAGTCAGAGGATGGGGGATAGACATAAAATGATTGCACTCATTTGTGGGACATAAAAATAAGATCATATAATAATAGTATCCAGAGACAATAGAGATAAGGGCCAGGAGGACCAGTCCATGGTAGGAAGCTTGCCACAAAGAGCAGGTGGGTGCAGTAAGGGCAGTGAAAGGACCACTATGATAATGATAGTTAGAAATGATCACTCTGACAGGAACTGAGTGCTGAAAGGAGATAAAGTGATAGGCATGCTACCCCTTCAGCAATGATATTGCAAACCACAGTGTCAGAAGGGGGAAAAAGAAAAGAAAGAAAGAGATAGAAGAAAAATGTCAACCCCAGAGACAGGCAGGAGGTGCAAGTGAGAAAAGCAAAATGGGGACATTGATGGTGGGAAATGTAAACTGGTGAAGGGAATTGTACATTGCGTGACTGAAACTCAATCATGAACAACTTTGCAGTCGTGAGGGGAAAAACTGTATTGTAAGCAACCTTGTAACCACAGTGTTTAAGTAAAGTAAAGTGATTAATTAAAAAAAAAAATCTGCTGGCCAGAATTTCTCACAACCAAAATGGAACTGGTGCTATTTGTGGGCAGGTTTGGAAAAGTGGTAATTTCCATGAAGATCTGGCTCAGCTGGGGATCCCAACTAGATTTCCCAGAATTTGTCAGTCTGTCACACAGATATGCATCCAAGAATACCCACTAAGGAGCTGTTGGTGAAACTATGAGAGAACAGGAACTGGACTGCATCCAGGTCCACATAATTTCAAGGCTTTAATCAGGGGTTGGGGGAGCCTACACAAAGGCATCACTGTTAACTCTGGAAACTCATTGCTTCCTCTACTCCATCTTTTTTTTTTTTTTGAACTTCATACATTCACTCATTATTTTAGTAAATCATTTTCGGCACCTTCTCTGTGGGAATGTGAAATAGCAGCTGTGAAGACCATATAAGACATACCTGCCGTTGAACGCTTATCTCAACCTTTCTCAAAAATACAGAACCAAAAGAAAACAAAAGCAAAAAATAAAAAATCCTGTTCCTTTGTAAGATCTGTTCCCTCTACCTAGTTGCCTTTTCTACAGACATACCCTTAACTTATCCAAAGTGCCTTGCTTTGTTTGCCTCAGAACTTGTAGGACTTCATAGCATATCTACTAATCTATATTTATCTGCCTTTGCTTATTGTCTGTATTGGGATCAGATGGTAAATCCCTGGAAGGATAGAACTTTCCCTGCCATATCCTCAGCCTGGAGGACAGGACCCAGCAGGAGTGTTCATTGAGTCTCAACAGAGAATGACTTGAGTGGGTAGGGTATCATCTGTAGGTTGGCAGATCTTTAAGAAGGAGAAAGGGGTGAATAGATCATTTCCATTCACCTTCCAAATCCACCTCTTAGATAACCTTCATGTTCTTGAGGGAAAGTGAGGGACAGAGAAAAAGAATGGGAAGAAACTCTCTTTTTCAGTACAATGCATTTGTGTCAGATTCACACTTATATACAATTTCCTTATTTTTCTCTCCCCATCTGAAATGTTGTTGGACTGGATCTGGAATGGTACCTTTTCATTAATTTTGCCTGAAGCATGATAGAGCATCTCTATCTTTTCCAATTTCAAGAAAATGTCTTAGATCTTATCTACTTATATCTTTGTTTTTCAAAATAGATTTTCATCCTCTTTTGCATTCTAGAAAAGCTTCTCATATTTATCTCCAGGTCATTGATTTGATTTTCTACAATGTTTAGTCTATCTTGAATATTAATTCCACCACAGCAAAATTTCCTATTGTGTCCCCAGTCCTATCCCAGTGCATCAAAATAGCCCTCCACCTCAGTCCTTTATTTTATAAGGCTGTCTACTCATTTGTTTTACAAACCACATTTTTTGTTATTGTCTTCCCATCTTTTCTAATGTTTTCTTCTGGTACCTAGAGTAAACCACTTTCATATGAAAAAAAAAAAGTAAGTGTTCCATTTATTGCTCAATAAATAAATTTATTAACTGTCTTCACAGAACCTAAGACCAAATTAGGTCCTAGAAACAATCCCTGGCCAGTGAAGGAAGAACCTAACAATTTAATAAGCAAATATTAATAATGATGGTAAGTGCCACAGATAAGGCACAGTGATAACTGGGGCACAGAACCTGGTTGAGGACAGATATAAGATAGACTGAGGAATGCTGCCTTCTCTTATTCTTAAGTTTGTTTTCTTAAAGCCTATGATTGAGTTTGAGTCTCCCACCCTTATTTTCCTTGATTATTCTTTTATTTATTTATTTTTGTTTGGTTTTTTGCTTTTGGACCAGATCTTGTGAAGCTTGGGACTGAATTCTGTCTGGCTTTATGCTCAGGAATCATGCCCAATGGTACTTGGTGAACTATATGTGGTACAGTGAGTCCTTCTAGGCCATATGCAAAACAAGCACTTGCACTATCTTTCTGGACTATTTCAGTCATTCTTAAGATGCATGAATGATAGTAGGGTTCATGTATAGTAATAGAATGTCACATTTCTCTTAATTCTGACTTTCTGTCTTTTTTGTTTATAATTCATATCTCCTTTCAGTCATACAGACAGGTGCCAGTTTCATGAAGTGTGGAGAGTATGACATTTGCATTATAATTCTCTATTGATGACTGGTATAATTATCTAACTCCAGTGCTTTGCTCTTTGGCATAGTGGTCCAATATTACATTAAAATAAAATTTCTAGCAAATAATGTTCCTAGGACTTTTCTGGAACAAATAAGTCCAGAGTAGACCATTTTCTCCAAATATGACCATTTCTAGTAATACAGACGTGCCTTTTGTGTTATGTTTAAGGGATTTACATTAGTCATAATGTCTCTCTGATGCTCCAAGGTTAGTGGTGAAGAGAACCTAGGTATTGTACAGAAACAGAAAAACCAAGAAGCTGATCCTATAGCAAATATATTAGAGTTTGATGTCACAGACTACCAAGAATTCAAAAGAAAAGAGCTCAAAAAAATTAAGTTCTCTGAAAAAGGCAGAAAATGAATTTAGGCTAGTAGAGATGGGGAATACAGTGAGGTTTCAAGGAGTTCAGATAAATATTTAAACAGGGAAGGAATTATGAGCCTCTTGGAACAGTATACATCATTAATTCCCAGGCAAGTCGACAATGAGTTGGTAGGGAAATGGCTTCTAGAATTATTCTTTTAATGGAGTTCCCAGGTTAAAATACATTTCATTGAAGGTCAATCAATAGGCAATTTTATCCAGCCATGGTGATTAAAAGAAAACCATAAAGAAGTCTAGTGACAGTGATTATTTTGGCTCAATCAGACCTTTTTTTATACCTAGCCAGCACTGGATGAAGGCTAAAATCATAGATCAAAACCGGGGGTAATATTTTCCATCAAATCTTTCACCCTGAGTGAATGTCAACTCCCGCCCTCCTTTTATTACAGCCTTCAGTTCACACCCCTAAGCCAGGAAGAGAAATTCATGTTCATTTCTCTGCTGGCAGATGGGGCACATTGGAATCATTTAAATTAACAGTGTAGATCCAGCTTATTTCTTGAATTCCCAGTGACCAGTCACAATGAATTAGTATGACTCAGATTTTAAGTTTGACAGAAGTGATTATATTAGGCCTCTTATAAGTCTCTGGGTCTCTCTAGCTCTCCTGTATTAGGAGAGGCCTCGGGAAATCAGGAGGAAATGAGATGCCCAGGAACTCTCACATCTCCCTGATCCACCATTGCCTTGGTTAGGAAATTAGCAGAGGAAGGTTTCTTGAAAATTAGATTGCCTCCAGGCCTTGCAGACTGCTACAAATGCTTGCAAAATGCACCTCAGAATAATATATGAAGAAACAAAGGTTCTCCTTTCTCCACCATTTGTCTTCAGAGAGTCAATGGAGACAACATTATTTATCTGAATTGTAGGTTATTAGAAGTGAAATATTGTATCTTTCTTTATTATTTTTTTTCTTTTCTTAATAGCCAAGGACTTTTTCTAAAAGCATATTTTACCTTACCCAGCATTTTGAGTTTATTAGACAGGATTTTCCAAGACTTGCTATTTATTTGCACAGAATCACTTTTCATGAAGCCAAGAGAAGGAAAGATTCTTGTTGCCATGTGTGGTTTTTAAAATAAATTAGGATTTAAAGGGTCTGCTGTTTGCCAGTTCATACACACAATCAAATTCTTCTGTAGTTTTCATATTAAAAAAAATCCCTGCTGTGAATCTATCAAGGATAAAGGTTCTGAATCTCTTCTCTATGCTTATCAAGAATCTAAATGGAATGTTTTAAATAATACTGAAATATATATATTCAAGAATGTGAAAATTTTATAGAAGGAAATAAATCAGATATTATTAAGATTTGCTTAAACATGTGAATAATTTATAAAATTGATGTTCATATACTAGTAAGTAAGGTATCAGGAAGCAAGATCTTTGGTGTAATCCTTGATATTTTTATGAAGCCTAAAGAAAAATAAGTAATTTTATTTTAAAATAATAATAGCTTCTTGAAAGACTAATTATTATCACTCTTTAAAGGTTTCTGATTACTTTTAGAAACATTGTTTAAAATAATAAATGAGAAACAGTGACAAAAATAGAATCATAATTTTTTATTTTCTTGAAATATTCATCTCTGAAACATCTTGGCAATGACTTGAAGAATGTTACCTATTCATTCAGGGGTCCTCAAACTTTTTAAACAAGGAGCCAGTTCACTGTCCCTCAGACCATTGGAGGGTCTGACTATAGTAAAGACAAAACTTATGAACGAATTCTTATGCACACTGCATATATCTTATTTTACAATGAAGAAACAAAACAGATACAAATACAATATGTGGCCCACGGGCCATAGTTTGAGGACCACTGCATATATGAAGCATCTCTTTGGCATGAAACATACATGAAAATGTGTGTATAGCTAAGTATAAAGAATGAGTTTTAGAAACAAGCAGAAATGGGGTTGGAGAGAAAATAAAGTGGGTATAGCTACTGCCTTGCACAGAGTTCATCTGGGTTTGATCCCCAGCACCTAATATGGTCCCCAGAACCCTATCAAGACTGATCACCAAGCACCAAACCAGGAGCAAGTCCCTGAGCACAACTGGATATGACCCAAGAAAATTAACTGAATGTGTAAAATCTGTGTTTTAAAGACTAAGCAGAAGGGCTAGAATTCAAACTCAGAAACAAGGAAGAAGCTACTAAAACAACTTCATGTGATTCTTCAGAGCAGCTGCATCCCTTTCCTTGTACAGATTTTAGAACCCAACAATTGGGAAATACATCTCTATCATTCCTCTTTGCTTAAAATATTATATATACTTTTTTTTTTTTTTTTGGTTTTTGGGCCACACCCTGTGACGCTCAGGGGTTACTCCTGGCTATGCGCTCAGAAGTTGCTCCTGGCTTCTTGGGGGGCCATATGGGACGCCGGGGGATCGAACCGCAGTCCGTCCTAGGCTAGCGCAGGCAAGGCAGGCACCTTACCTCCAGCGCCACCGCCCGGCCCCCAAAATATTATATATACTTGAATGCAACAGTGTGTTTTATTTTCCAACTCTGCCAAGATTCAATCTACTGGTATTGAATATCCACCAAAAGAACACTAGATGATTACAGAGCAAGCACAAAGGAGGTACAGAAAGCCCTATAAGCCTCATTCTCTCTCCAGGTCTGATAGCAATAAAACACAAGCTCCACCCTTTCATTCTGGATCCTGACTAATAAGCAGAGACAGAGGAGAATGTGAAACCGAATCTCCATTATGAGAGATATAAGAGAATGGGTGTTTTTATTGCATTCATAGACTTTAGTCTTTTTAAATGTTTTATTTAGTTCTTTGTAAAGAAAATATCTTTTTATTTAAATTCAGCCATCAAAACCTAAAGGGATTTGAATAGTGGCAAACTGTAATAAGTCACTTTAAATAGGAAAACATTTTACAAAAGTAAATCAGTCACTTCACTACCTTAGAAATGGAGTTTCTATTACTTTCAGGAGGTTTTCAACATCAGAATGAATAGGGTAACCGGGAAAATAATTTATTTGAGTTTCAAGTTTGCCATATGAATAAGTACAGAATTTAAAACAGAGTAAAATAGTAGAGAATTTAATACTGCTTGTCAGGGACTGCTTATCCCATTCAGCCCATAAAGATATATTACTTGGACAAATATATTGCCCCGGGAAGTTGAGAATATGAAATACTTGGAGAGTTTGAGTTTGGGTTCCGATAAAGCCACCAGATAGATGGTGTTGACTATTGAGTGGCCCTTTGAGAACTGTTGGTGACTGAATCAGTGTGTGGTGGTGTGTAGTGTTCATTACACAGAAGAAAAGGAAGAATGGCCAAAGCACATCCTTAGAAAGGAATCATGTTATCCCCTTACCTGTGGAGACATAATACATAGTAATGGTTTCCAATTACTTCCTGCTTAAAACACAAACTTTATAGCCTGGCATGTATTGCTGCTAATGGTCCAGCAAGTCTCCTATGCCCATAACTTTAGAAGCTGCTCCTCCTTTTTATAAATTGTATTCCAAATCCAGGACTTGGTTCAACTTCTCTGAGTTCTCTTACTCATATCCTTCAGTTTTCTTATTTCACATATCATACTACCTTTGAGCTTCCATGGCACATAATACATGGTTCACTATTGTGTATCTTTTCTGCCATACTCACACTTGAATATGACTTTCTCACCACAAATAACTGGCTCTTCCATCTTTTTATTTATTGTGTGGTTTTGGCTACTGTCTTCTCCTTCTCCAGACTTCTCCACACTTCTCATGCTCTTGCCCAAGGGTAGAGCAGAATGCAGGCCCATTACTCTGACTTTTTTGTTAGACTTTTTTTGTTAGTCACATTAACTAGGAAGTATATTTTGTAAAGCTAAATCATGCCAGATTGGATATTCTCTGGCTTCCAGATGAGAATGCACTTTCCAGATGAAAATGGACTATCAGAACTGGATAGAGAGTACAGGGTTTATACAAGACTGGTTCAGTCCCTACCACCACAATGATATCCCAAGCATCACCAGGATGAACCTTGCATACAGAATCAGCATAGAAGGATATGAACCAAACCCCAGTCCATCTCGCCACCACTCAAGATAAAAAAACAATGGAAGTGGAAAGAAAGAAGAAAGAGGAATCTCGATCCTCTTGTCCATCTTCTGACAGGACCACAAATCCACCCAATACCTCCACTCCAAGAACTCCCAACCCCCTAGAACTCCAGGTCAAACTGACTTTAGAAATCTCTGCCTCTTCAGAGAGGTCTAAGAACAATGGTTGCTTCTGCTAACTTCTTCCTCCTAACTTTCCTTATGCACAGTATAAAACTAGATGCAGACACCTCGAAGGCCCCTTCTAACCACAAATAGATGTGCCTCTCATGCATACCTCTCTGTAGGAGCGAGTACCCCTGGTTCTCTGCAAGTCCCAGGCAGAAGAAATCTACCTTGAGCCTCTGCCACAGACTCATCAATTCCTTCTGGGCTAGAAGATATTGATCCCCTGACACTTGCTGTTCTGCCTTTCTTTGTGTGATGAGCAGACTTTAGGCTTCTGAGGGTGCACATAGGTGGCTTTTCTGAATAACAATAGGCCATTGTCTCATTATTGATTGTACTGCAGTGTAACTGGCATAGAACTGATGCAAGTTTTACAGCCCAGTTCTCTTCTTTCCCTATGCAATCAAAGCCTTCAAATGTGGTGTGTGTGGCCAGGAGGGGGAGGGGGAGAATAATAACTTTATTTTATTGATTGAATACCTCTCTTTGCTGAGAATGGATCAGGGCCATGGTTGTGGCAATGATCCTAGCTGGTCTGAGTAGTTTAGTTCTCAAACAGTTGTGTCCCAGCTGTTTCCCATTCCATTGCTCACCTATCTAGAAACCTCTGCTGTCCTGAGTAGGTCTGTCTGCTCTGTGGGAGATGCTGCACCTGGCTGGATTCTCCAACTGACAGAGCCCAAAGCACACAGAGTATCTCATATTTCATATATTTTTTAACTTGGAGGAAAAGAGAATATAATAATAATAAATGCATAATAATAAATGCAGCCTGTATTAGGCTTGCTTTCAATCAGTGTGTTTATCTAATACAATTTCACAATGTTCTATAAAGGACCCACCAAAGTTAAAATGATATCCTGTGATGTAAAACATTATTCCTCCAGACATTCCTAAAGTGAATAAAGCTGGGAAAACATAAGGCCCATACTTGCCTAGAAGATTCATTACATACTAGAAATTATAAAGGTCAGAGGTATCTGGTAGGAAAATAATCCTTTTTATTTTTCCATGTAGCCCCAAATTTCTCTGACAACAGAATAATTGAAGAACTACCCTTCAGAACTTTTCTTATTTTATTTATCATTAGATAACTTCTCAGAAATTAAGGGATATGACTGTGTATTTAGATTTTCATGGAAAATTTATATTCTTACATAATTTTTAAAGAAGCAGGACCTCAATTAAATAAACTAAATTTTATCTTCGTAACTAGAAAAAGAATAAACTAAACCCAAAGAAAAAAGAAACAAAAAACAATAAAATTTAGGGCAGAAATATAAGAAAGACAAAACAAAATATAATCACTTAGTTTTCAACAGATTTTATAAACTTTAAGAAGATCAACACAACTGACTAATCTTTAGCTTGATTGATCAATAAAGAAAGAGATGATTCAAATAACTAAAATGGGACTAGTAAGATAGTTCAAAGGACTGGAGTACTTTGCATGTGTGAGCCCCAGATTCAGTCCCCCAGTACTGCATGGTTCCCTGAGCATTACCTGAAGAGCTCCTTAGCACTAACCAGGAGTAGCTCTGGAATTCCAGGCTTGAGGAAAAAAATAGAAAATATTTCTACATTCTCATTGGATTTGGGGGATAAGGCAGGACATACCTGGAGGTGTTCAGGACTTACTCCGGGTTCGGTATTCAGGAATCAGAACAGCAACACAATCTGTTAAACTATCTCTCCAGTCCCCCCAATCCTACATTCTTTTATGGATAAAACACTCAACAAATTAGAAAAGAAAGACACCCATACAACCTGAACAATGACCCATACTAAAACCTACAGAATATTCAAAGCTGACATCAGACTTAATATTTTCCCCTTAGAGTCAAACAGTAAGATAAGGGAGATTGCCCTTACCATTTCTATTTAATATTGTACCAGAAATTCTAGTCAGAGTAATTGGTCAAGAAGAAAATATAAAAGGCACCCACATTTGAAAACTAAGTCTATTTCAGATATCATGATCTTACATATAGAAAGTTCTGAGGAATACATACATAAATCTACACCCCAATTAAGTTTAATAATTGAGTTCAGTGAGGTTACGAGATAATCAATACATGAAAATCAATTGTACTTCAAGTATATGTTAGCAATAAACAATCAAAAATAAAATTAAGAAAAGCATTTCCTTTACAATAGACTGAAATAATAAAGTACATAGAAATAGATTTTAAAAATAACTTAGAAATAAAGAAGTGTAAACTCCCTAAAAACATTTCAAAGAACATTTCAAAGAAATTAAATAACACAGAAATAAATGGAAAATGTGCACCCGTGGGTTATAGATCAAAGATTCATTAAAGCTAAGGTGACAGTACTTCTCAAACTGATCTAGAGATTTAATAAAACCATTTCTACTAGAATCCCCACTGTGCCAATGTGAGCAATGTCATATTCCTCCTCAAAAAATAAATAAATAAATAAAGTACTGATGCATGCCACAATATAACCGAACTTTGAAAACAATGTGCTAAGTGAAAGATGTCAGACACCAAGGCTACATATACTAAGATTCCATTTCCAAGAAATTTGGGTTAATCTTCTTGGTCCCTTCTGCTAACAATTGTTCCTCTAATAACAATGCATCTTCCTGGGCCAAAATATTGACATATTCCTTCAAGATATTTAATTGCGACCTCTTAACTGAACAGCTACTCTGTGCCAAAATGTGTTGAACCCTAAGGATGTAGGCATCCAGAAGACAAGCCCCATAGCCCTGCACTGGGTGCATTATTCAGCTCATATTCAACTGACAGGTTTACTCTGAATTTCCATCTGTTAAGTTCTGCAAACTGAGGGTAGGATGGGGGAGAGAAATGCAGAGCCTCTTTCAAGTACTCAGTTCTAAAGTAGATGCTTAACTCTAATCCCAAACACCCATCAAAATGTCATTGTTGGCAAAAGATCAGTTTAGAGGCCTGAGCAATAGCCTTGCACAAGGCTGACCCAGGACGGACATGGGTTCGATCCCCGGTGTCCCATATGTTCCCCCGAACCAGAGCAATTTCTGAGCGCATAGCCAGAAGAGACCCCTGAACATCACTGGGTATGTACCCCCTTAAAAAAAGATCAGTTTAAATTTTTTACCTTGAAGACTTTGAAAGAATGGGAAGAAAACCTTCAGTAGGGGCCAGAAAGATAGACAGTACAGGAGTTCATGTGCTTGTCTTACATGCAGCTTACCATGGTTAGAAATCTGGCACCAGTGCAACATTCCCATCACCAATATGGGTGTTCTTTAAATGACTGAAACCCAATTACAATCATATTTGTAATCAAGGTGTTTAAATAAAGATATTTAAAAAAAGATTGCACTGGTGAAGGGTAGTGTACATTCTATCATTGAAGCCCACTTATGAACGTTTCTGTAACCACAGTGTTTAAATAAAGAAATTATGAATAAAAAAAGAAAAAAATTTGGCACCAGGTAGGGTCCCTGAGCGCCACTGAATATGGCCTTGGAACAGTTCCCCCTTCAGTCTCTATCACTCAGTATGGCCTCTGATGTTCCCACACAGCTAGCATGGTCTGGGTGATCCCTGACAGACCCCCACATTGATCCACCAGAGCAGTTGGATAAGACCAAAAAGAGTGGTCCCTGCTCCCCACTTGAGAGACCAACCACAAAAGGAAAAGAAAACTCACAATATTCACTGGACCCTGGTATCTTTTGAATACCATGTGATGATCACAACTTCTACAAAATGGTCACAGCAACATAAAGCTAAGTGCCGATACTGCCAGAATTTTTATTGTATATGTGATAACTCAGAGCCCTTTTACAAGCATCTCCTCATTTCATCCTCCCGCTAACTTTATGGTCTCCATTTTACAGACACCCTCCAGAGAGCACAACCCAATGACACAGTTAATGAGTTGAAAAGCCAGAATTTTCATTTCAGCCTCTCCTAACTCCATAGCCCAGGGGCTCTCTCCTTTCCTGCCCTATCTCAGGATTCCTTCCTCTAGCAATGAGTCACCAGTCTGGGGTAAGTAGCCAGGATACTGGTGGCTCCAGTTTCAGGAGTCTAATGCCAACTAAATGTCCTGACTCCTTTTCATCTCAAAAGCAATTGTAATCTAGAGGGATATAATTAGGCTTGCATAAGTGAAAATGGGTGAAACGTTTAGAAAATCAATTAATATTCATTGTGACATCTCACCAAATCACACAGACTTACTAGCACTGAAGATGGATCAGTTTACCAGATGCCTGACCCCACCATGCACATATTCCACTCTTTATATCCCACACAGCTATTATCTATGAAGCAATGAAGAGGTTCTTCCCTCTCATTTTATAGGCATAAAATCTAAAGACAGGACCAAAAGAGAAGATGCAAATCAGGTGTAATTAATTGAGGTGAAGCCAGGATTTTTCTCTTAGGATTTAAAGTAAGTCTCCTTCTCAAAAAAGATTTCTCACCCCCTGGGTCTGATCCATGGTGCCATCTGAACCATCTCAAGATGAATCATAGTGAGCCCTAAACTGGGCTTAAATGAAGGGAAGCCCTGTGAGGTTTCTTGAGCACAATTTTTGTTTTGGTTTTGATTTGGGCTATACTCAGAGCTGCTCAGGGTTTACTCTTGGCTCTGTGCTCAAGATTAGTCCCGGAAATGCTCAGGAAACCATATTTGGTGCCATGGTTTGCTATGCAAGGCAAATGTCTTATCTACTAACTATACCATCTCTCTGACCCTGTAGAGCACAGGGTCTTAAGAATGCTCTTATTCAGGGTTATGTTGGGGCAGGTTTATCATCTGAGTGATTTCTGAATGTTGTATTGTGACATTTTAAGATTCTTTATTCTCTTCCTTAGTCAGTCCTGATTATATACCCCAGGACCTCCAGACTTATCCCCTATTTTGCCAAAATGGCTGTACTAATTTTGTCCCATATCAAACTCCCAGAGAAGAAGTACATTGTGGGCAACATAGAGAGTCCAATCCTAATCACATCCACTTTGCTAAGGAAGACAAGTCTCCATTAATTCTCTTCTGAGAAAGTAGGTGAAAGGAGGAAGCTAATTCTTAGAAGAAGAGAAGCTAATTCTTGGAGAGACAAGCCAATGGCTAGCCTTCTGTCTGACTTCTCTCTAGCCTGTGATCATAATCACAGATATGTGGAAATAATTGGTCAATATGATACCCATAAGACCACATACTCCAAAGTTAACTTAAAGCTGAAGACATGCTGAGTCAAGTAGACCAGACTTGACTTATATAAAGGAATAAATATAATGCAATTCTTACTAGAGTTGTCAAATTCTCAGAGACAGCAAGTAAAAATACAATGTCTAAGGGCTGAAGAATGGGGAGAATGAGTGCTATGATTTAATCACTACAGAGTTTCTTTCCGGAATCATGTAATCATTCTGAAATACATTGATTGAAGTAGCTGCCCAACAATGTGATTCTAACTTAATACCACAGAACTGCACAGTTAGGAATGGTCAAAAGAGTAAATCCATGTTATGTATATTTACCACAATAAACAATAAAATGGGTATAGAGATATAATACAGGGCAAAGGATTACATCTAATCCTCAAGTAACACTAGAAATAATTTCTGAGCAGAGAGTCAGGAGTAATGCTTATACAACAAAAGAAAACACCAAAATAACAAATAAATGTCACCATGGGGTTAGAGATAGGGCTGAAGAATGTAAAGATAAGCAGCGCCTGTCTTTGTGCTCCAAGTAACTCAGGGATGTATTTTTTCTATAGGAGATCACTTTCTTATCTTGATTTACCTTCAAGACCCAACCAATATTGTCCACCCTTGTGAAGCATTTTTCCTTTTCCCCAAACTTAGCTTGTCGTGTCCTTTCTAGTTCAGTGACTCTATATCTGACATATAATCAGGTACCATACTATTTGCATATATTTGATTTTACTAAAAACTATAAAACAGGCAATGAGAACTGAGTAACATGGTAGTTCACCTGCAGACCCTAGATCCTCAAATTTTGGCTCTGTGTGACCTTGGGCAAAATATCTTTGGACTTTGGTATATTTTGCTGTAAAAATGCAGAATATTATAATATTTACCAGGGTGACTGTCATGATGATTAAACAGGAAAACCCACACACAGCTTTGTGAGACATTGTAAGTGCTCAATAAATTTTGATTCTCATTGTTAGCCCTCTCCATCAAGCACTGTGTCAGAGACATGGTGGCAATTCAGTCTCATTGAGCGGATAAACAAAATAAGGAAAAAATGAAACCCTCTGTGTGTATATGCATATAAATTGTCATTCCTGACAAAGGCAAGCAGAAAGGAGATTAAGTAGAAAAAGATAGGTTGACTATGAGTTAGACTTAACAACGGCCTTGATTTTGCAAAAAGAGGTTGTGAATAGATTGTTTCCAGAGGCAGTTTTGGAAATATTAGATGGAGGCCTGGTGAGGACATTGGGGAAAGTTAACTAGCCATCCCACTGTGGAGTAGCTACAGAGAAATGAGATGCCCAGAATGTCCCTCTCTAAGCATAGATTTTCATCCCATTTAGCTTCTATATCCTTTGGCTTTGAAGAACAGATTGGCACTTAAATATGTGCCATTTTCTTATTCCCCAAGGGAAAGAAATCAACAGAGTCCTGTTTGTTTGCTAAAGGGGTGTTTTAATTGGGGACCATGGCATCATCTTCAACACTGTCTCACCTTTTCTCTATCGTGCCACTGTTTCCTAGCCCAGCCTAAATCCTCCCTATTTTCACCTCTCTGATGTTTAAGCCCATAATGGTATGGAGCAAAACGCTCCATTTAGGAGAATGGGGGCTTTGTTCTCTATCACTTACGTCCATTTTGGTGAAATGACTTACAACAGCTGCTCAGAGAAGTAAAATCTGATAGAAATAGAGTCTGCATAGATATAAACATAAACATTAGTTCCTATGGAAACAAAAGTTGCAGAGCAGTGGTTAGAAGACCCCAGAGCCTGTGTTCCAGGAATCAAATGTTACATACATATCGAGGACATCCCTCAGGGAACACACCAATAATGCTAAATTCTTTTCAAGAGTGGGACAGAATGTGTTTAAGGTTTTGGCTAAACTAGACACCACCTTTGCAGAATCAATGTGAGGGCGGGTTGTCATTTCAACCCAGAATTGAAACCACATTTTTTAACTTAATTGAAAGCCTAAGGCAAGGAACTGTGCATTGATAGAACTCAGTCAACGGTACTGCCCCTGACACTTTACTCTGCAAAGCTCTGAAGCCTAATGAAGGGTTGAAGTTCCCCACTCTGAGTGAACAGTCTCCCAGACATCCCTCAATGGGAGGGACCTCAGCAGGCCTCTTTCTTCCCACAGTTTTGCCCCTTCTTCATCCTGGCCCCTTGCCCTGCAAGAAATTCCAGCGTTCCTCAAGCAATTGGTATTCCTGAGACTGAAAGATTTTAACTTAAAGGAAAAATAGAGAAGTGGCCCCAAGAGAGTTTATAGGGGCGTTCATGCAAAGCCATCAGACTGGGTCAGGAGACAAAAGCTCTGGACGCAATCTGTTTTGGACAGTGTGACTTTCAGGTGCCCCTGCCAACAGCCAGCAGGGATCAGATCATTATTCCATTACTATTGCTATGTCACAAATTATTCCAAAATGTAATTCCCTGAGAAAGGAGAGACAGAACAGCGGGTAAGGTGCTTGCTTTGCAATGTGGCAGACTCTTAGTTGATGCCAGACACCCCATATGGTCTCCTTAGCACTGCCAGAAGTGATTCCTCAGCACAAAGCCAGGAATAGCCCCTGCACACCACAGAGTGAAGCCCCAACTCTCCCACTTCCTCCAAAAGAAAAAATTAGGTTCTCATTAGGCACAAAGATACTGTAGGTCAGGAATGCAGGCAAAACATCTCTGGAATAGTGAGTCTCATCTTGTCACTGGAGCTTCCTCTCAGCATTGGATGAGGGGTGACTCAGCTTGGTGGGTTGATATCTGGGGGTGAGGGAGTAAGAAATCTACCTTATTCCCATCTGGCAAATGTGGGATGAGACCTCAGCTGTATCTTCTAAAGAGCCTTATTCTTATAACAGACCTATGACTTCAGGGGAGAAAGATTGATGCCCACAATAAGACCTACAAAAACAGGTAAGCAAGTCATCTGGAAGCCAACAGCACTGTCATTTGCTGGTTGTAAGTTACTAAACTTAATTCCTGGTTTTAGAAGAGAAGACTGTGGTCTCACCTGTTGGAAGGCAAGTGAAAACTTTGGGGGTATGTTTTAAATCCTCCATAATCAAGTTAGAAATGTAGTCAGATATACTGTAAGACTTCAATAGAACATTTTAAATGTTTTAAAACATTTCAAAATGTTCTAGATATATGATAATTTTATATCTATAACTGACAGTTATAAGCATAGCAGTAATCTGGTGAATGACCTGATTTTATTGGAAGTTTCTCCATGAGTCAGTGAATCTGTGTGAGCAGGGGAGGAAATGGGGAGCACAGGAGGAGGGTTTGAAGGACCCAAGTGTCCAGATACGCATCAGCCATCATTGATGGAGCATACTTCAGGCCCTGTGAGAGTGTGATTATGCTCACTCTCTAGACCTTGGCGGTTCTCCCTTCATAGTTCGTGAAAAATCTTGGCCTTAATAGTTGCTATGGCAACACCAACATCTGTAGCAGATCCAGCCTGGAAGATATTTAAGGAGTGGAACCTGATCAGACAGGAATGGATACCATCCTGGGTGTTAGTCGAAAACTAGAAAGGATTTCTCTGGGCTCAGTGCCTTGTCTGTTCTTGCCTCTCTAGAAGAAGACCATGTTGAGCTGTAGAAACAGAGCTAAGAGCTTATAGAACCAGTGGAAAGCTGGTGTAAGGATGACACAAAATAGGTTATCAGGTTATGAGAAAGGATAATTCTATAGTGTTAACTGGGAAAGTTTGATATGTGAAGAGTTTAAAAGGCCTCTGAAGCACAATGTACCACTAAAATATTTCAAGGACATATGACAGACAAATTCAGCCACAACTTCTTCCAGGCAACTGGGTTTTGTGCAGGTTGTTTATACCTACTGTGTATGTAATATTTACAAATGAGGAGTGGCAGTCTCTGTAGTATAGAATAGGAAGTAGAGTCTCCAAAAGGAAGTGGCTTAGCCAAAAATCAAAGCTCGGATTCAAGCTCCATCTTTTTACACTGAAAACTTAGTTTTTCAGCCACTCAATATGGCATGACCTTGGTTAATATAGAAGTGACCCAACTTCCCAAATGAGGGAGCAGACACAGACCTTATACCTGCACCCTTAGAAAAGGCCTAAGATAATATTGCAGAGAAAGGCATGAAAGCCTGGAGGTGAAGGACAAGACTAGATCTTATTTTAAGAACAAAGAGATGAATATAAGTTTGTTCATTCATTTATAAATGATCCCCAAAAGTTCCATGTTGGACTAGGCCTGTATTAGATTCGGGAAATGAAGCTGCCAAAGTCTTAAATGTCTCCTCCTAGAAGAGGCAAGCAAAATTCAAACAGACTTGGGCTGGAGCAATAGCGCAGTGGTAGGGTGTTTGCCTTGCATGTGGCTGACCCATTCGGTTTGATCCCCAGAGTCCCATATGGTCCCCCAAGTCAGGAGCAATTTCTGAGCACATAGCCAGGAGTAACCCCCGAGCATCACCAAGTGTGGCTCAGAAACAAAAACAAAAACAAACAAAATAAATCAAACAGGCCACAAATAAAATAAGTAAAATCAAAACACCTCATATAGAGCTTTATGGGAGAGATAAAAAATCTTTTGTGGGAGAAGCGGGGAGATGGCATGGAGGTAGGGTGTTTGCCTTGCATGCAGAAGGTTGGTGGCTTGAATCCCGGCATCCTATATGGTCCCCGAGCCTGCCAGGGGTGATTTCTAAGTATAGAGCCAGAAATGACCCCTGAAAACTGCCAGGTGTGACCCAAAAACTTAAAAAAAAAAACAACACCTTTTTTTTGGATAAGGTGCTAAGAGGACATTTTTGTTCCAAAAAAGTAGCATGGGCTTTGGAGTACTGGCCTTGCATACATCAGGCCATAAGCTCAACTCCCCAATGTCCCACATATATCAAGTGCAATCCTGATAGGACAGCTCTGAGATTTCTATTATCAATTTCAGACCATGCCACGGCCAGGTGTGCATGAACACCACAAAAAGAAAGGCAAACACCACAACCAGAAATTGCAACTTCATGCAGTTCATGTTTGAGCATCGTAGTGACCCCTGGCAAATTGCACTTTTACTAAGAGCCTAAGCCCTGTTGAGCAAGTCTTCAAGCACCACATCTAAAGGAGGGCAAATATCAGTTAGTACTAGTGTGAGTACTGCAACCTGTTATACGCCCAAGGAACACCACAACTACAAAATGAAGGAGCATCACAGCCAGGCATATGTACAACTCTCATCTTCAAGATGTTAAACAACAAGACAACAAAGAGAAGTGATGTGAGAGCAAAACAATCACCATAACAAAGAATTTCTGAGAAGAGGTTATTTGAGTTAAAAACAGAAGAATAAAAAGGAGCACAGCACACACAAAACTAAAAAAGCAGGGTTGTGGCAGAGGGTATCATTCACATAGGCCTGGAAGCCAAAAAGGCCAAGTAGACTAAAACCAGCATTGCCTGGGAAATTGAAAAGAAGAAAAGAGTATAAGGTAAACCAGGCATAAATCTGGCCATGGAAAGCTGTTTATTGGTTGCAAATAAATAACAGATAAACAACTCAAGAAATTTTTTGGTGTAAATATGTGCCAAACATTGTGTCCTTAAAAATAAATGTCCTCTTTCATCTGAAATTCAAACTTACTGGCATATTATTTTTATTTGTTTTGGGTTTTTTTATGTGGTTTTTGCTAAATCTGGCAGATCTGGCAATTCTATTGGAAACTATTTTAGAACAGTAAGACATCATTAAAAAGCTTTAAGTCAGGGGCAAGAGAGATCGCATGGAGGTAGAGCATTTGCCTTGCATGTGAAAGGACAGCAGTTAGAATCCCGGCATCCCATATGGTCCCCCTGCCTGCCAGGAGCGATTTCTGAGCATAGAGTCAGGAGTAACCCCTGAGTGCTGCCAGGTGTGACCCAAAAACAAAAACAAAAAAAATAGCTTTAAGTAGTGAGAAGTTGAATAGAATTTTTTAAAAAAATTATTTTGTCTTCTATATGGGAAATAGATTGAGTGGTGGTAGAACAGAGAAAATGTAGGAAGAGGTACTATAGATTTCACATGAAAGAGGAATGATGGGGGTGAAGCAAAACTTAGCAGGTAGGACATTTGCCTTGTACAAGGTCAACCCAGGTTCAATCCTAGCATTTCATATGCTCCCATGACCTTGCCAAGAGTAATTTCTGAGTGCAGAGCCACAAGTAATCACTGAACACTGCTGGGTTTGCCCCAAAAACCAAAAAAAAAGAATAAAAAAGATGAATAAAGCTTGGATTATGGAATGACCATGAGATTAGACTAATAGAGAAATAGACTAACTCCAGAAAGATAAATATATAACATTAGATACAACAGAGTGTGTGGTGGATTGAGAGATGTGGAAATAGGGAAGATGAAGGATCAAAGATGATTATTAGCTGTTAGAACAGATACTATCTGCTCAGTATGCCCAGACAAGATTCTCAGATGAATTAATTGACAACTAGCTCAGGATCTCTTTGATGGCCAAGACACACAGTGATTTTGGTGATCTTTGGAGAGCCCCTTAATTCTATTGCCTGACTTAGCCCTCTGCAAATTGACCTCTCCATTTTTAATCAAACATCATGTGCTCTAGAGTCCTTTGAGGGGAAATTCCAGTTGCCACACTCTGTGATATGCATCCCACTCAATCTGCTAGAAGCCAGAAATAGCCCATATCTGGGCTCTGGGTTTTTCCATTTTCAAGTCCATTTTGAAAGATGAGGTTACTTTCAAACTTGAGCTGCATTGACCTATACCCAGGAGATACACAACAGTTCATTAAGTACTTGTGGGCTTAACTAAGGGAGACACAGACTGGAGCCAAGAAGAACTTATTAGCTGAAGACAAACTTCTATTGCCAATACCAATCACTTCAAGGAGTCAAAATTAGTGAATAATAGTTGAGGGTGATACTGTAGGTACAGTCCTAAATATGGCAAAGACAAACAAAGAGCACTATGTCCCTCTGACCTGTATATTGCTTTCAAACACTATCCCAGTTGTATAACTTCACAAAAACTGAAGAAACAATAACAACACATTTATCATTCACTGGGCAGAATTATTTTGGCAAGAAATCTATGCTCCAGAATACATTATACTACCTGACAACATATTCTGAAAAAATGTAGATTTTTAAAGCTGGTAGGTGCTAATGCAACCAAGTCAGGCTAAGGGATTGAGCGATTATGTCATTATATGTATATCGTCTATTTTGGATAAATATTAAATGATGCACAAAGTATGGTCTTGTTAACATGGGAAATAGAAACTAGCAGCTTCGGCAATCACATATTAAAAGCCAGATGGAGGTACAAGGGGGTAGGAGGTTGTTTTCATTTGGGGCTCCTGAAGAAGAATTTATAATATTCTGGGTAGAAGGCTGCATTCAACATAAATAAATACATTAGTTTGGACATTAGAATTCAGAAGAATGGAGCAAAGTGGCTTGCCTTCCTCTCTATGCCTAACTTGAGCAGCTGGAAGAGGCCAAAGAGAAATGTTCAAGGGACTGGAAAGGAGGTGAGGACAGAGTTCTCTTAGTGAAGGAAACATGGAAGGTTCGCTGCTTTCTTGTCTGTTCTTGCACGTTGACTTCAAATCTTCATTGTGTTACTTGCAGTCTCATTAAACATCTTCCTCTCTAGGCTTCATACAGATCTCTTAAAATGATTGCCAAAGGATTTAGAAGCACAAGGAGAGCCTTTCTAGGACATTTCTCAAGGCTGTCCATGTAAGTTTATAGTTAATGATGTTTTCAAGCTGGTCCCTCTCAACATCCGTGTTATTAGCATTGTGGCTTGGAAATTCTTGCTTATCACTGTGGAAGGTGCCCCACTGCCTATAGAATTTTTAGCAATATTCCTAGATTTTAATGAGAAAATATTAGCTTATAACACTTCCTACCCAATGCAACAACTCTCTTGGTGTCACTGATAATGTCCATTTAATAATCACTTCATTAAAATGAGTAGGTGGGTATAGGGCATGGTATTATTTGCTCTGCTGAATCATTGGCTCCAAAGGGACATGCTAAGAACCCATCAGTAATGATTCCCTCATTTCACAAGTAAGACAAAAACCCCTAGAGAAATACAGTGGAACCTCTTGGTCACAAAGCTGACCAGAATCAAAAAATAAATGTTTCCAATTGCTCCTGGAGTGTATTTACTACCTAGAAGCACCACACTGGGTGGATGAGAGAAATAAAAATGAATATAAAGTTTAAAAGTACATCATCTTATTCCTATTCATGACATGCTTGTCAGTAAGCACAACTTATTCATATTTGACACTGAGGTTAAACCCCTTTGGTGATCCTTTACATATGTAATCAGCCCAACTTCTCAATGGAGAGAAGCAACAGACCTCTGGTTCTTGGGATTGAAAGGCAGCAGGCTTTGTTTGGAATGTGGGTCCTCTCCAGGGTTGGCATTCTCAAGGGCCTGACAAACTCAAAGCTCCCAAGGGTCACAGATCATTACGTTGACTTAAAATGATCATTTTACAGTTTGATTCCTTCCACTTAGATACCTACCACATTGTGAAAGCAGCCTTGCAAAAGTAGGTCTCCTTAGGGATGTCTCTAGGGGCACCTTTTAGCCTTTCCCTGGGAATCACATCCAATTTCATCTGTTTTTCTGAAAAGCCTTGGAGGCATGAGCTTTTTTCCCCTCTGGGCATTGCATGTCTTATTGTCTTAGGTCTTGAAACAAGCTGCCACCCCTCCAACCTTTGGTAGGTTTCCTCTAACTCTCCTATTCACAAGCAAATAAGTGAGACATGGCTCCAATTTCTCTTAAAACCTCTTTCTTTAATATAAAATCTTTATTTAAGCACCATAATTACAAGCATGATTGTAGCTGGGTTTCAGTCATAAAGAGAACACCCCCCCTTAACCAGTGCAACCTTCCTTTATCTTTTTGAGGATATGCATCTGTTGAAACCTGGGCCCAGACCTGTGGAATGGCTGGGAATTTTAGGCATTTTAATAATCACCAATCAAAAAGTCCACAGAGCTGGGATTGTGCACTTACGTATTTGGTGTCACAAGTGGCCAGGCTAAAGAGTGGACAACTTTAAAATGTCAAGATTTTTCCTTCTAAAATGTAGCAGAGGGCAAAGAAAAGAATTCAAGTTATAAAATAAGGAATCCCAAAGCAATTTATTTGTGGATAGGGGCACATCTGGCAATGCTCAAGGACTATTCCTGCCTCTCTTCTTAAGAGTCACTTCTGGTGCTGGTGGGGAGCAAACCAGTTTGGGCTGCATATACGACAAGTACCTTAATTCCTAAACTATCTTTCTAGCTATTATCCAAAAGTATGTACTGAACCCTGGTAAACAAAAAAGAAAATTTGATTCTTAATGCTGGGTGCTTTGTATAAACTAGATATGGAAAACATATAATACTAATAATAATAAGCATTTTAAAATAAGGACCTTATTTCAACATTACATCCTAAAATGATGTTGTTATGCAGGGTAATTACATAATAAATTTGTTAAGGGAATATAAAGCAATAAAAATGGTAGTAATGGTTTGCCATTTAAGAGCTGAATTGAAAATTAGTTTTCTAGCATTAATGTAGCAGGTTGCACAATTAGTAGACCATTCTTAGGGGTGTCTTTAATTTCTAAAATAAATTCTGAAGTGTGGTATCATTAATTTCCTCATTTGAAGACACTACACATTTAATCACTTGAAGTCAAGGGGCACTGGAAGTTTTGAGGTGTTATACCATGTGAGAAGACAAAATAAAGCAGTGAAAGATATGTTCCTATTCATATTTCAATGTAAGGGGGTCAGGATAAAGGTTTAAAGTGTAGAATCAATGCTGACTAACTTAATAAGTAATTTTATCTTCGGTGCCTCTTTTCTGAATCTGTTTTCCTGAAATGGGTCTAATAAACCAACCACTTGATGGGTTGGTACTGGATTAAGGTCATTGTTTCCTGTGGATACTCTACATCAGATAATACATGTTAACAACTTACCTCATCCTTAACTCACAGTGAGAGGGAAGAAAATGAAGTGATTGCTTTTGCTATTGTTTGTCAACATTCCCCCAATATTCCATACCACCTGGGACTTCTTAACCTTTTTATTTTTCTTATTCCACATGCTACTTCATTTTCAAGTCTTTAGCCTACATGTCCATCCTTCTTGAATGAATAAAAACTAGGAAAACTGTTTTTTCTCTAAATCCCCCTGACACAAATCCTTAATTCCTTTTCTGCCAATGAAATCAGGAAGAAAAACTAGCATTTAATTACTTTGCACTATGAATGTTCTTCTATATAATTTGCCTAATCTTTGTAAATATTTCTGCTCATGAATTGGGTTACTTGCTTTCTCCCAACTAGAATGTAAATTCCATGAGCTGCCTGTTCTCATGTCTCTGTGTCTAGAACCTAAACCTAAAATTTACCACCTGAATACACAGTAGATTCTCAAAATACAATTTCTGAACAACAAGAGAATCGATACCCAATCTACATCAAGCTAGACACAGAGGGGACCACCCATACTAACAGCCTGGGGAGGGGGGGAGGCAAAGGAGGGTGATATGGAATGCATGCTGGGAACAGGGGTGGAGGGAGGACAACATTGGTGGCGTCAATGCCCCTCATTCAATGTCACTCTGCACCTAAAATATTACTGTGAAAGATTTGCAATCCACTGTGGTCAAAATAAAAATTATTTTAAAAAAAGAATACAATTTCTAGAGTTGAGAAGATAGCTCAAAGGGCTGAAACAAATGTGTTGCATGTGGGAGCCCTAGGTTGACACCTAGTACTATATCGTTCCACAAACACCACCAGATATAGCCAAAAACAAAACTGACAGTTGTTAAGTAAATATAAATGAGAGAACAATTGATAGTTACGTACAGTATTTTTCACTCTATAAGATGCACCTGACCATAAGATACACATAGTTTTTAGACAAGGAAAAACAAGAGATGTCAGGGGACAGTGGCTGGGAACAACCAGCCTGTGAGGGAAAATATATATTTACAATACGCTGGCCCACAGCTGGTTAAACACATTTGCCTAATTTACTGTTTACATCATAAAATAAAAAAAACATTTTTTAAAATACTTTTTCATTACTATAAAAAAAATAGAAGTTTCCTGCACTCAGGCTTTAGTTCCAGATGGCATTTGCTCCACACAACGCACAGACCTTTTTCTCCATCTTTGGGGGAGAGGTAGGAGTGAGTCTTATGGT
This sequence comes from Suncus etruscus, assembly GCF_024139225.1. NCBI lineage: Eukaryota > Metazoa > Chordata > Mammalia > Eulipotyphla > Soricidae > Suncus > Suncus etruscus. The sequence goes on along the minus strand of NC_064851.1, from coordinate 22,927,798 downwards.
ATGAAAAATACGATAATTTGCCTTTTGATGTAGAGATAGTACACCAAGGCAAGGAATGTGCCTTGGATGTGGCTGACCCAGTATAATGTCCAGAACCCCATATGGTCCCCTGAGCCTGCCAGAAGTGAATTCTGAGCACAGAGTCATGAGTAAGCTGTGAGCACCAACAGTGATGGACCAAAAACAAAAATAATTTTTAATAAGTATTTAGAGGATGGTAGCCTGTAAGATGATACCCAGCTATTAACACAAAAACAAGTGTTCCCCATCTTTTTCTTTTTCTTTTTCTTTTTTTTTTTTTTAGTTTTTGGGTCACACCCAGCAGTGCTCAGGGGTGACTCCTGGCTGTCTGCTCAGAAATAGCTCCTGACAGGCACGGGGGACCATATGGGACTCCGGGATTCAAACCAACCACCTTAGGTCCTGGATCGGCTGTTTGCAAGGCAAACGCTGCTATGCTATCTCTCTGGGCCCCTTTTTCTTTTCTTTAAACCTACCCTTTTGATATTTAAAAGACACCTGACTCTTATTCCACCTTCCCCCACCTGGAAATTAGTGGTGGAAAGTCAAGAAAAGTCAGTCTGGCATTGGCACACAGAGAGTCCATGAGGCACAGACTGACTAATGACTCTCTCCTGACTGGCTTGGCTTATTAATTCTTCACAGCTACCCTCCTTCTACAGACCCATCTGCATAGAAGTGGGAATATGTGTGTATGGTGATTTCACAACAGTGGGATTTATTTCATAAAAGCATCAAAAGTCAGATTGAGCAAACATATTCTCAAACTATCAGCTTTTTCCAATCCTTGTTTAATACATAGAACAAAATGTGGTGGCACAAGCAGTAAGGCATCTGCTTTGCCTGTGCTAGTCTATAGGAAGGACCACGGTTTGATCCCGGCATCCCATATGGCCCCCAAAGCCAGGAGCGATTTCTGAGCATATAGCCTGAGAGTCACTTGGTGTGGCCCAAAAACCAAAATAAAAATTTTTTTTCATAGATTTCTCTGAACACAAACATTAGAACCTATCTGAAGATATAATTAATTTGAAAAAAATTCTTAAACCCTCTTACACCCAACACTATAATGAGTTTATAGCATCCATGTTTTATTATATAAACATCTCTAAACAATATCATAACATTTCTGCAGATATATAAACAGTTTGAAAATAATTTTGCTAAAACATTCTTATAATGAGCACTGTAATAAGAGTCTATAGTAGCCAAGTTTCTTTTCCATCGACTTCTATGGTTAAAGACATTAGATCATTTTGCGGACATAATTTGAGAATAAGTTGCTACTTAATATACACAATCAAGCATCACAGCATTGAAAAACATTTTCAATTGGATAGCTGAGAGCCATTAACAATCTAACAACAGTATGCGTTTCCCCAGAACTGTGCAAATTAATATTATACCACTAAAGTTGGATACAAAATATTCTGTTTGCAGTGGTGCATAGAACAATACAGTAGCTATTAAAATCTATATAGGTAGAACATACAGTCTAACCAGCAATATAATGGCCAATGCAAATAGGGTCAAGGATTAACCTAGAAGAAAGTTGAAGGAGGTTCTGTAAGCAGCTTCTCCTCAGTTGGGCCTCAGCTGTGCTTGAATTCTCTATCTTCTCTTCCATCTTATGCTTCTGTTGTAGGTTACTGAGTTCTTCTGGTATGGAAAGGCCTTTGGTTCCTGGGCTAGAATCTGGGTGGGGGGACCCACTCATCTTCCTGCTGTTGGTCCCCTCCAATGGGGCTTTCTCTTTGCCTTCTACCCCATCAGTGACCTCGATAAGCTGCTACAAGGGTCAAGGTCCTTGCATAAAACACCTTTGATAGAAGAAAAGCCATGGGAATCAGCCTCTGAGATACTGCTCAGTCTTTAGCTCTCTCCCCTTAACTGCCTACTTCTGTCCCCCCTGAGGGGACCTCTGCCACCATGGGTGGTAAGGCAGCTGAAGTTCCAGACCAGAGCAATATAAAGCGATTCAGAATGGGGACCATGTGCACCAATGTTTTGGTGATGGGCATTATATACTCAGTCCAGCTGACGGAAGCTGTGATGGTGATTATCCACCAGAGGATCAAATTACTCACCATCTTTGGAGGTCTTGTTGGGTCCTTGGGTCTCTGTTCAGGTGCCATCTGTAAAATAAATTCCAATGTTGTGAAATTATCACATGCATATTTTTACCCCCAGGCAGATGGGTCTTAAGAAGCAAGGTAGCTGCAAAAGATTAATAAACCAAACAAGCCAGGAGAGAGTCATGGAGTCAGTCTGCACCTGATGGTCTCTCTGCACACCAAAGCCAGACTGACTTTTCTTTATTCTTTAGTACAAATTTCCAGGCAGCAGAGAGTGGGGTGAATCCAAGTGTCTTTTACATATTAAAAGGTAGGTTTAAAGAAAAGAGGAAGATGGGGGAACACCTTTGTATTGGGTTAATAGCTGGGTATCATCTTATAGCAACCCTGTTCTTAATTACAAGTTCCTTGAAAACAAATGCACTGTCACCTTATCTTCATATTTCCAAAGAAGGGAAATGAATCTGTAGTTGCCTCAAAGTTTTTTTCCTTCCCTATCCTCAGCTCCATGTCTATGCTGAACACTAGTTTACTCTTTTCTTCTATACCTTTGAAATTCCTTACATGAATTTTCTTATGAGAAAAAGCAGAGAGCAAAATCTCTCCATGAATCATCTGTGTTCTCTTACAAGAAAATTTTACTGACCACTGCTTGCCAAGCTTCCATTTACTTCACTAGACAGAAACCTACCACTTGGATCTAGAATGACATGACCTAAACCTGACCAATGGGTGGGTTTTTTTTTAATATCCCAGGCCACAGTGATTGGTTTAGAATGGAGCATATGACACCACAAGACCAATGAGAGTCAATTCTATGATTCTGTTTGCACTGCTAGGAAACAGGGCCTGTGTGTGTGAATGTGTATGTGTGTTGCCTGGTTAGCAGCATGTATGCATGCTACAGATGCTGATGCCAACAATGATCATTTGTACCACCCTAAAGGAGTCTCTGTGAGAATAAGCCAATATAAAAAAAGGCAGGACAGAAAGATAATGAGAGGAAAGAGTAAAAGGGAGAGGAGAAAGAGATAAACATACAGACAGAATGAAACAAATAGGGAAGTGAATGGAAAGGAAGGGAAGGAAAGGGGGAGGAAGAGAGAAAAAGGAAGGAAAGGAAGGGAAGAAAAGGAAGAGGAAGGGAAGCGACAGAAGGGAAGGAAGAGGAGAGGAGGAAGAAGAGGGGAAGGGAAGGAAGGAAAGGGAGGGGAGGGAAGGAAGGTGAAGGAAGAAAGGGGAGGGGAAGGGAGGAAAGGAAAGGGAGGGAAGGGGAAGGGAAGGAAGAGAAGGGAGGGGAGAGAAGGGAGGGGAAAGAAGGAAGGGAAGGGAGGAAAGGGAGGGGAGGAAAGGATGGTGAAGGAAGGAAGGGGAGGGGAAGGGAGGAGAGGGAAGGGAGGGGAGAGGAAGGAAAGGAAGAGAAGAAAGGGGAGAGAAAGGAGGGGAAGGAAGGAAGGGAAGGGAGGAAAGGGAACGGAGGGGAAGGAAGGGACGGGAAGGGAAGGGAAGGGAGAAGAAAGGGAGGGGAAGGAAAGGAGGGGAGGGGAAGAGAGGAAAATGAAAGGAGTGGAGGGGTAGGGAGGGAAGGGAAGTAAAGGGAAGGGAGGGGAGGGAAGGGAAGTAAAGGGAGTGGAAGGGAGGGAAGGGAGTGGAGAGGAGGGGAAGGGAGGGAAAGGGAAGGGAGGGAAAGGGATGGGAGGAAAGGGACGTAAAGGGAAGGGAGTGGAGGGGAGAGGAAGAGAGGGGATGGAAAGGGAAGGAGAGGAGGATGTCATTCTTTAATGAGATCCAGCTATTCTAGAACCAAGTTTAGCATAAACTTCTAAATTAATGTGTTAATAAAAATCCTTTTTTATTCTATATTTAGTTTGCATCCATTTAAACCAAGGGGCTAAGGCACAAACCAAATGTGGTGCCTCAATGTCTCCAACCTCTGACTTAGCACCAAGCATGGTTCATAGTATGAGTTTATTTGAATACTTTCAGTTTTGCATAAGCAACATGTTGGATTTTAATCATGAGAAACACCTTATAGTGAAAGCTGAAAATATTTGGGTAAAAGAAAAGCCGGCAAAAAAAAATTTTGTTTATCTTCCCAACTCATACATTGTGGATATGCAATTCTAATCTCTTTTTTAAAGGGCAATTTTTTGGAAGAAGATGCTACTTAAATACCAGGCACAGGCAGCTGCCAAAGGGAACATCATCCCATTATTATTTTTCAACAGCAGCAAAGTGGATGGATGGTTCCACATTTTTTCATTGCCATAAAACACAGAGGAATATGCATTGTTTTCGCTGCGAGTGCTCAGCCTTTGGGAACAATGTAAATGGGGAAAAGACGAAAAAAATGAAGAAGCAGACTTTGACAAACACCTGCAATGTGCTGCAGGACAAATGGTGTATAATTCAGCTCAGTGTATTTGAGATTAGAACTCTAACTTTAAGTCTGGGAACTGCCACTAATTGACTATAGGACCTTGAACAAGTCAGTTGGCTGCTCTGGCCCTGGTTCTTTATCTATAAGATGAACTACTATATGCCTATAAGTATCAGAGCCATGATCAACATAATGAGTCTCCTTGAATATAGTTTTAAAATAAAAACTAATAAAGCATTTACTTAATAAAACCAGAGGGATCAACTAGTTAAGGAAGAGATGATTGCCTCATATGGATCTAGTGCAGGGGTGGCAAACAGGATTTTGACCCCCACTCAAAATGGCAAAATGCAATATGTGTTTAATATATTGTTGTTAAAATTATATGCTTTTGTGTGAGTGTTTGTCTGTTTTGGCAGGTTACTGCGTCATGTGGCTCTCTCACTCTCACAGTTTAAATTTTTGGCTCTTTGTGTCGAACTTGTTCGCCACCCCTGATCTAGTGCAGTTTGGCTGAGAAGTACAATCTTTCCTGGCTATGTGATATAGTTAAGAGCTCCTGTCCTGAGACACACAGTCCAAGTTTTAGTCTCATCTCCAGTACTTGTATGTGGCATGAGAAAGCATGGATAATTAGGAGGATACACAACTTTTGCAAGATGTGGACTAGACTAGGCAGACAGTAGGTGTTCAATAAACACTGACAATTAATGTTTGGAGAACCAAACATTGGATTGATTATGCTATAACTTAAAGGGTAGAAGACAGGCTTGAAGAGAGCCTCCTTTTCCACTCAGAAACACCTCTTGTCTGGGGACCCTGAACAATCTTAGCAGGTATTTTGTGACCACCAGGTAGCATTTTCTTATCCCTATCATGAAAGGTTTGCATAAGGGGGACATAGAACAGAAATTATCTGAATCTTATTGCTTCGCTCAGCTTGGGCTTGCTAAAGTTTTGAGTAACTGCAAAATTATACCTGTTCTAAATAATCATAACAAAAGGTTTTGAAAGTCAAAGAAACAGCTCTAATCTACATCATGCAAATGAACACTTCAGAGAAGAAGCAGATTGAAATAGAGAGCTAAGTAAAATTCTGAAAAAATTGAAAAAGAAGGAGCTCCCCACTTCACTGCTTTGCATGAAATGACCTCAAAGGTTGGTCCTCTGTAGAAATACTAGATGCACTAATGAAGCTGAAGTGAGGGAGCAAAGTACTGGCCATCAACAGGGACAGTGAAGAGACCTCTGGGCTCAGTCATCAGTTGAGGTTTTCTCACTCCCAGTTTGCCCCAGGGGAGAGCTAACCTGATCTATTTTGAATTTGATAAGCTTAGGTGGTGAGCAATTTTCTGTTTTGTTTTTATTTTTTGGTTTTGGGGCCACACCCAGTGGTGTTGGGTTGGGTGGTTACTCCTGGCTTTGCACTCAGAAATAACTCCTGGCAAGCTCAGAGTACCATATGGGATCCTGGAGATCAAACCCAGGTCAGCCCCATGCCTTACCCAGCCTGTGAACAGTCCTCTAAGTAAAAGAAAGCCTGAGAGGCATGAGTAAAAAAATTGGCTGGTATCTATGGCCCCAAATGGGGGCCTTTGTGATTTACAGAAATGTCAGGAGCCTTAGGGAGTTGGAGGCATACCAAGTTTCTCTATGACCAGACTGCCAGTCCAGATACATCAATGATCCTGCCAAGGCAAAAGGAAGAGCCCCACAGTGGGAGCAAAAAATAGCACTGTGGATGTGTAATCTGGCAAAAGGAAACAAGATGGAGAACTTCAGGTGATAAAGGCAAGATAGCTTGGCTTCCAAATTCCCAAGAAGTAATAGCATTTTTATCTGGCTTTTGTTCGGTTCACAATTACCAAAGAGTCACACAGCATCCACTGTGTGTGACCAGAAACCCAGGGAAGAAATTGATTTAAACATGGTCCACATGGTTTCTTCTTGATGGAGGAGACAGACACACCAGAAAAAAAGTTGCACAACATCCCTGTAACAGAGGAGGCTAGCAATGTGAAAGAATAAAAAAGTAGACATAGATTCTGCTGAAACTTCAGGGATAGTGGTGATTGGAAATCCAGGTACTCAGGATGTGGAGAAAACAGAGGGGTGATGGAAAAGCATAGGAGCTTCATATGTGTTTTCATCAGTAGTTAAAGGACAACTACCTATGCACAAAAAGAAATAAGCAGAGTCCTCCTCCTTTGAAAGAGCCTAACTGTGGGACCAGTAGAGATGAACATGCACAAGATCTGAGCATAATTTGGCTAAGATTTTCTTTCTCTTGCCAGAGGCCACCTTGTGAGATTTGGAGAATTGAACTGAGCTAAACTGTCTACATTTATGCATTCATCCTCCAAAGATCTTTCCCTGACTTTATTCATTGACATGAAACTAAAGGTGGGTTTGTTTTAATACCTGCCTAACTGACTAAAACTGAGCCTTCTTCTGAAATGAAGAGAACTGATCCAAACAAGTCACCAAGTTTCGGCACCCGAAACCAACTGTTCATTCCCCACATTGACTCCCTCAACTCTGGGTCTGTCAGGAAGAAAGTGGTATATGAGAAACACATGCAGGGGCTTCTATATAAAGGATGGAGAAACGGGAAAAAAAAAGAAACACCTCTCATCCACTCCCTACTCTTACCAACAGCCAACAACAAAGACTAAATGAGCTAGTGCATATACAACTACAAAGTCATTCCAGTCAATTCATGCCAAAGGAAGAGAGCACAGCCCCCCAAAGTGCGCATTTTCTTAAAGTGCCACTAGAAAACAGAACTAGAGTCCAAGCCCAAGGGCAGGAGGCTGGTCAACCAGAACTTTGACATTTACAACTGGTGTCCATGACCATGTGAGCCAAATCCCTCTTTATTGAGTTGGGCCCAATGTAATAAACAGAAATGTCACCTTGATGGCATTGATGTCCCTAAGCCCTTCGTGCCTGTCATCAGATTGCTTCATTCATGATATTTTTCCTTAAAAGCTTAGGTAAAGAGTGTCAATACAAATAGACAAAGTCAATTAGGGCTTTGTGGTCTCAGGATTAAATCAGGCCAGGGCACAGGAGGAAGAATGGGTGTTGTAATAAAGAGCAATACATGACTTTTTCCTTTTCCCAAGCACTGGGTTCACTTTAATTTGGCCTGATATATAAAATAATGTATCAGTGCTATGAACAGCTTAAGAAAAAAACCAGTCTTCCTCCTGATTTTGACTGAGAACCACCCACTCTCAGAGACAACCCAGGATCTGCAGATGGCTTCACCTGCTTGGGTTTACCTTTGTTTTATCTTTTTTGTAGAGTTTTTAAGAGGGGGTTTTGGATCACATCTGGCCATACTCTAGGGCAATTTCTCTTTGTATTTAAGAGTGATACTGGTTAGTGCCCAGGATTCCAATCAGTGGGATGGGAGGTTAAGCTGTTTGCCTTAGTCCCTGTACAATTTTATTGTCCGTTGTTTTTCTTTCTTTTTCTTTTTTGTTAAATGTAAAATCTTTATTTAAGCACCATAATTACAAGCATGATTGTAGTTGGGTTTTAGTCACGAACAGAACACCCCCCCTACACCTGTGCAACATTCCCACCACCAATGCCGCCCTCCCTCCTTTCCCATCCCTGCCTGTGTTAAAGACAGGAATTCTACTTCTCTCACTCATTAAGATTGACATGATAGGGCCCGGAGAGAGAGCACAGCGGCGTTTGCCTTGCAAGCAGCCGATCCAGGACCAAAGGTGGTTGGTTCGAATCCCGGTGTCCCATATGGTCCCCCATGCCTGCCAGGAACTATTTCTGAGCAGATAGCCAGGAGTAACCCCTGAGCATCACCGGGTGTGGCCCAAAAACCAAAAAAAAAATTGACATGATAGTTGTTAGTGTAGTTATTTCTCTAATTGCACTCACCACTCTTTGAGGAGAGCTTCATATTGTGAGCCAGTCCTTCAGCCCACATCTCTATTTTCTCAGAGCATTATTACAATAATGTCTTTAATTTTTCTTAAAGCCCATAGATGAGTGAGACTATTTTGTGTGTCTCTCTCTCTGACTTATTTCACTCAGCATAATAGATTCCATCAACATCCATGTATAGAAAAATTTCATGACTTCATCTCTCCTGATGGCTGCATAATATTCCATTGTTTAGCCATTCATCTGTTGAAGGGCATCTTGGTTGTTTCCAGAGTCTGGCTATTGTAAATAGTGCTGCAATGAATATAAGTGTGAGGAGGGGATTTTTAAATTGAATTTTTGTGTTCCTAGGGTATATCCCTAGGAGTGGTATATCTGGATCAAATGGGAGCTCAATTTCCAGTTTTTTGAGGAATCTTCTTATTTTTTCCATAAAGGCTGGACTAGACAGCATTCCCACCAGCAATGAATAAGTGTTCCTCCATTGTTTTTCTTTCATCTCACCCCCTCCATACATTTTATTTGTCATTATTTCTATTGATGTTGGCAAAATGGGTTCCTACCAATGCCTGGCTGGGTTGCTTACACACTGTTCATCTATCTGTGGTGTTCACCTGGACTCAAACCAGGTCAAGGTATTTCAGCCACTGCACTCACCAAAGTTTGCCCTTCTTTAATTGCAGTTCCTGTATATATACACCTTGAGAATCACTCACTGAGGTGAGGTGCCCAAGTTATGACTGTGATGCTTGCCAAGGATGTACTCACTAGGTATTTTATTACCTGACCTTGGTATTTGCCTATTTATTGGTTATGATGCTTGACAGGGATAACATCCATTTGTGGTTCTCACAGACATCTGGCTATGGTGTGGCCAGAACAACAGAGTTGCCCAGATCCTACACCAGATACATGGGACATTGAGGACTTGAGCTTGTGACAGCACTCTTTTAGTTCAGGCATGTGAATTCCTCCATGTCCAGGTCCTTCCTCTTGATTTTGAACCTTTGCTTTCCTCTGAAAGGAAAGGTACTTGAGGAAATGTGGTTATTGAATATTTGACTTGTCACCTTCCTCTTAAAGGTCAAGTTATTTTATCATAGTTTCAATATCAGAATTAATCTTCTTGGCAAGTTCACCCTACAAAGAGTATTTTTAGTAGATAAGAGTGCGCCATAAAAAGAAATTTGTATTTGTAGACATCAGCATATTTCAATGAGTGTTGAAGCTAAATTTGATCAAGAATGTGCACTTTGAACATACATGAACATTTGTGTTAAATAATCTACATTGAGCTCTGTTATTGCAATCTTTCACACAAGCCTCCTCCAACTCAAGGGAGTTTCAGAGACACATTTTAAAAAATTACAAATTCATACCTTTTCTAGCACAGAAATCCCTCTCTCTTTGCTCTCTTTGCCAGTGTGCTTTTCTGATCATAGGCAACGTCATTCATTAAACAAGATACATCGTCTGCTTCTCCTCCACACAAAGTCACACTGTCCATCCTCTGCTTTTGTTCTCCCCAAATAGAATGGCTATTGCTGACCTAAAAGAGAAATATGTTCTGCATCTCATCTCCAGAGGAAGAAGCCATCTGAGACCTATTTCTATCTGCTTTTCCTTGATGGTTACAAAGCTTTTCTCTTTCTAATGAAAGCAGCACTCAGTTGGGAGATTTGAGCAGATTTAGCTTCTTGCTTTGTTGCCTTCACCTTCATGATCCTAACAATCAAAATTCCCAAGGAGCAGTCACTTCAAAAGGCTGCAAATTGAAACCTCTGACCTGAGTAGTTTGGTGGCTTAGATTCTGAGGTCATTCTCAGTGTTGTCTTAAAGCCTGGTTTTAATCAATAACCTTCAAGAGAAGAAATACAAGTGCATATCAGGTATCAACCGTCCTGTCTATGCTTTGGTACAAGACATAGAACATAGACCTTACTTACAATATAACAATAGATTCCACATCCACAGTGACCTCGGGACTTA